>NC_057797.1:721104869-721466695 GCF_018294505.1 Triticum aestivum | reverse complement strand
GGGCCGGCGGCGGAGGGAGGCGGCCAGGCCAATGGGGAGGCTCCACGTGGCGGCGGCGGCTTTGTCCGGCCGGACCGGACCTGTCCGGCGCGGCGGAGGTGCGGGGAGCTAGGGTTAGGGGTGTATTGATCCGAAAATTTCACGGGAGTGGCCTTTTTATAGGTAGGAGGAGCTAGGAGGCTCCAAATTGAGCACGGTTTTCGGCCACGCGATCGTGATCGAATGATCTAGATGATGGAGGGGATTTAGGTGGGTTTTGGACCATTTTGGAGGGGTGTTGGGCTGCAACACACACGAGGCCTTTACGGGTCCTTGGTTAACCGTTGGAGTATCAAACGAAGCCCAAATGGCACGAAACTTGACAGGCGGTCTACCGGTAGTAAACCAAGGCCGCTTGGCAAGTCTCGGTCCAATCCGAAAACGTTTAATACCCGCACACGAAAAGAGGCAAAAGGGGACACCGGAGGACATAGGAGCGCCGGATTGCAAAACGGACAACGGGGAAAATGTCCGGATGCATGAGATGAATATGTACGCAAATGAAATGCACATGATGACATGATATGCAATGCATGACACGCAAGCACCTGACAAGGCAACAACGTCGAATAACTGGAAGACACCTGGCACATCGGTCTCGGGGCGTTACAGAACGAGACAAACACACACACACAGAGAAAGAGAGATGTCATGTGGTCCTATTCCACCTTACAGTGTTGACCTGATCAAAACCGTGCCAAAAAAGTCAAAATCGGATTTGACCGAGGAACACTCTTTCTAGGGACTATTCTACCCGATGTTAAGAGTTAAGGGACAAAGCTTGCATCAAGAAGCGGTCAAAACCGAGTTTGACCAAGAAATATCGCTGTCAGGGACTAACCATGATTGGTATGAAGAGTTGAGAGACAAAGATTAAAAACAAGTTCAGAAAGCCTCACTTCTTGATAAACCGAGGGAAGAAAAACGCACTTTAGGACATGTACAATAGTTGATAAGATAGTATTATCTTTAGTCTTGCATACAATGGTTGATAAGATAGTATTATCTTAAGTCTTGCATGTAATTCAGAGATGACAAGAAAACATGTCTACAATAAGTCATCTCTTAGCCTTATCTTCAATAACTAGCTATTTCTAAAAATGTAGTGAGACATATTGTGCTAAGAGATCATCTTTTATCTTCTTTTAAATAAAAAAAGACAATAATAAAAGAAGAATTTTTTTTTCTTATGAATTATCTCTTCTTCATCTTATCATTAAACCACATGGGGCTGTTAAAATAGCATCATTGTACATGCTTACCTGCGAGAACGAGGTTTACCACGCCAGGTCGTGACAAAAACAACAGCACGAAGCAGCCGCTTTCCCCTTCCTTCCGTCCCGACATCTCACAGGTCACACAGCCCACCCGCCCCCTCCAACCCCACCCCAAATTACACTTCCGCCCCCCGCCTCGCCGCGACCGACGAGCGCCTCGGACTAGCTCCTAGGGTTTGTCTTACCGAGCCGCCCGTCCCCACCCCGTCTCGTCGGCGGCGATGGCTTCGGAGTCCGCCGCGGCGGCGGCGTCGGCTTCGTCCCCGGCGGCGGCGCGGGCCGGGGGCGGGAAGGACGACGAGCTGGCCGATCTGGTGCGGCGCATCGTCGACGTCCTCTCCCGCTACTCCGATCGCCTCCCCTTCGACCTCGACCGCCAGGTTTCCGCTCGGATCTGTGGCCTCGGTCCCGTCCCGTCAACTGATGCGTGAATGATCTGTCGGTAGCACTACTGTAGTACCTCGTAGCTGAGGAATTCCCTTTTGTTGGTGGCCTGACCTCCAAAGCTGCTGGCTCCATATTTGGGGAAAGGCTGTGCTTCTTAGATGTGTATAGGCCACCGGGTGTTCTGCTGCGCAAGCTATCACTGCCTAGGTTGCGAAGCATCGATTCAGTAATGTCTTGTTAGCTGCTGCGCAAGCTTCAGGCATGTTCATGGTGGGGGTTCGCAGGTGTTCACTGTAAAGCATGGCTCCTATTGTTCAGGGTAATGCGTGATCGGTTTCGGCAAAAGGTCAGGGGATTGCTGTGGTCCTTGTGATTTTGATGTCTCCTTGGCTGAAAGAATCAGTCACTACTGCTATATGGGATTGCCGGTTAGTCAGACAGATGCAAACTTTCGGATGGCCACTATGTGTACCGCTGTGGGCAGATAGTGATGGGGTGTTTTTTGCTATTCCTGAATTTAATATATATTTAAGTCACACTGCCAAATGGCAAATATTCTTTAGTTGATAGAATATGATGTCCTAGATCAATAGAGCATACCTATTTAACCCCTTCCATTCCGGACAGAATACCTGATCATTCTTCTTTAGAACAAAAACAGCACGCAGCAGCTTGCATTCCGTACTGGCCATAATTCTGGCAATTCCAGCCAGGACACTGCAATAGCGCAGCGGCGAAAAATTAACAACAAACAGTTATCTTCTAGGAACAGCAGATTAGCTTGATGTTTTTCTCTTTTCCCATTCATAGTGAAGGTGGAGATTAAGTAGAAACAGCGCGCAAAAGAACACAAAATTGGAGAAGTTTTTAGCCTACAGGAGGGGAGCTGCCATTAGATAGAAATCTGTAGGAGAGGAGCGGGTGCACTGGATCATACCTTGATGCTGAGTCTGAGAGGCGAAGGAGTCAAGGAGCCCACCACCGGTGAGCTACTGAATCAGGGAGCATGGCAGTGAACTGCTTCTGTAGCCTGAGAGGGGGGAAGAGACGAGGAGCCCACCACCGGCTTGCCACGGGCGAGCTATTGGCCTGCTGTTGGAGCCTGAGAAGGGGAGGGTGCGGGAAGCGCACCGCCATCTTGCGGCCAGAGCACTGCTGCTAGAGCCTGAGAGGGGGAGGAGGTGAGTAGCCCACCGCCGGCTTGTCGCCGGTTTGCCTGCTAGATCTGGTGGCGCCGCCAATAGTGGGTACAGCAGGGAGGAAGAGGATCGGGAGTAGAGGCTGGACACAAGGGATGGGGACAGGCTAGGGTTGCCTGCTAGATCTGGTGGCGCCGCCAAGAGTGGGTACAGCAGGGAGGAAGAGGATCGGGAGTGGAGGCTGGACACAAGGGATGGGTACAGGCTAGGGTTAGGATATGCCCCTTACTCAGCATTTGCTGGGCCGGGCCGGGCCATACAAGAAAGGATCAGGGAAGCTTCTGAAATGTATCTGAATTAAGACACTTTATTATTACCATACTCACCGATACTCCACTGATACATATCAGGAATGTATCCTTATCAGATACAGTATTTGATACGGACACGCTGGTTGCCGGACAAATCGGTGCCACAGAGCGAGGTGGTAGTATTGTCCTGAGGTTCTACTTTTACCGAGAGCCAGTATACATGGAACATTCGACCTGTTGCTTTGTAGGCTTCGCTGTTCCCTTGTTGTAAACATGCTAGGCCAAGCTACCATTAACCCTTTCATCATTTTTTTTTCATGTTTTATCTTTCTTCTAATTATATGACTTGTGTCTATAAATTGAATGCACATTAATTAATATGTCCATATCGAAATGGAATGCTCTGGTAATGAGACATTCTGTTTCAAACACCAAAGCAACATAAGTAAGCACTTCACGCAAGACATCAAGACCTGTGACGTCTATAATTGCAAATTTACACTGTTTGAACAACGATATGATTCCACAAAGTATAAGTGCTTGATGCAAACAGTGGACTGATCAGTGCATTGTGTGTTACTTGGCTAGAACAAAAGGATACATCAAGTTTTGTGGGTTCTATAGTGCTAAGTCCCTGACTCCTGGTTGCCAGATATGTTATTTTGAGTCCTGGTTGCCAGAATTATTGAAGTACTTCTTTCATTTCCTCGTTTAGAAACTTCGCTTGCTTACCACACTTGCTGCAATTGCCATCACAAGTTTTGAGTCCTGGTTGCCAGAATTATTGAAGACTGAAGTACTTCTTTCATTTCCTCGTTTAGAAACTTCGCTTGCTTACCACACTTGCTGCAATTGCCATCACAAGTTTTGTAGGTTCTCAAGTGCAAGTCCCATGACTTGCCATTTTTATGATATGTTATTTTGAGTCCTTGTTGCCAGAATTATTGAAGTACTTCTTTTGTTTCCTTGTTTAGAAGCTTCGCTCGCTTACCACACTTGCTGCAATTGCCATCACAATTGTATTTGCCTGGAAACTGTTGAGAGCTCCTCCAGAGCAACCTCGGAGGCAACGGAGACGGGATGCTCCATCATCTAGCAACACAAGCAGTAGATCACAGCCAGGTGCTTTGGTCGGAACGGATGCCTGCTCATCGGTAGATTCAAGAGCACATGAAGCGATCAATCAGCTTTTCCAACCAGTAAATGTAGTGTTTCCTTTTTTATTTCTAAATAATGTTAATGTTCAAATAACCCTTAGGTTGATAGTTGCCTGTTTCTTCTTCAGCTGACTCTTGAGCAGCTTGTCAGGCATAAACTGAGCGAAGGGCGAAGGGTACTGCACAAACAACTGCTTTTAGTGTTGTTACAAAATTTTAAGCGTCCTGTTGGACCAATGCATGTGTTTCACTAATGTGGGAAGAACTGTTTCAGGTTACCTGCCGGTTACTTGGTGTGATTTTGGAGGAAACAACTCCAGAGGAGCTCCAGGTGGGCAGAAATGCTTCAGCAAATTTTGCTATTTTTTATTGACTAACTGACGAATTCATGGATGTACTGTCTTTCTTCAGAATCACGTTACAGTGAAACCTTCTGTTTTGGAGGTTCTTCTAGAAATTGCAAAAATTTGTGACGTCTATCTGATGGAGCACGTTCTTGATGATGAAAGTGAGGTAGGTCTTGAAAGAGCCCCCGTGTTCTCTTGTTACTTTATTATGTTGTGCACCAGTATACTTCCATCATCATATGCATACCAAATAAAGTTTTCATTTCACTGCAGCTCGTTGTTTTGGAATTTAGAGTTTGCATTATTACAAGTATGTGCTTCATTACATAGTTTAGTGTTTGGAGCAGACCATTTTAACTTGACCCCCACACATTTGAATTGATGCAGGAAAAGGTACTGTCTGCCCTAAGTGAAGCTGGGCTTTTTACCAGTGGCGGTTTGGTGAGAGAGAAGGTAAACTTCATAATAAGACCTTGGAGACAGACATTTATCACTGCTTTAGTTTT
Source organism: Triticum aestivum (assembly GCF_018294505.1). NCBI lineage: Eukaryota > Viridiplantae > Streptophyta > Magnoliopsida > Poales > Poaceae > Triticum > Triticum aestivum. The sequence goes on along the minus strand of NC_057797.1, from coordinate 721,461,532 downwards.
GGATATATGGAATAGGTGTTTGAAATATAACTCTTTGCTGAAATCTGTAGGTTCTCTTCTGCAGTACGGAAATTGGCCGCACCTCTTTTGTCCGGCAACTGGAACCTGACTGGCACATTGACTCGAGTCCTGAAATCGTTCACCAGTTATCTGTAAGTCACAAATGCACCAATGCAGAGGTTTGATTTGCTATCTCCATTGCAGAGGTTTGATTTGCTATCTCCATTGCAGAGGTTTATCAAGTATCAGCTGCACATTTCGCCACAGCAAACAGAAAGGGTGTCACCCAATGTTTTCAGCTCTGCAAGCTTGGAACAGTTCTTTGGAGGCCTTGATCAGAGATGACAAAGTGAGGTACAACAGGAACTAACATACAGATCTACATGTGCATTTGCATGTTTTTATGAAACGAAATAATTGGTTCGACGCATCTTATATAACCAAAGTGAGAGCTCAAGATAACAGAAAATACATATACGCTTCTACCTGAAAAGCTCTTATGTTTTGAATGTGCATAATTTGCAGGTCAGACTCAAGCGAGCCGTGGCATGGTGAGAGCGCAGAGGAACATCATTGTTCAATTTATTTTCTTGAATGGTGCAATTCGTTTTTCTTGTATTGTGTGTAAAAGTCTTGTTGTGGCTAGTACTAAACTTGTTCTGCAATGCCCCATAAGCTATGGATAGAAAGACAGCGCCTGTAGATTCATGTATCAACATTGTCCCTGTATAACCAAAGTAAACAGCTGTCAAGATGATGATATGTATTTTCACAACCAGCACTAGCGCTCCGGCAAAGATAGATGATATTGATGCCACCCCTCGACCTCCACAGTTCTAGGGTCTGGGCTACATCGTACATGTAGCCATTCTTTTGACAAAATAATGATTCAAAAATACCCCTTCCGATCCAAATTACTCGTCGCAGAAATGGATGTATCTAGAACTAAAATACATCTAGATACATTCATACCTGCAACAAGTAATTCGGAATGGAAGGAGTAGTATTTTTGTACCTCGAAAGAATCCGAGAAATGTATACATATTTTAATATGTGGTGTAGAGCAAATACAAAGAACAAAATGGGCTTCTTTTAGCCTATACAAAACATGTTGTTTGATATATACTAGCAAAAGGGCTTGTTGCAAGATTTTTGTTTCATAATTTTTAATGGCAATGACCATATTTTGCTGCATCACAAAGATACACTAGTGCTCTCAATTTCCTGAAATCATGAACACATTTTCAAATCATAAACATTTTTTATACTCGTGCACATATTTGAAATTGTGAATATTTTTCAAATTCATGAACACATTTATAAATTGTTGAGCATTTTCTAAAATAAAGAACATTTTTTTAAATACATGAACATTTTATACTATTTGAAACATTTTTGGAAATCAATTTTCTTGAATCGGTAAACATTTTTCGGAAATTGGTGGTACCATCTGTTAAATTCATGAACATTTTTTGGACTGAACGAAATTTTTTTAAGGAACATTTTTTAAATGCATGATCATTTTTTGAACCAGCGGACATTTTATGAATGAATAAACTATTTTGTAAGTCCCGAACAGTTTTTGAATTTTAGGATATTTTTCCATCCATGAACTTCTTTTGAATTGGCAAAATTTTCTGATCAATTTCATTAACATCTTTTAATACACATTTTTTAAAAAAAAATCATGAACATTTTTTATTTCCCGAACATTTGTTTCCAAATTGCAAACATTTGTTGTATAAGCAAACATGTTTTTACAAAATTGTGAATGTTTTTTGAATCCACAAACATTTTATTTCAAAATTCTCATTTTTTTAATTTTCTGAACCTTTTGAATTCCAAATTATTTAAAGTGGAAAAAAATAAAAAAAATAAAAAACAGGCCGCCCGGACAAGGGCCGGCCCAAATAGAGGCGCTGCGTCTTCTCCCAGCGCGCAGACCAGGTCCCTACTGCATGGGCCGGCGCAGGCAGGGGATTCCCCTTTTGTGAAACGTTTTTCTATCACTTATAGGTGACACTGGTGGGTAATTTCTTGTAATTTTGAGGGCAATTTTCATGACATACCACCAGAAACAATAACCCTTTATTAGAAGATTAGATATAGGTATACATTTTTACATGGAAATACACACTTTTTAAAATTATATATGAACATGTAAAAATGTTTTACTGAATGTCTGCAAAATTATAAAAAGACACATGTTCATAAGCTTGATGGGTTTGAATCGTTCGATGGTTGAATCATTGAATGAGCCCGTGCGTTACAACGGAAGAAAATAACACACACTCTTAATCCAATAACCATCAGTCAAGACCACAATAGGTCCATGTCCATTATTTTGGCGAGGCATCACATTTGTCTTGCTGCTTATCCTCCTCACTCTTGCCGGTGGTGGCCTCAATATTCACACAAATAAAAATATGTTTCGACATGATTAATTCTCTCTCTCTCTCTCTCTCTCTCTCTCTCTCTCTCTCTCTCTCTCTCTCTCTCTCTGGCGCGCGCGCGTGCGCTCTCTCTCTCGCTCTCCCGATGAGAAATCTGTTATTTTCTCCTGCGAGGTTTTTTCAGGGGTGTGCATGTGTGGTTATCGATGTTTTCTTTCATCTCTATATGTTTTATTGGGTGTTTGTTTGCAATTCAGATCACCACGGGTAAAAAAAGGGACCGTGTGCCATAGAGTATAAGTTTGCTTTCAAAAAATATTTAACATGTAGAAATAACATCATATTCAGGTTCTACACAATTTCTAATAAAATTTCCTACATAACATATTAAACTCGGAGTGATGGTTTAAAAGATATGGATAATTTAGAAACATATTTGTTTGACTTAAATATCTTCCAAAATAACATTTAAAAAATATTTAATAGGTAAAAATAACATCATATCCAGATTCTCCATATTTTTCAAATAAAAATTAATATATAACATGTTCAAAAATCAAAGTTAAGGTTTAAAAGATATGGATAATTTTAAAAAGCATTTGTTTGATTTAAATATGATCCACGGGGGATTACCTGAAAATTCAAGGGGGTTTCCGAAGAAATGTAAAATAACGGTTTGGTTGTGACTTAAGTATTTACTGCGGATTAATTCACAAAAAATACAGCGTTTCTTTTTGCAAAATTATGTGACGGATCGTTAGAAGCACTATTTACTTTATTATTATGTAGAGATATAAGAGTGTCCACTCGCAAAAAAAGAAAGATATAAGAATGTCATTTTGTCAATATTCCATTATATTTTCAACATCAAGATTTGGGTTTACCATTGAACTTGCTATCTGTGAGACAAATATATGCATATATGCATACATGAGATAAGGGATATACCTGATTCGTATATCCGTGGGGCAAAGATATCCACCGTATTTGGGCATAAGCCTTTTTGTTTCAGCAAAATCGCTAGGCGAGCAATGACACTCAATTGTTGTATGGGCATGTCCGCCTAGAACACGATGCATTTTAGTTTTTGGTCACAATAATAAACTACTTTTAAAGATGAATTGACATGCAATTATTGTTCTAGTTGTTTGATCACAATATGATTTCTTTTAAAACAAATTCGCCTTAAGACATGCACTACAATCTAGTCACATCATATATAGACAAAATAATAAGAACTTCTTGAATTATCTACAACATTTGCTCATGAAGTAACACCAGCATGCTATAGTTCCTTCCTCCCCCACTTAATCTTATTTCTTTAAAAATTTGCTTGTTATATAAGAAAAGAAAAATTATCATAGTGTGCCTGGAGGGAAACCCAGTCGGTTATTACGAACAAAAAACACATCACTTTGGTGATCCTCTTGTTTCCTATAACGTCTTGTAAAGCACCTTCTCTAGTCCTCCTTCCGTGGACCATGCATAACTCATGGTTGAGATTGCTGTCAATCCATTACTCTTTTGGAATATGTTGGAACTATGGGAAGGAGTGGGTCCAGGGTCTCCTGATCCGGCTCTGAATCTCTGATGGGGCTGCGGTGCAAAAATGCTAGACATACAAAGATTTACAAGCTTTTACAAGCTCTTTCCATCTAACAACCAATCACAAACCTCTCCCCCCCTGATTTTCAGGGGGGTGGGCCGTCCCGCTCACTTGTTGATCAATATAAACTAACCCACCTGTAAAAGCCTGTAAACTGTTTGTACGTGTAGCATTGCCGGGCTGCGGTGAGCCGGATCCATGGTTGGTGAGCCCAAATCAGCAGAAGGCGGCGCCTCCATTCTCTATGGCGAGAGATCCCTGAAAGTCAGAGATTTTTCTATGATGTGTACGGTGTTTCGACATGCTGCAAACATTCATATATTTTTGTGCACACGCAAGTGATACATTGTTGCCTTTTGTTGTTTCTGCATGCTAGATGTGTTTGTCTTTTCATGATCCGACCTATTTTTGAAAGAGCTGCCACAATCAATGGGGTTCCGGTTGCATGCTTTTTTTATGTGTGTGTCAAAAAGTTGGAATGTTTTTCTCACGGTTTTCAATTATGTCAAGAAAAATGTTGCAAATAACACACAACATACATGTTGCATGTGCAGGATCTTGGTTGCATAGATTGGATGGCTCATGATCCGGCTTAAGTCCAATCCAATGGATGGGTGGCAACTGATTTTCCAACAACATCAGAGGACGCCTTACAGCAAGGATAACCAACTGCTAGATATATCTTAGGCCAATGTTATTGATAGCTAATCTAATAGTAATATGTACATTAATTAACTATAGGTATGTACTACTTACTAATGCATGACCTATTTTATTCTCACAATTTTTACGAGCCCGTGTTGCATTTTTTTTAAGAACAGCCCGTCATGCAGCTGCCTACGCCCCACCTCTCTTCTATATCTCCGTTTCCTTTTTCCAACTCAAAAAAAAATGATGTGGCAACTTGCGTGTTAACATCATCATATTTATGTGAATCAATCAGTGGTTGGATGGTTAGAAGGATAGTGGTATACCCAGGCACCAGTGTTCAAATGTTGAGTGAATTGCCATCCCGCACGCCACCGCCCTTCCTTCCTCCTGCCAGCTGACGTCGTCGCCAGCGGTGTGTGCCCCTCCAGCTAATGATCCCAATTTTGAGATGCGTCGCTCGCCGCCGAGATCCTGCACGCGCCACCCCCGCCTCCTCCCGTCGGTGGACTGACAGGATGCCCTCCTTAGCGGCCGCTCTAGGCATGAGGGGGGCTGTGTTGGCGGCATTGGCTTCTAGATCTGTCTATGACGGTGGAGGGGAAGCACGGCGGGGGGACCTCGGGTATGCCCATGATGACGTCACCTATGAGAGAACAGAGGGAGCTCAGGGGAGGAAGAGGAGAGATAACATAAAAAGGAGCGGAGGAGGAGGTCAGGTGGCACGACGGTGCGGGGTTGCCTGCTGCCCCGCCGCCCGTAACAGGAGCTCGTTCACTGACGTGGAAGCAACAGTTGCCACGGGAGTTGGTTGGAGAGGAAACAGAGACTAGTCGAGCTCGTTGACGCGCTGCAGGGCGCAACCGACGCCGTCCCACACCGACGGAGCAGTGCGAAACCCTTTGATTATGCGAGTTCAGGGACGCGCTACTCGAGTGTGCAGACTTAGGCGTCAATGTAGGTTTTCTGCAAATTACTCTTCAAATGCTAGACTTGATGTTGGCGCTCACATTTTCCTAGCTTTATTCAAGCCTTTCGGTGATGTGCGTTCAATGGGAGAAAACATTCTCGTCGACTACGAAGACGTTTGTAGTGACTTTATCAATCTCAAGATGATGTGCCGGTTTAGTCTCTCGGAGATGTCATAGGGGTAGATAGGGTGTGCCTACGTGTGTTCATAGAGGTGAGTATATATGCATATGTATGAACGTCTACATTCGTACTGCGTTAAAGAAAATCATTATATCTATACTCGCTCTGAGTACATGACTATGTCAAAAAGGAATATACAGTTAATTTAGTTACCTTATTGAAGCAAACCTACAAATTTAGTTGCCTCATTCATGCGAACCCTAGTTTCTAGTACAACTGGAATTTTCGATTGCGTTATTAAAAATGGAATGTAAAAGGTCGAGAAAGCGAAGGGGAGGCGGCGGCGACCTTTCCACATTCCGCTCCGTAGAAAAAGGAAGATCCCAACAACGCTGGCTGTAAATACCGGCGAAGACGCCCAAGGAAAGGGACCACGACGGCGCACCACCACCTCCAAACCAACCAGAAACCCCCACCATCCTCCGCCTCCACGCTCCCCCAAACAAAACCCCCAACCATCTCACCCCCTTGGGAGCGCGGTGCGGTGGGTCTCCTTCCGTAGCCGCGCCGATGTCATCGCCGGCGGCGATGGCGGCGGCGGCCCGGGAGCACGTGGAGAGGATCCGGCGCGACCGCTACTACATTGGCCGCGGCGAGCAGAACCCGCTGGCCGAGGACATGCACCAGGCCGTCAACTACCTCAGCAGGAGCTCTACTCCAGGGATGTCCACTTCCTCATGGAGCTCGTCCAGGTGACGAATCTCCCTCCCCCTTTCTCGCAGTGTACATTTTCTACTAGGACTATATGATTTATTTACTTATGATACGCACACAAATTTCAAGAAGAAAGTGTATGAATCAATCAAATTCGTCTCCACGATTGTGAATTTGTGGTCTTAATTTCACACTTGCCTACAAATTATGAGACAACTTAGTACCTTACCACTCGGTCGATTGGTGTGGTGCACAGCCTCAACCCAGTAAAACAAACCAGTACTGTATGTTTTTTACCCCATCTATTTGGATTGTAAAGAAATGGATATCTATGTGTCCATCGGCTACCAAAGGCTTATTCAAAGTAGGAACCGTCCTTTTTCCACCAAATTTACCTTTGGACCCCTCTGCATTGCTAAGTGTATTGGGAACTTCATTGTTGTTAGAAATGCTTCTGTACTTGTGAAAAAGATTAGATTCAGATTCAACTTAACATTTTAGTTTGAAGGATATTTCCACCCTTTTAAAACCTGCTCTTGAATACCGAGGTGATCCATGCAAGCAATTTACAAAAAATAATTGTTTAGTTCATGGCTTATTTTGTTTTTTTGTTTTTGTTTTTTATGGCTTATTTAATTCACGAAAGGAGTAAATTACACAAGTAATGCATGCTTGTAATAACTAATGGAAGACTAATCTTTCTTACTTACAAATGTTGGAGTTGATGATGAGTTCACACGTGGGACACCACGAATTGATAAATGTGCTTCTACCAACATGTGAAATCAGCAACCCTTCCAAGGGACATAAGTAAAGAAATGTCACTTTTTCTTGGTGTCAGACCAATCCCAAATAAAAAAATACACTGCTAGCCTTATATGATATTAACACTATTTTAAAAACACACATTATAAATGCAAATATGTGGATCCAACTCAAAATCACGGTCTTTTTTTCAATCAGATCTATATCATACCAAACAAATTGCAATTTCAACACACAATAGGCATTGTCCTACCTAATCCAGGATCCTGTGCATTTAACTTGCTCATGCCATTCTGCCATGTTTCAAAATTAAAAATGTTGTCACTAAAAATCCTGCAATAAACCTACTATGGTCGCTTAAGATTCTCCAATGACTGCAACATGATCTTTTGTTATATGTTGGCTATTTTCATAATCGTGAACCATGCAATAGCTGCAAGACACTATCATATTGTGATGATCTCCTGAACCAAAGGTAGCTCCTCGCCTTTCTTATGGCTAAGTGGTAATGCACAAACATTGTGCTAGTAAACTTTAATATTATCACCACATGAAAGCTAACTGAAATATTGAATGAGTAACAACATATATGACATAAAGCACAAGCCATACTGCAAGCAAAGGCAAGCATCCATCAATCAAGTTGTCACATTTTTTCTATTTCAACGATTTGGACATGTTAGTACATATTGCGTAATTTTGACCTAGGCCATTAGAACAACATTGATTTCTTTAGACCAATCAAGCTCTTGCATGATTGACATATCATCAAGGGACCATAAGTAGTTAAGATTGGTTTCGTTGTAAGTGCTAGGGGTGGAACTTTAGCCAACAATATGAGAAGAAATGTCCTCATAAAATATTCGGCCAGTAGAACCGCAGTGATTTTTGAGTAGACACCTGACCGCATTCATTTAAGTACATAGCTTGCATTTCTAACATCGTCACCTTTTGTGTCTAACTTCATAATCGAACTTGTCCCAAGCGGTACACCAAGGATTTTCTGAACAAGTGGTTTATGAAACCTTATTACCCTTATTCTCCTGTTTTAACTTGAGTAAACTTATTTCCATCCTACGTTTAATCCACCCGACAAAGGCTTATGTGTGGACAAATCCCCAATAGTGTCTAAGTACCCGATTCCATACTTACTCACAAAATCTTCTACTTGGGTATAAGTTTTCATTATTTTTTTAATCCTTGTTGTACTGAACTGGCTCTTGATGCCTACTTCGCCCATCAACTTTTCCTCCATGGTGACAGATGACAGCCCCTGAAATCATTAGAAATTTGACCCTCGTAACACTGCAATAGGTAGTGAAACCACAAAAGGGAAAAACTAGGAGTTCTTTAAAAATTATAATCCCTAATTTTGTGTTGAACTACATGTGTACGAGATCCTGGAAACATGTACGTGTTTTGAGATAACCTATTTTGTTCTGTGACAACCAAAGGTGTGTCCCTGTGACAACCAAAGGTGTGTCCATGGCTTTACATAATATGGATCATGCCTTTTTTGTGACTCCTATGGCATGTACTCTCTTCACCGACACCATTCTCACAAGGGGTTGGGGTTGCCTAGTTAAGAATAATACGGAAGGGCCAAAGTTTCCGTGCACACAATGAATTCTTCATATTGCTTTTTAGTGCTGCAACATAGTGGCGGAGCTGCAACAACAAAGCTGGGCAGGCTAGTAGAAAGGATAGCCCATTACTTGCGGAGGCTCGAAGCTTGTAGGAGTCCAAAGACTTGACCTTGACCTGAACGTCCTCCTCCTTGCGGAGCAAGAGCTCGTCCACCACCACGAGCTTGCCGAGGATATGGGACATGTGACGAATGACGCGTTTTGACCTGGCAATGTCCGAAAGGCCAGAGACAAGGATCCAAGCCGTATCCAGGACAACCACCGCCTTGGGGCCGTGGATCAGCTACGAGATGTCCACCACAAGTTTGTTGAGGGCGAGCGTGATCTGGTCGCTGCGGGTGCAGTAGCTGTGATCTGGTCGCCTACCAATCCAACTTGCAGAGGCACAGGTGGTTGAGATCCGCCTCGATCATCTCAGGGGAGGCGACGCCTTCCCCCACCACCGACACAATCACGAGGAGTGAGGGGTGGGATGCGGGATGCTGAGCACCTCGATGTGAAAGAAGCCTATCCCCTCAATGCCATTCCCATACATCATCAGTTCCTCGGGCATCGGACGGTCTGGGCAAAGAATAGCGGGATGGCCTGGGTCTTTGCAGAGGTAGCAGCACGGCGGGTTGGTGCAGTTGATCCGGCTGTGCCTAGAAACCTCGCAGTTGAAGCATGGCGGCCCCAAAGTTCTTGAAGGGCCAGCCGCCATGGCCTCGCCCGCACCCGAGGCTGGGGCAGTAGCACCAGGTGGCAGTGGGGCGCCTGGAGCACGGCACGGACCACGGCGACGTTTCTTCTTAGCCCCCTGACGACCCTTACCATGCCCGCTACCAGCGGGAGGGAACTGAGGTTGGCCGGGGGAGCAGCGTCCGGGGCCATGTTGCGAGGAGGGGGCGAACGTCCGTCCTGGCCTCCACGCATCGGCGAGGGGGAGAGGTCCCGCTGCTGGCTTGGAGACCCCCAAGACTAGCACCACTTATCAGCCCGGGGAGGGTATCAGGTAGGCTTGGGCATTCGGTTACTCGGAAGAGTTCGGTTCGGTGCTTCGGGTTATTTTAAATTTCGGTTTTGAGAATATGCTACCCGATCGGTTAGGTGAAAAAGAGATAACCGAGGGTTCGGTGCACCAAAAATTCGGTTCGGTGCTTGGGTTGACCGAGTAGGACCGAGCTGGACAACTCCGCTGGGCGCTAGCTGCTGGACAACCACCGCCGCCCACCAGAATTGATTGCAGAGAAGTGCAAGATAGGGAGGCATGAGGCAGCAGGGGGCGAGCGCATTCTCTCATGGGGCATCGTGCAACTAATAAAGCTGATGGGTAGCAACGTGTTGGGGAAGAGGGAGGAGACGACAAGCCTTGAGCATATCCAGGAGAAGGTGTGGGGCCTGCATCTGTTATTTTTTTTAGCAAAGCCTGCGTCTGTTTGTGGCTGTGATGAAAAGTAAAGGCTGAGAAAAAATGTCGTCTACTTGTTTGATGGGCTAATCGGCCTAGTTGGATGGGCTTTAACTAATATAATACTAAAATACTTCGGTTTATTCGGGAGATTCGGTTAGTGGACTCCAGTGACCGAATTCATCGAACTAATTTTGGTTTTTGCTGTTTGCTAACTGAACGAACAACCGAAGCTTCGGTTCTCAGGTTTTTCGGCTTCGGTCGCGGTTTTTTCGACTCCGGTCTTCGGTTCTCGGTTTTTATGCCCACCCTAGTATCGGGAGAGATCCCAACGGCCGTTTCGTCCCGGGGATCGGTGCGGCTCCGGCTGGCGGTCGGCGCGTGCCGGTGAGCGACGGGGTTCCCGGTTGGAGAGGTGGCGGTGGAGATCTTCGTCGTGACGGATGGCGTTCGGAAATGGGCAAGGCGGGTCGTGGCGGTCCTCGAGACGGTGCTTGGCCCGAGGGCCCTCTTCACCCCAGTCCCGTGGCATGGCCGGAGCCGCACCAGGGAGCATGGCAGCAGTCGGGGAGGGGGCGACGACAGAGGGGTAATGAGGGGCGGCGGAATAAGAGCAGGGGTCAGCAGGGTTTGGGGCGGGGGATGGGGATGGATCGGGAACCTGCATGGGGGCTGGATGAAACCCCCACCCGACCGTGGCCTAGGAAGGCCCATCGAAGAGGGGTGTGGGGGAGGTGTGGTTGTCCACGAGGGGGTGGGCCGGGGCCCAGTCCGCCCCAGGGCGGCCTGGGCAAGGCCCAACGGCTAGCGGCCCAGAAGCGTGAGGCCTAGCGAGCGGGCCGCGGCAGCCAAAGGGAGGGTTTCCCTCACCTGAGCCGCCGGCGCCGCCCTCACCTTTGTAGGGCTGGCTAGGGTGAGCCAAGGCCTCCCAAGGGGGGAGATGGGCGAGCCAGGAGTCCTGGAGATGCCGAAGGCTGCCATGAATGGGCGAAAGGGGGAGCGACGGACAGCCGCGGAGGCGCGGGAGGTGGCCGGCCATGGCACCGGCGAGCAACTCTGCGAGCCAGAGGACGGCGGCACAACCACACCCCAGGTGGACCTGGCCGCCCCGAGGTCGGAACGCCCCGCGACGCCCCACGCCGAAGCGCGGCAGCGGCGATCGTTCCTGCTCCTCAAGGCGGGCCTCAAGGTGGGCGCTTTGGTCAACAGCCGGGGCGGGCATGGCGGCAGCTCCAGGCGGGGCTCGACGCGGCAAGCAGAAGGGCAGGAGGTGCTCGGGGCAGGAGTCCGTGTAGAAGGCGCAGCGCGTTGCACGACGGGGCGGCCCGCCGCGCGGTTGTCTTCCTCAGCCAGGTCCGCCCAGCGGAGCCGCTCCGGGGCCGGCGAGGGGGGTGGAGGAGGCGGCTCACAGAGAGGAGAGGTAGCGGGGGACCGGGCGACGCGAGGGCTGGCACCGGAGAGGAGGCAGAGGGCACGGCCACGGCGAGGGCGGCGGCGGAGCCGCAGTAACGCAGTTGCCGCCAGTGTCGCAGGAGCCTGATTGCATTTCCTTCTTCCCTGGTACACCATTCAAACAGCCGTCAACCTTTCGATTCATTTCAACGGGTTGTCGCCATGGAGTAAGAGTTGACGTGTTAAGTAGGCATATCCAGAGTCAGTTTAGTACATAAAGAATTCAAAAAATAATGAAAAAAACTTGCACCTAAGCAGAAGGGGTTTGTGGAGAAGTATGGCTTCGCGTATTTGGACACCGTTGGGTGTTTGTCCGCATGTAAACCTGTTGTCGAGGGGATCGTGCATAGGATGAACCCAAGTTAACTCTAGATCATACACGAAAACAAGGTAATAAGGTTTCATAAACCACTTGTTCAGAAAATCCTTGTATCGCCTAAGGCAATGTTGATTCTGAAGTCAGGCACGGGAAGCGATCATGTCCGAGAGCTGTGAGCTATGTACTCGAATGGATGTGGTAGGGAAGGTCTTTTTAGAATAAACAAGGACGGAGATTCTTTGAGGAGGACTTCTCTTCTCATTTTGTTGGCTATAGTTTTCACCCCTGGCATCTACAATGAAATCAAACTTGAATACTTGTGGTCCCTTGAAGATATGCCAACTGTTCAAAATCTTGATTGGTCTGGTGAAACTATTGATGTTTTATTGGCCCAGGTTGAATTTCACAATATTTACTCTTTTTTTCAATTAGTGAAACAGATAAACGCCACATCTGGATTGGTGAATTGCTAGTCTTTGTTTACAGCAAGCTTCTGTTTTATGCCATATTTTTCTTGCAGTAACACTCATTTGATATTTTAGTTAGCATTCATGTGGTGAGAATAGTAAAGTCTATTGGTTTTTCCTTAGTTATTACGTGCATGCATCACTTGTACACCACAATCTACTGCAAGGTGCCGGTCCATGTCGCAAAGCATTCATCGTCCCACCTTGCCTTTGTTTCCTGATAACCATCCAATGATTGTGGTGTACTCATATATTCTGCAAACAACACCATTTAAAACAAACATGAGCGAGCAGTAATGAAGAATTAATCTTGTGTTCCTGCTTTCTATATGATGGATTTAGTGAACAACTTTAAACAACAAGTAAGTGCATAGTTGTGCTTGCATGCCATATATCAGTTAATATTTATGATAATATGGTAAATAATGATAAGTTGATAACGTTATATTTACTTCTAATAGTAATATGAATAATGGAAAACTTGAATTACGTAAACTGGATAATATACATAGTGATGGCAAACCATATCTTTTCAGATGCAGGGACTACGTTTCTCTTTCTGCCATATTCATCGTCATATGTGTAGGTATATAGCTTTTCATGTTGAATAATTGCTTCAGCATTAGACCATCTTATGCATAGGATGGCATGAAATTCCATAAAATACTTAATTTTTAAATTTTCCTTCTAACTGCAATTCAGAAGCTTGCTACTAGGACTGGTGAAATGCAACAACAATTTGCTGAACTAGTGTTCCACTGGATCTGCTTGTTTTCTCAATCTTATTTAGCCAACAGATATAAGTGCAATTACATTATGTCGCTTTCTAAGGAACCTTTCTTTGATGTGTATGTTACAATTAAGACTAGCAGAATCGCCATGTTTCACCTGTATGCTCTCCTGTTAGTGAATAAATTGTAGTGCCATATTTTAAGTTTAATATTTTCTTCCTCTGAAACTAGAATGCTGAAGATAATGAGTACCCTAGCAGAGTAGCGCCATCTTTGGAGTTTCTAGTTACATCCAATGACGTTACTGGGTCTGGTGCATCATCTACTTTGCTTATCTTCAACAATGAGAAAGGCTTCTCTCCATCCAACGTTGAGTCCATTTGTCGTGTTGGCAAATCAACTAAAAAGGGAAACAGGGACAAGGGTTACATCGGAGAGAAAGGTACATCTTTGCATCTCACTTATAAAATCCCTTTGTGTTCTGTTTTGGCAAGTGAGAGAATTATTCTTTGATGTTATTCCTTTTATTTCAGCAAGGATTCGGTTTTTAGAACTTTTCTTCTCAAGCACTAAGATTACTGACATAGCTTTTAAATGACATGTAAAATGATTGAAATATTATTCAGTAGTACTCAATTAGGATGGTGTCGAACTAGATTCTACATGAGGTCAGTATTCTCAACATAAATGTATTTTATACTATTTGTTTTGGGTGAGTCATGATGTACTGTATTGCTTTAGAATTTGGGTGCCGTGAACATGGATTCAAACCCCCATGCTGCTCAGAAAAAAGATGTGACGATTCTGTGTACTCTTGTAAAAGATTTCCAAGTTTTAAGTTCTTGCATACTTAAACATGTGCAAAATATATTCTTTACTGTTTGTGCATGTTGAGCACGTGACAAATCTTGTATAAATCATTTCAGACTAAGTTATGTTTTCAGTATTATTGAGAAGTGAAGAAAATACTGTTCACCTTTTTCTCCAATGGTTCCTCCCTTGGAGTATTCTATGGAGCCGTTAATGAAGCTCAAATAGTTTCTGGATACTTCTATAAAATTAATGACTCGCTACTTGTAAGAGCGTTAGGCTTTGACACTCAGTTTTTATACTCCATTGTATCAATAAAAGGCTGATAATCTGTCACCGCTACTTCAATTTTTTGATAGGAAAGTAGGGAGAGCTCCTATCTCTATTTGAATTAATGAAACAAAATTGTTTGATACATCCAAGTTCACAGACATAGGTTGGTATCCATGTCAGCAAAAGGCAAAACGGAAGTGTTAACATCCCACCCAGTTTGTAAAACAGAGTAGAAACAGAGCCAAAACACTGAAACTGATGAAGACTAGTACTTCAAACATTCTATGCGACATACTATGTAGTGGAATCCTATACATCACTCATCTTTTTTATTATTATGCATTAATAGCTTGGAGATTCTTAAACTTTAAACTCGGTGTGGGGTACTGACTACTCAAATACATATATGAGTAAATTTCATTTTGGACCATGTGTTTGTGATGCTGTGACAGTTTGGACTATACAATTTTAATTTTGACAGGTTGAACCAGATTTATAGCATGGTCGAAATTTCACTTCATGTTGCTTTGATCTTCTAGTTTATGCATGCCTAGCGTTATAAGATGTGAAAATATCCACAAATGCATTTTATTTCAGCTATTTACCTACTTTATCATTTGTACCTCTTATATTATTATGACATCAATGTTGTGATAACTTGTTGCTCTTGATGTAGGTATCGGGTTCAAGAGCGTTTTCCTAATATCGAGCCAGCCGCATATATTCAGTAATGGCTATCAGATAAAGTTCAATGAGAAGCCTTGCGCGGAGTGTAACATTGGATACATTGTCCCTGAGTGGGTTGACTCGAAACAGATCCTTCCAGAAATAAAAAAGATATATGGGCGATCGAAGGTTCTACCAACAACCACTATCATCTTGCCTTTGAAGGACGAGAAAGTTAGTGCAGTAAAGCAGCAACTGTCAAGCTTGCATCCTGAGATGCTACTGTTTCTATCAAAGATTAGGCGGCTCTCTGTACAGGAAGCTAATTCCAATCCTAAAGGCAGCACAGTTAGTGAAATTGCAATATCTAGTGAAAAGAACTACCAAGAGAGGAAGAACATGCACGCAGAGTCCTATACAGTCCATTTATCGGCTCAAGAGAATGGGAAAGAGGAAGAGTGTGGCTACTATATGTGGAGGCAAAAGTTCCCGGTAAAACCAGAGAACAGAGTGGACAAACGTGCCGAGATCGATGAGTGGGTCATCACGCTGACCTTCCCACACGGCGAGCGTCTATCCCGTGGGAAGCAGATATCACCTGGCGTCTATGCTTTCCTTCCCACTGAGATGGTAACGAATTTCCCCTTCATAATCCAGGCTGACTTCCTCCTTGCATCTTCAAGAGAGGCTATTCTGTTCGACAGTCCGTGGAACAAGGGGATTCTGGACTGTATCCCAAGCGCTTTCCTGAATGCTTTTGTTGCTCTTGTGAAATCCAGCGCTGATGCACCGGCAATGTCCTTAGTGTCTATGTTTAATTTCCTGCCGGCCAATCCTTCAATCCCAGTACTTGAGCCGGTTAGGTCTGGCATCAAAAACAAGATTCTTGTCGAGGATATAGTGCCATGTGAGTCTCATAGTTCGCAGAAAATATTTTGCAAGCCAGGTGAGGTTGGACGACTGAAACCAGCCTTTTGGAGTATTCTCAGCAAGGCAAGGGAATCTGGAGTTGACCTAAAGAATCTTTCAACCCATGGAAGCTACATTCTAAGCTCCCATTTTGATAAGTCGACGTATAATACCGTGCTATCATTTCTTGGTGTTAAAAGTGTGAGCACTGAATGGTACGCCAAATGCATCGAGGGCTCTAATCTTGTCAAGGGGGTAAATGAACAGATTTATCTGGAAGTTTTATCCTTTGTCGCCGACAATTGGCAGAACTGTTTCTCCGGTACAAACATGATGTCTATTCTCCTGCTAAAGTATGTTGATCGGAACAATGCTCTCTCTTTCTGGAGCATTTCTAGAGCTACTCAACGGAGTGACAGATTGTGCATTGCATCTGAGAAGAAGTGCATACCTTGGCTTATCAGCTGGAACCGGGAGTTCCCTTCTTCTAACCGCGTTTTTGTACCTCCCAGCACACAGGAAGCTCTACAAAATTTTGCACAGAGAACAGCAGTGACACAGTGGCTTCAGAGCTATGCAAAGGTGGAGGCTTTGTCTGTCTACACTTATGGACTAGCGGTTCTTAATTCCTTGAATTATGATAGCAGGCCTGTTATTGCTTTTGCCCACTTTCTGTACCACTCATCTCAGAAGGGTCACATCGAGAGCTACCACTTGGCAGAACTGTGCCGTGCCATGCCGGTAATCGACAGCTATGGCAGTGTGGTCAAGACAAGAAGCAGCCTTCTAGTTCCTGCGAAGGGCAGTAAATGGGTAGGATTGATGGGCACGAACCCATGGAGGAACCAGAACTACATTGAACTATCGGCAGACTACAAGTCGTCAGGCAGTTACGCTGGGATATATGCACCTGAAGACCAGCTCTTGGCTTTCCTAAAGACACAACTGCAGGCTTCAGATATTCCGTTCATACACCCTCCAGATGCAAGCTTTCCCACAGTCTCATCGCCTCTAACCATTGACAATGCAATCTTGCTTTTGCAATGGATACAGAATCTGAAGTCAAGAAGGGTACATTTACCGGCTAGATTTCTGGCTTGTGTAAAACAGGGAAGTTGGCTGAGGACATCAGCTGGGTACAAGCCACCGAATGAATCATTTCTGTCCAGTTCTGAGTGGGGAGTTCTTTTACAAAGTGGATCTTCCTTTGTTGACATACCAATGATTAACCAAAAGTTTTATCAAAACAAGCTGCACTTGTACAAGGAGGAACTCAAGGCGATTGGAGTTAGATTTGAATTTCAGGAGGCGTCAGCGTACATCGGCAGCCGCCTCATGTCCATGGCCGCAAGCAATACGCTGACCAGAGAGAATGTGTACTCACTGCTTCGGCTGATTCGGTTTCTTCGAGAGAAACTTCTGTCTCCAAGCGAACTCATCAACAGTGTCAAGGATGGACAGTGGATGAAGAGTACTCTCGGCTACAGGTCTCCGGTTGGTTGTATCATCTATGATTCAGACTGGGCAGTTGCATCCTGTATCAGTAGCCAGCCATTCCTTGATGTCAAGTTCTATGGCGAGGACATCCTTACCTACAAACCAGAGCTCCAGTTGCTTGGTGTTCTTGTTGGATTTGAAGGCAGCTACAAACTTGTGATTGAGAATTTCAAGTTCAGTTCGGCTGCTGTTACTCCTGAGGCTACTGTACTAATCCTCAAATGTATTCGGCATGTGAGCTCATGCGACACCTTCATAAGAAAGCTCAAAGATTTGAAATGGGTGAAGACCAATGTGGGTTTCCGTGCTCCTAATGAATCTTTTCTTGTGGATCCTCGATGGGAGTGCCTTCTAAATGTCTTTGATGGGGTTCCTGTAGTTGATTTCAGATTTTATGGGAGTAAGATTAGTCCCTACAAAGATGAGTTGGAGAAGACTGGGTTGATAACAAAATTGGAGGCGGCATCGAAGGCTATCTCTCACTTGTTCGAGCAGATGGTTCTGAACTCATCACTTCCAAAGGCGAGTGTCCTAGCTCTGCTAGCATGTTATCGGCAGCTGAAAACACAGGGCGCACTTCCTGTCGAGCTCTTGAGTTGCATGCTGAATGAGAAGTGGTTGTGCACATCGTTGGGTTTCAGATCCCCCAAAGATGCAATCTTGTTTAATGCAGAATGGAAGTCTCTATCATCAGTAGCAAACTTACCTTTCATAGATGATGGTGACTCTAACCATGGTTTAAGCAAGGAAATACATGGTTATAAAGATGAGCTCAAGTTGCTTGGTGTTACTACTGAAGTGAAAGCTGGTGCTAGGTTTGTTATAAATGGCATCAACATTCCCAAGGATCCTTTACACATGTCTGCAGCTACTGTCTTGTCATTGCTTGGGTCCATCCAGAGCTGGTTAGGTTCTTCAAGTAACTCCCCAAAGGGTTTTCTAGAGAAAATCAAAGGCTGCAGTTGGTTGAGGACAAAAGTGGGGTTCCGATGTCCCGATGAGTCAATCCTGTTTGATCCAAAGAATTCTTCCATTCGCATAGAAGATGGCCCTTTAATTGATGAAGCATTCTATGGCTCGGAGATAGCCTCATTCAGAGACGCCCTTGCGGCAATCGGAGTATCTGTGGATGTTAGACACGGACATGAGCTTGTTGCTCGGCATCTGAAAAGCCACAAAAACAGGGCTACTATTTCTCGTATTTACACGTACCTTAAGGAGTGCAATTGGGAGCCTGCAAACAAGACGAGTAATTGGAGCTGGATACCAAATAAAAAGAAAAGTGGAGAGTGGGTGAGCCCTCTGGGTTGTGTTCTTCATGATAAGGACAACCTTTTCAGCCTGCAGCTGCATGTCTTGGACAAATATTATGACAAGAAGTTGCTGGACTTCTTTTCACATGTTTTTGGTGTGAGGAATGGTCCTAGCGCTGAAGATCATTGCAAACTATGGAGCACATGGGAGAGCTCTGTCGATGCGCTATCTGCAGCTGACTGCTCTGCTTTCTGGCAGTTCATTGCTAAGAACTGGAGCAAAAACACGGAGAAGCTTCTTTCTGCTTGTGTCAAGGTTCCAGTTTGTACCGACGGAACTATCCTTCTGTCGAAGAAAGAGGATGCGTTTATTCCTGATGATCTACTTCTCAAGGATTTGTTCGACAAGCTGCCTAACCGGTCATTGTTCATATGGTATTCATCTTCAAGCCTGCCTTCCATGTCTCGAGCAAAGCTGAACAACATCTACGGTAGCATTGGAGTCCAGGCAATATCCAAAGCTGTTGGGAAGAATGATTCACTCGCATTGGAAAATGTCAGCCCAACAAAAGCTGCTCGGGGTAAGGTGATCAATGTTGGTATGATCAAACTGGTCCTAGCTTTTCTTGCCGATCCCGCTCTTGACATTTCTGCTGAAGAGCGGCACAAGATAGTTTCCTGCCTGCTCAATGTGACGGTGCTAGAGACCAGTGAGCCAATCACGGTGGGATACAACGTGAAGCTGTCCTCTGGGGCCGTCTTGGATGTGAAGGCGACACGGAAGCTCCGATGGGAGAGGGAGAGCTCGAAACTGTACATGCAGAAAAGCAAGCGTGCACCAGGCTACAAGGAGAAGTTGGAGTTTGCGACGAACTTTGCGGATGAGATATCCCAGGGGCTTCTCTTCGAGAAGGCAGATCTGATCCCTTTGCTCGCGGAGCTCATTAAAATCGGCAGTTTGATGGACTTCCACGCTGCCGCTGTCGAGTACCTTCTGAAATCAAAGAATCTGCAGCTGTTCCCTGAAGATGAAGAATTCCTTAGCACTGCATCGCTAGGTCTGTGATCGATAAACAAAAAATTTCTCATCTTATGAGCCAAAGTATTTACCTCCTTAGGCCCCGTTTGGATTAGCGTTTTCTTTGTAATACACCTGTAAAAGAAATACACGTCTCCACCGGTCGGTTTCATTTCCAGCCGGAAAACAGTCATGCCCAGTAAAATACACTTGTAAATCTTACACCTCTGTATTGAATTACACCTATACCAAGCGCGCCCTTATGCTGTTGTCTCCAACTCTTTGACGCTTATGCATGCAGGTCGTAGCAGGAACCGTTAGCGATCTCTGGAGTTGCTCTTGCGCATGCCGGCACACGGAGTGAAGTGGTGAGTGCATTGCTTGTTTGTTTTTCTATAGAAGTTGTATCACCTCTGTAATTGTGATGGAAGCTTACGTAGTAACCTCACTTTACAGGTTACTTGCTGATGGCCAGGTCTGCAGGAGCTTAATTGGTTCTTAAATCTGGAGGGTCCAACAATGCGCCTACTCGGTTATCTTGTGCATACGTTTTGTCGCGATTACTAGCTGTGAACTTTTGTTTTGGTTTTCTCCCTTTATGAACCGGAACCTGTCTGTTTTTTTTTTGAGTGTGAAAAATGACACTCGTACGTACTGGTGTGTTATCCTTTCATGTCTTGTGACCATCATCTATTATATCTTGTTATTTAGCATGAATATATGTTGGACCATGTGTGAGTTTGGTTGTGGTGGCCTGCTAAATGATAGACGTCTGGTTGCCTTTCAAATCTTTCAGCATGCCCATGGTTTTTAGTGTGCTACTGAATCATGAAAGATAAGGAATGGTTGGTTGGTTGTCAAATCTTTCAGCATATATAAATGAATATTTTGCACGGTTTGTGCTTGTTACTGATGGCCAAACAGTTGCAAATGTTCTGTTGATATGCCGGGGTTGCGGCTGCCTGGGACAGCAAGCGTCTCTGCTTGCTTGACTGGGCATTCGACATGTGACAACCAACTGTCAAGATGATATATAGCAGATCAGATCCCTGTTGCCATTGTTAAGGATTAATTATATGCCTAATAATATCTGGTTAATTAACAACTGCCTTAGTTTAGCAACTGCCATTCGGTTATCGTTATCTCTTCTCGGAGACGCATCCCTTCTCGTGTCACTTGTAAGTTGTAACCCTATATATATGTGCAGGAAAAAGCTATTTTCCAAACAACTGGATTCTTGTAATAGATCCGAATGCTTTCATTGTCGCTAGATTAGAATCGCACGGTCCCAACCGCTTCGCATGTACTTACCGCCTCATTTTTTTAAGAAAAACTTATCGCCTCATTTAATTGCGGGCGTATATCGCGCATGCCACAGCGTATTTTCTTTCTTGGATAAAAAAGTGAAATGTGCGCTGGATGGACTCACCTCTGGTCGTTAGAAGCAGAGCAAAAACAACTTGCTCACGTAACCAACCGAGATGTACATTTGCTCTTGCCCATTGATAAGTAGGCCCTTAATTTGAATATCCGCCAAATATGTTTTTTTTCTAAAAAATGTCCTTCCTTTTTAGGCTTTGCTCAGTGTTTTTCAATCAAATGTCTTTCTCCCATGAACAAAATTAGAGCATTTTCAATACGGACCCTCAAACCGTCAGCAACCATCTGAATTACACAGTTCTGTATCAGACTATTCGACTGTCCAAATGCACTTTTTTCTGCAAACCGGGAACAAAGCCGTGGTTTTTTTGGGGGGGGGGGGGGGGGGGGGGGGGTGTTACAGAAGTCCATGTCGCAATCACGCCTGCGTCTAGTAACCGTGGCCCATCCAAAACCTTCCTTCCTTGCTCGCATGCTTTCTCACCTGATACCAGCTGCCCGCATTCAGCCATTTTAGAGCGGCTGTCCCGCATTGACGCCAGCCCACAGTGGATACCACTTCTCACTGGTGTCGGCATTGAAACATACCACGGTTACTCTTGTGTAAATATCATGGTAATATACACATCGCGGTGCTGATAGCTTACTCAAAACACTGCAATACTTTGACCAAGGGATCTTTTTGTTGAAAACATACCCTGGTAACTTTTGTGAAAATAACATGGTAATATACGCACAACTGAACTGATAATTGACGTACAAATATCATGGTAACTTTTCACCCAATAAAATAATCGTTAAAAGACACATCCCGATAAGTTATGTGTAAATAGTATGATAATACACACACATCAGAGCTGATAACACACATACAAGCAACACGGTAATGGTTGGATGGTAATATACTTATGGAGTGTCTTTCATAAGAGCGTTGAGATCAGTCATTGGCGACGGGTTGCCAATGAAAGAGACAGAAGGGCTGCTATCCTTGGGTGATGATGACAAAGTTTCCTATTTCGTCGTTTTTGATCCATTGCTTCACGCTCTCGATTATTGAAGGCAACATGGCTTCGGCATGGGCTTGGCTTTGCGTGTTGATGTGTGCTTCGATGTCGGCTGTTGTTGCGGCCGTGGCTACATTTATTTTCTGTTCGATAGTCTACTTGTTGGCTCTCCTTTTCCGCCGTTGCAGCTTGTGGTCGTCGGGATAATGATAGTCCCATTTGGCACCGCATATGGCGCCGTTCACACGGCCACCCGCTGACAGCGCTAACGGTTCCTTGCCGATGGTCACGTTGATCGACCGGCTAAGAGGAGGGTTCCACCTGGCCATGGACCCTTACAAGCTCTGAGGTTCCGCACGCTGCCTTTTCAGTTCTTCTCCGAGTCTCCTCGTTTGGTGATCCGCGAAAAATCCCCTGACTTATGATCATAATGGTATCGACCCCTGACGTAGTTATGTTCGAGGGGGTCTTTGAATTGCTCGAAGTGATTTGGAATGCCCTTTGCTGCAAGTATAGCGTCCAGCTTGTCCCACGCGGGCTTCTTCCCAACAAAACTACGGCTTCCAAGGGTGTGGTTACTTAATGTCTTTGATCGCATGTCCTTCCCCCATGACGACTGGTTCAACACTACAGGTCCCACACCATAATTGGAGGGTCTCCAGACCGTAAGCGCATTCAGATGTGCATTCTAGGGTATCCACTCGGATACAGTCTAGCCACTTGGACGTCTTCCCACCAGTCAGCCTCACCAACACCACTCACAGGAGACGAAGGGGCGATGTGGGAGCCACAACGACCGAGGGGATTAACGTTGGACTTCAAGTGTAGTTATAGCGGCAGTTACTAGTAACGCCTATAGTTACTCCCCTCTTATCTCCCCTTTGTATCATAGCATTGATGAGGGTGGGCGCACTCTATATAAACCCCCTCCATTGCCATGACAAGGGTTCGCAACCTACTGTAATCATATACCCCAAGAGAAGACACAAGCCTTCGGACACGAGACCTAGGGCTACTACCTCTAAGAGAGGGGCATGAAGTCGCTAAATCCAAGTGTTACACAGGTGCCGTAGTTAGGTTCCGTCCCTATTTGTACTCCTAGCACTCACTGTCAGATTCGTTGCCTCGACAGCGGCAGATGCCACGTGTCGGCTGCCGCACCTGCCGCCATAGTAGTTTTGTCAATCCCACCTAGAGTTGGTTCTTTTTGTCAACTCGACTGGGCGGGTGGTCCTTTCGGACAAAAAGACTGGTTGGTTTGTTATAAACATTTGGCAGTGCCAATATTTAGCCAAATCAAATGTTACCAACACTTGGCAATCTTTTGTAAGATTGCCAAAATTTGGCATCGATTGGGCTAAAAAATTTCCCGACGCGCGCCGGTAACGAAACGACTACGTACGGACTCCCGTAGAGATCTTTCAGAACTGCCGATACAAGGAAGAATTGGCCCACTTCGTCTTCTTCCGCAGCCACCGCCTCGGCTGGATCTGGGACGGGTCACGTCGCCGTTGACCGGACCTCAAAGTCAGTTGGTGCGCGGGCATAATTTATTTTCTTTCGTTCTTGTGTGGTATGATTGATCTATTCCACGATCTGATCTATTCCGTTTCGATCTGTCTTTCCTTTGCCAACCAGGTCTGCTATTTGCTCATCGATGAATCGGAAGCGCCCATCGGCCTTGGCTGCCTGCAGCAGCAATCGCCCTTCCGCGATGACTGCGTGCAGGAAGCGCCGTCGTGCCGCCACCTTGCAATCCGATGCATCTTCGTGGGCGTCGCTGCACGAAGACTTGGTCAGCCTGATCGGTTGGCGGGTCTTGGCTGCTGACTTGCTTGACTATGTCCGATTCCGTGCGGTTTGCCCTTACTGGCGCTCCGCCACCGTCTCCCCGCGCGGCCGCGGCCTCCACGACCCGCGCTTCCACCCGCGCCGCTGGATGATGCTCCCCGAGGGCCACGGCATCCACCCCGGCCACCGCAAGCTGGGCGGGTACATCCGCTTCATCAACCTGTCCACCGGCGCCATCGTCCGCGCCCGGCTCCCGCTTTTCAGCAACCACTGCGTCCTCGACTCGGTCGACGGGATCCTGCTGCTGCAGCGGGACGAGGACACCGTCATCCGCCTCCTCCACCCCTTCACCGACGACATTGTGGACCTCCCTCCGCTCGCCACCCTTCTAGCAGGGTTAGCACCCTCCCAGGAGAAGATGTTCAGCTGGAACGTTCTGAGGACCGTTGGTGCTACCTCATTCACAGTGAGCGCGGATGGAGTCGTCACCGCCATGATTGGGCTCTTTAAATTGGGACGGGTAGCCTGTGCCACCACCATGGACCAGCAATGGCGGCTCTCGACATGGAGCATATCAAATGGTTGGAGGCCACTGTCGTTCCAAGGCAAGATGTACACCTTGCACACTCCCACAAATGGCAGCGAGCTTCAGATTTTCCAGATTGACTTGCCGGGGCATGGGGAGAAGGAGGACTTTGATAGAATTTTGTGTTATCTACCGGCACCTAAGTTGATTGCCACATGCCTGGCAGGCAAACCTCAGAAGCCTTATTACTACCTCGCAGAATGTGATTCGGAGATCCTGGTGATCGGCCGTTACCTTTCTGGTTCACTCGACGTTGAGGTTTACAGACTATCTGACATTATCCTAGACAGGATTGCCCCAGTAACGAGCATCGGAGGAAATGCTCTCTTTGTTGAAGAAAGGGTCTTGAGTGTCAGCAGTAGAGTGCACCCCACCATTGTGGGTGACTCTATTGTACAACTCCATAACAAGGAAATTTATCTTGGACATTACCACCTTGCCACTGGGACATGGTTGCCAACAGCGGATGGGTGTGTCAGACGTGGTGTACCGAGTCCTTGTAGCCTCATCTACCATATCTTCACCTGTTGCTATCGCCCCACTTGGTGAGCGAGTTGTTTCCGTGCTTTGTTGTTACTTAATTCGAGCATATATATGCTACTTGTTGAGCTGATTATTTTCACACCTATGCTTGTAGGAACAAAGGGGGGCTTCTTTATCAGGGTAATGTGCAACCTAGTTGGAAAGTGAAGAGAAAATGGCGTGAGGGGGTGAGTATGATCTGGAATACCTCAATGGTCGCAAACTTATAAGTAATATCATATCAGTAGGGCAACTTTATCTTTTGGCCTTTGATTAGATTTGAGATATACAACATAGCATTCATGATTGCACAAACATAAGTTGCAATTCTTCTTTGTATTTACAACTAGTGAAATAACACTCCGTAGATACTAGCTACAACTATAGTCATTGGAAATATATGTAGTGTGATCACCATTTGTGATATGAATTGTGCAATCAACTTTTGCTTGGGCACCAAATTAGCATGAGAATTTGCCGGAAACTCCCTTTTTCGAGAAAACAGACACATACTCTGACTGCATTGTAGTACTGAATATAATGGGGGCAAAATATTTTCAATAGGAAGTGTTACTACTTTGAAGCCTATGGTTGAAATGGAACTCAATTTGAACTGCGTAAAAACCTCAAAGAAATAATTTTATGGTCCTTGACTTAATCAGCCATGAATTCCTGGTTGGGCGGCACATTGTCGAAAAACTTGTTGTTTCTGTGCTTCCAAGCACACCAGGCATGCATCAAGCATGAAAACCTCAAAGAAAAAGGGGCACTGGAACATCTCTGCTCTGTCATTCCCAGCCCAGACAACACCCATTCACCCAACATGTGCTGCCTTGACGTCTCCTGTGTGTTCTTAAAATCCACACTAGAGCGTCCTTCTTGATGCTCTCCCCGTCCCATAATGTAAGACGTTTTTCAATAGTAGGCATTTACTATCTTTTAAGCTACCTCTCCGAGCATCACAACCCCGTGGGGAAGTTTCCTCTTGCTCCTTTTGCAATTAGCATGTATGTGGTACTGTTCTGATAACCATTGTAACATGATCACTTTTATGACATGTGATGGTTGGTTTGTCACTGTTGAGTTCTGTTAAAGAAGAGAAAACGCAAGTGATTTTTCCAAGGTGTGCATTGGTTTTTGTATTGTTGGGGGTCACTTGTGTCATGTGCGGTATGGTGTGTCAATGTTGAGTTTTGTTAGAGAAGAGAAAATGCAAGTTTGTGCATATCAAAACACGAGTAATGCTACATCTTGATACTCGGTTGTGTATTTCTGTTTCATATTATTTTTTTGCGGATAAGTTCTGTTTTGTATTCGATCATATTGATTTAGTTTTCTTTTTGTTGTATTTCTGCTTTGATCATATTGATTTACTATATTCTTTTTGCGGGGATTTGGTTAGTACTCCGTCCCATAATATAAAACCGTTCTTATATTATGAGACGGAGGGAGTAGTTTAGTAGTCATTGATCTGATATTTGTTGTCCCTTTGCTAGGCATAAATGGTTCTCGTGTCACAGAAAAGGAGCAGGGTCTAATTTCATTCATCTATCACGCTTTCCTTGTGGCAGTGGCACTCTACTTTTTCAAGGCAGTGTCAGACTTTAAGTTATTGTAATCTTTCTTATAGCTAAATTATTATAATTTTTATGTTCTAAAAATACAAGTTAATGCATCAGTTTTATACTGTCAAATTGTTCTAATGTACTACCTCCATTTCTAATTATAAGATGTTTTGGATATTTCATCTATATACGACCGATCTAGAAAAAAGTCAGAACATCCTTATAATTGTGAACGAAGGGAGTAGTTCTGTACTCATTTATCTACAAATCTGCTTGTATCACTTGTCTCGTTGATTGTCAACTTGCACCTGAATAAGCAATCAGGTCTTTTTTTAGAACGGGCTTTACCCCTTTCGATTGCATAGAACGGAAATACAACCTAAGGCAGGTCTTATAACTGCTTTCATGCATAATCCTAATATCTTTTCTACATAAGCATAAGCTTGATAGCCCTGATGCTAAGGTATTTCCTCCGGTTCATCGCCCTGGGCTTCGCTTACCTGCTTGTTTTTCCTTCCAATAGGAAATCAACTTCTTCAACCGTGTGATTCTCTTGGAGCAACATACTTTCTCGTGTCATTGTAATATAATCGTGAAGCATACATACAACACAATAAACAATGCCAGTGAACACCTGCATAAGAAGTTTGAAAATTCATAGTCCCAAAACCATGGCACGGGAATATGTCACAAGAGCTATGCACCTAATGGACCACATTAATATCATGAGACACAAACATATCATACAAGAAAATTCAGTTGAAATTTTCATATCTCTATTTTGTCGACCAAAAATGCAAATGGCTCTTCATCTATTTTCTCTAACCAACAGAAGCATTGGCTATCTTGGATTGATTCCTCATCAAAACTCAATCAACCGGTTGTTTCACTTGTTTGTTCCCCATGAGGCATTGAACTTTGAAGCGGTGCACCATCCTGCGGCTGGGTCCATCCGGATGGTAGAGCTAGGTCCCAGCAAGATTGATCCGGGTGGCGGTGCTAGGTCCCTAGTTTGGGGGTGGAGGCGGCCATCGTCTGATGAGGTTATTCCCGCCAGGTAGGCTCACAATGACGTGAAGACCCAAAACATTAGCGGTGATATAGGGCAGGCCATCAGTTGGAGTGGGCATCATCGGAGAAGATTACCCGCTCAATTGGATCACTATCAGTCAGTCGAACATCAGGTAATATATTGTTAGTCGGATGGATCAGGATGGCAATTTTACCCATGGGTACGGATACCCGCGGATACCGTACCCGCATGGGTAGGATATGGACACAGTTTTATACCCACGGGTTGTATCCATACCCTGCCCGTTAAGTCATGGGTAGGGCGCGGATATAGTCTTGTACCCATGGATATACCCATACCCTAGATGTGTATACCGGCATGTTATATATTTGGCAGATGTTATTTGGTGAAGTGTGTCGTGAGCATTTTAATCTATGTTAAAGTTGTCACCAGTTGTAAATTTGAATTGAGATAATTGTCTTGTACCCGTCTATCTGTTATTGAGTTGGGATAAATATTGTCAAATGTGCTATGGATGAATGTAAAATAGTGAATAACTTATGTACTGTTTGATTTACCCGTTGGGTACCCAATGGGTAAGGGTATCCGTCATGTGTGGGTACGGGTAAAGTTTCGTATCCATGGGTATGGGTGTGGGTATGGATAGAATTTTGTATCCATTGACTACACATATATGAGTATGATATTGCTCTACCTACCTTATACCCTACCCATTGCCATCCTTAGATGGATGATACACGAATTATAACAGCATGCCAGCAACCTTTGGCATTCACTATGGCACTTTATGGGATGCTTCACTTGCCATGATTTACTAAGCCCCCACTACTTGAAGTTAAGATCGAGTGTTATGACTCATAGGGGGGTGTTTCATCAATGTATTTAATATTTCAGTTACAATTGGTTGGAACCCGGTGGTAGCGCACTTTATATAAGCCAACTCAGGCCCGCCGCTGCTACTTGAGTTACTATTAATGGGCAGCAATGCGTGCCCGCCACTAGTAACTTTTTCCGCCCGCCTGTAGTAACTAAAGTACAAGTGTATGAGGGGAGGGTTTTAGGAGCGTTGGATGTAGGAGAAGTGGATGATCATGATTTGACTGGTGGAGGGATCTGGGGCCTCACACGTGATTGGTTGCTCCCTTTCCATCTCCTACCAAAGAAAAAAATCCCATCTCTCTCACACGAGAAGAAAGAAAGAAAAAAAGAGAAAAAACGGAGATCAAAACCCCACCCCTGCAGGCTGGCAAAATATGGATAGGTGGAAGTGGTTATAGTCCACAAACTCATATTAGTCACACAGAACTCAAGTATTTAATGTGAAAGCCTATTAGCCCTCGAATCAAAGTATTACTCGCATGCCCCTAGGTGGGAGGTTGGGAGGAGTTAACCATCGCGCACCCCCGATTTGGACAACACAAGGGATATCACTCAACTATAAATTACGCTCCAACTTTCTAGCCATGCCATGACCGACATTTTAATGAGTGGAAAATCACAAACCTTAACATTGATATTTTTACTAGACCGTGATTATTAACCAGTAAACCTTCATATGACAACCTCAATACAGTAGGTATTGCACATATTCAGTGATCTACATGCAATTTTTACTATACCACCCTTGTATACCTATCATTTTGGACCAAACATATAACTCATGCAAATTGCCACTACCTATTTAACTCTCAAAAAGGATATAAGTGAAGCAAGAGAGTGAAATTTATTTCTATAAAATATTTCACGCTGTGGTCTAAAGATACAAGTGAAGTACATGAGCAACTGCTTCAACTCAAAAGATATAAGTGAAGTTCAATGAGCGTTCTATAAATTGTGATGAATGTGTGTCTATCCTAATTGGTGTGATCGGGAAACAATGATTATGGAAACAAGCCAACAAATAAAACTAAAACACACAGTGCTCGATGCAAAACACATATCGTGCGACGAATAAAAGTATAGCTCTATGTGATATTACCGATAGATTGAAGACAAAAGACGGGATGTCTTCGGGGGCATCCCCAAGCTTAGATGTTTGGATCTTCCTTGAATATTACCTTGGAGTGCCTTGGACACCCCCAAGCTTAGGGTGTTGCCACTCCTTATTCTTTCTTTCATCGTCATCTCACCCAAGTCTTGAAACCTTCGGCCACATAAAACTCAACAAAACCTCGTGAGATCCATTAGTATAATAATGAAAACCATTAAATTAGATACTATCAAATATAGATTCATAATTGTTCTTGCATAATACCTACTGTATTCTATCATCTTCATGATACAATCCATAGAAACTTCAAAATAAGCACATTATGCAAAGAATCTGTCTAAAACGGAACAATACATAATGTGGAATTTTTAGTCATACTTTTGTAACTCCAAAAATTCTAAAACATTAGGATTACGTAAACAATTTGCAGCCCGATACTGTGGAAAAATTCAGCAATTGATCACGTTCCAGTACAGAATGATAATTCATATACTGGACGAAAAAGTTTTTGTTTCTGCACACGATCAATTCAACAATCATCCACATCAACCTAAAGTGTTTACTTGACACAAAAATCAAAATAAAAGTTACAAACATAATTACTACAGTAGCAATAATCATGTTGACACACAAAACAGAAAGGAGAAATAAAGATACTATTGGGTTGCCTCCCAACAAGTGATATTGTTTAATGCCCCTAGCTAGCGATAATGCATATTTTCACGTATTATCATTGCTTGTGCCATTATTGATTATTCCATTTCTTAGGGGCTCAGAAATATTTCCAACCTTACACTTCCCCAAATTTATTTTCTTTGCGTTCATCAATTACTTGCAATAAATGATCCATCTTTGGATGGTAATTCTCAAGTTTTTGTTCCAAGACATCATACTTCTTGTTTTGAGTGACAACATTGCTACTAAACTTATTGTTAAAGTTGTACAAAGCCTTAAAATCCATCCATACTAGTTTTGGTTTCATTCAGAAGTTTCATTTGTCTTCGAGTTACTAGAATGGGAGGAATTTCTATTCTTGGTTTCCCTAGCAATTTTTTCAATATTTCAAATGAGTCAAAGACGTTATTACTAATAAAATATCCTTTAAATATTAAGTTTAGAATATGTCTATGACGAAGGGAGAAACCAACATAAAAGCTTTTGGGGTAGCTCTTTCATGTATCTCTAGCATTCCATGACAGGCTCTTATCAAGGATTCAACATGTGATTGTTTAAAGTTTAGGACCTCAGAGCCCTCTGAATGGGGGAATAGGAAGGGTAGTTTCCATGATAGCGATTCAAGAAAAGATAGAACGCAAGGAATTTTTGGTATTTTTATTTTTAGTGAAGGGGGAGGAGAATGAAAAAGAAGAGGCAGATAAAAGGCAAATGGCAAAGAAAATAAAAACAAGCAAATTGATAAATGTGTGTGAAAGAACCTGGATTCCTTGGTGAAGCCTCCCTCGCAATGCCGCCAGAAATTCTTCTGCTACTTGTGATAGGTGTTGGGATTCCCCGAAGAGGAAGGGTGATGTAATATAGTAGCATATAGTATTTTCTCAGTTAAGAACCAACGTTTATTGAACCAATAGGAGACACCACGCAAAGAACTTGAACGGTACCTGCACACACACAAAGAAAATGCTTGCACCCAATGAAGGCAAGAGGGTTGTCAATCCCCCTCACCAATTGCAAGGATTAGATTTGGTAGTGATAGGTAAATACAATAAAATAAAAACAATGAGCAAATTTAAGGTTTTGTAATAATGGAGAATGGACCCGGGGGCCATAGCTTCACAAGAGGCATCTCTCTCATAAGCATAGCAACGGTGGGTAAACGAATTACTGTTCAGCAATTGACAAAATAGCGCATAGTTATTGTTGGGGATATTACTACCAGTATGACCCGCCCAGGAGGGGCCGGGTCAGCCCTAATGGCAGGCTACATAAGAAGCCCCATATACATTCGAGATGATAGTTTATTAAACATATAGAAGGCCCAAAGGCCTGGGCCGGCTTAAGGCCCGATATTGTAAACCGCCGTATGTAAGGAAAGACTTGTAAAGAAAGGCATGTAAAGGAAGTCACCGAGCCGGACACGATTATGAGCCGGCCGGGACTCTGTAGGCCACCAGGCGTCAACCCATGTATATAAGGGGATGACCCGATGGCGGCTTAGGGCAAGAAACCACCAAATCGATAACCAAGCCAGCGAGTTGAGCCCCTTGGAGATCGAAACTTCAGCAATACCAAACCCAACTAGACGTAGGCTTTTACCTTCATCGTAAGGGGCCGAACTAGTATAAAACTCTCTCGTGTCCTTTGTCCCGATTAACCCCTTTAAGCTTCCTAGTGCGATGGCCCTACGACTAAGTCCTTGCTCTGGGACATCTGCCGTGTCAACTCCATGACAGTTGGCGCCCATCGTGGGGCCAGCGCACGGTGGATTTGAGTTCTTGAAGGGCAACTTCGAAGGGCTCAAGGGATACGCTGTGGGCCGGATGACCAAAAGTCGTCGCGGCAAGCTCTACATCGACGACGAAGGCTGGGGCCCCGAAGACGACTCAATCGAGTACGGGTACCGGGTCCCCTTCGGCGGAATTCACGTCTTCATCGGCCAGATCGGCGAGTCAGGCCCTGAGACGGACGTCCACACCAACCTCATCGAAATGGCTCAGTGCGCCAGGACCACCCGTGTTCAATCTGTCGTGAAACATGCCTTCGCAGGCTGCATCCACGACGGTGAATACTCCGAAGGATTGGTGGAAGGCGGGGAGATGACCATCTGCTCTGATACTGCATCATCAACAGGTGAGACAGACTCTTTGTACCAGCTGCAAGACGGCATGCTCGGGGGTTGTTCCGATGGCAGCAGTATTCCGGACCCCCTTGAGCCGCCGAATTGGGCCGGAGTCTTCATGGCGGGGACGCAGCCCGGGAAGAACTCTACCGCAGCGGCAGCAGCAGCTACCGGGTCGGCAGCAGCCGGGTCAGGAGACCCCGCGCGCCCCCCCGTCTCAGATTCTAATGAACCTCATGGCTAGGCTGACGACTCTGTTAACCGCCATGGTAGAGCCGGCGGATAAAACCCAGCATGACGCAGAAGTGGCACGCATGCGGGAGGAGATGGTGCAAGCTAAGGAAAATCTAGTCACAGAAGAAACCCGGATGGCAGCAGAACGAGCAGCTCTGGATGCTCGTGCTCAGTAGCTTCAAGCAGAAACTTTCTGGCTCTCGGTGGATCTTAACCCATCAAACGAGGTCATGAGGAGGAGGCATCAGAAAACTCAGTCGCGTCTACCTCTAACGCTGGATCCGAGGAACCTGTTCCATACACCCAGGGCTGGGGGGAGCAACCCGCCAGAGGCAAACCAGGTCACGACACCCGGTGCACCAGTTCAGCCACGCGCCATGGAGCCACCTCGTATAAATACAGCTCCTCCTCATTATGTGTCAACACCTCCGGGTCACTTCTCCAACCCTCTGGAAAACCTCATCGCAGCGTCGGCTCGTTTGGCGGCTCTCCCAATGGAAGGCGACTCGCCAGCAGCAATTGAAACCCGGAGGATAAGAGAACTACTTCAGACAACCCTGGCCCAGCAGGATGCATGCTCCTACAGTTGAGACAGGATTGATTCAACTCCTCGCCCAAGCCGGAGCCTGAGTTACAGTAGGCACATGGAGTCTGCAGAGATGTCAAGTAATGCTCAACGCCACATCTTGGCAGATTAAGAGAGGATTCGTCAAGAGGCGGATTAAGAGAGGATTCGTCAAGAGGCGGAACAAGCGGCTCAAATAGCGGCAGAGCAGGCGACTCATCAAACCTTTCCGGCTTATCCAGCAACCTCGGCTAAGGCAGGAGTGGCCACAAGAACCGGAGGCGTACCTTGCTTGGTACCGGCCATACGCAATGAGCGGTTGCCAAAGGATATCAAGGGGCCTCGTAAGGTGCCTAATTACACGGCTGACCTACAGCCGGGGGCTTGGATTGAGAGTTATGAGATGGCTATGGAATTATTGGAGGTTAGCGACGCTGCAATGTCCAAGTATTTTACCATGATGTTGGATGGAACAACTCGGACTTGGTTGAAGGGGTTGCCACCCAATTCTATCGACTCATGGGCAGAGTTGAAAGCACGGTTCATCCAGAACTTTAAGGACACGTGTAAGCAGCCAATGTCGATTGTGGACCTGACCAATTGCAAGCAAGAGGATGGTGAATCTACAACCCATTGGGTGCGCCGGGTCAAGGAGATAATACATTCATCTGATAAGATGGATGCCGGCTCAACAGTTTTGATGTTGGAGAAAAAATGCCGTTTTGAACCTCTGAAGCAGAAGCTGCGGCGGCTTAAGCGTGACTGTAATGACATGGGAACGTTGATGATGGCTCTCGTCAAGTATGCTGATTCTGATACTACCAAGGACCCGGTGTCTGATGAAGAAAAGGCAACAAAGGGAAAGAAGAACGTCAACGGCAAGGATCACCAGCATAACCCGGTGAATCAGGGAGGTAATAAATGTAAGGCTGATGAGTTTGTTGCTAACACTAATACACAGGGTGGAAATCAACGGCGCAAGGGGAGACGGCCCTCTCGGTCAGGCGGGTCAGGTCCCACCCTTGAGCAATTGTTGAATGAACCTTGTCCAACGCACGACACCCGGGAGAAGCCAGCCACTCACCTGTGGAAAGATTACACGATCATGAAGGCATTTAAAAATTAAAATGCATTTGATGGGGGGTCACAACCCAGGTGGTGGTTCAGGTGGAGGCGGCTTTCAGGGCCCGGGCGCCGGTTCAGGCGGAGGAGGTTTTCAAGGTCAAGGTTATCCTGGTCACCAAGGAGGATATAATTAGCAACCCGACCAAGGAAATCAGCAGCAGCAATCCGGTTATCAGAGCAACCCGAAGCAGCTGAGTAGTGGGCAGTATCATGTATTTACCACCAGTTTATATAAGAGGGACCAAAAACTTCACAAGAGGGCCGTCAATGCCGTTGAGCCAGCGATTCCACGTTATCTACGTTGGTCAAAGCAACCTATTGTGTGGAGCAGAGAGGATCACCCGCCCCAGGTTGATAATCCGGGTCACTTGGCTTTGGTAGTGGCACCTCAGGTTGGTGGATACAATTTTACTAAGGTACTCATGGACGGAGGCAGCAGCATCAACATCCTCTACTATGAGATGTTCCGCCAGATGGGATTGACTGATAAAAATCTTAAACAATCCAACACTGTTTTTCACGGTGTGGTACCTGGTAAGTCGGCATACCCAGTTGGTAAGATTGAGCTGGAAGTAGCCTTTGGGGATGAGTATGACTCCAGAGCGGAAAAATTAACCTTTGAGGTGGTTAAGGTCAAGAGCCCATATCATGCTCTGTTTGGGCGGCCGGCTTATGCCAAGTTCATGGCTCGGCCGTGTTACGTATATTTGCAACTCAAGATGTCGGGTCATAAAGGCACCATTACAGTACATGGGAGCCGGAAGATAGCCTTGGAATGTGAAGAAGGTGATGCTGCCTATGCTGAATCTATTTGTGCAACAGAGGAGTTAAAATTTTACAAGGATCATGTTGACCTGGCAGACATGATGTCATTAAATAAACTGACAACAGAGCATGAGCCGGAGTTGAAATTCAAATCAGCTTATGACACTAAGATGGTTGACTTTGTACCTAGCGACTCATCCAAGCAGTTCATATCAGCGCAAACTTGGATCCGAAATAGGAAAGCACGCTCATCGAGTTCATCCATGAGAACCGGGACATCTTTGCATGGAAACCTTCAAACATGCCGGGTATCCCGAGGGAACTCGCTGAGCACACTCTTAATATCGATCCAAAGTTCAAACCTGCTAGACAGTTTCTCCGACGGTTCAATGAAGAAAGGCGCAAGGCCATTGGAGAAGAGGTGGCCCGGCTCTTGCCAGCCGGGTTCATTGTGGAGGTCTTTCACCCCGAATGGTTAGCTAACCCGGGGCTTGTACTAAAAAAGAATGGCACCTGGCGTATGTGTGTGGATTACACCGGTCTGAACAAGGCTTGTCCGGCCAATCCTTTTGCTCTCCCCCGTATTGATCAGATCATTGATGCTACGGTGGGTTGCGCACGATTGAGCTTCTTGGATGCTTATTCCGCTTATCATCAGATTAAGATGGCAGTCAAGGATCAAGAGAAGACAACTTTTATAACTCCTTTCGGAGCTTTCTGCTATGTGTCTATGCCTTTTGGGCTTAAGAGTGCCTAGGCGACTTACCAGCGGTGTGTGCAGAATTGTCTTCACAATCAAATTGGGCGCAATGTTCATGCTTATGTGGATGATATAGTGGTGAAATCTAGGGAGGAGGAAACCTTGGTCACAGACCTGAAAGAGACTTTTGACAATCTCCGGGTTTACAAAATGATGCTTAACCCGGCCAAGTGTGTTTTTGGAGTGCCAGCCGACAAGCTCTTGGGGTTTTTTGGTGTCTAACCGAGGTATTGAAGCTAACCCGGAGAAAATCAAGGCAATTACATCCCTAGCCAAACCAACATGAGTCAATGATGTTCAGCGGCTGGCGGGTCGTGTGGCTGCTTTGAGCCGGTTCATAAGCCGGTTGGGGGAAAAGGCTATGCCTCTGTATCAGTTGATGAAGAAAACAGATGTTTTTGTTTGGAGCGATGCTGCGAACGCTGCTTTTGAGGATCTGAAGGCACAGCTGGCTGAGCCGCCGGTCCTGGCTGCTCTAATTGAGAAAGAGCCGCTGTTGTTATACGTGGTTGCCAACTCATGAGCTGTTAGTGTGGCTATTGTGGTAGAGCACAAGGAGGCTGGCAAAGAGCATCCGGTTCAACGGCCAATTTATTATGTCAGTGAAGTGCTAATTGAGTCTAAGCAATGATATCCGCATTGGCAAAAGCTTGTTTATGGGGTGTTCATGGCGAGTCAGAAGCTTAAGCATTACTTTCAGGGACATCCAATCACTGTGGTTAGCTCTTCTCCTTTGGGAGACATTATTCAAAACAGAGAAGCCACTGGGCGAGTCGCCAAGTGGGCAATTGAGCTTGGGTCTTATGGGTTGAAGTATGTCCCACGTACTGCAATTAAGTCTCAAGCCCTGGTTGACTTCATCAATGACTGGACAGAGATGCAGGTGCCAGAAGAGAAGCCAGACAACACGTATTGGACTATTCATTTTGATGGGTCCAGGCAGTTGGAAGGCTCGGGGGCTGGAGTCGTGCTAACTTCCCCATGAGGTGACAAATTTGTTTATGTGTTACGGTTGATGTTTCCTTGCACTAACAATGCAGCAGAGTATGAAGCCTTGATCCATGGTCTTCGAGTGGCAAAAGAGATGAGCTTGAGCTGGGTCAGATGTCTTGGTGACTCAGATCTAGTGGCTCAACAAGTATCTGGCAAGTGGGATTCCAAGGACCCTCTCATGGCGGCTTATCGCCGAGAGGCTGATGCCGTTGCAGGATATTTTAAAGGTTATCAGGTGGAACACATTGACCGTCGAAAGAACGAAGCAGCTGATGCTTTAAGCCGGCTGGGGTCTCAGCGTAAGCCGGTACCACCTAACACCTTTTTGGATGTTTTGCATAACCCCTCTGTCAAGTTGCCCACAGAAGAAGATTTAGCTGTTTCTGACCCGGATGCACAGTTGGTAGCGGCTCTTCATGTCATCCCAGATTGCACGGTGCCGTTCTTGGCTTACATGACCCGGGGAGAGTTGCCAGCGGATGAGACCCTGGCTCGACAGATAACCCGGCGATCTAAGTCCATGATGATTTCGGATGGAGAGTTATATCATCACAGTGTTTCCGAAGAGTTTCAGCGGTGTGTTTCCCCCGAAGAAGGTCAATAAATCCTTCGTGAGATCCATGAAGGTGATTGTGGTCATCACGTCGGGTCAAAATCTTTAGTGGCCAAGGCGTTTCGTCACGGCTTTTACTGGTTGACGGCTCATGCTGATGCAGAAGATCTGGTCAGTAGATGTGATGGATGTCAGAAATTTGCACGACGAGCGCATGTGCCAGCTCAAGAGCTCCGAATGATTCCAATCACTTGGCCGTTTGCGGTCTGGGGGCTTGACATGGTGGGACCTTTCAAAAGGTCTAAGGATAAAAAGACACATCTCCTGGTGGCAGTTGATAAATTCACCAAGTGGGTTGAGGTGGAGCCTGTGAGTAAATGTGACGCAGCCACGATGGTTCAGTTCATGAAAAAAGTGATTTTCCGTTTTGGGTTTCCACACGGTATTATCACTGACAATGGCACTAATATGTCCCAAGGAGCTATGGAGGAATTTTGTCAACGAGAACACATCCGGCTTGATGTTTCTTCTGTAGCTCACCCTCAATCCAATGGTCAAGCTGAGAGAGCCAATCAGGAAATTTTGAAAGGGCTCAAACCCCGGCTTATGGTTCCTTTACAACGAACGTCAGGTTGTTGGGTAGAGGAATTACCCTCGGTATTACGGAGTATCAACACTACGCCCAATAGGTCTACGGGTTACACACCTTTCTTCATGGTTTATGGAGCAGAAGCAGTATTGCCTAGTGACATTCGTCATGACTCGCCCCGTGTGGCGGCTTATGTTGAAGCTAATAATGAACAAGCCAGACAGGATGCACTTAACTTGTTGGATGAAGAAAGAGACTTTGTAGCGGTCCGGCCAGAAATTTATCAACAAGACATGCGTCGTTATCACAGCCGCCGGGTTAAGTCCAGGACATTTCAGGAAGGTGACTTGGTGCTCCGGCTCATCCATGATCTCTCAGATGCACACAAGTTATCCCCACCTTGGGAAGGACCCTTTGTGGTCAGTAAAAATTTAAACAATGGGTCATATTACCTCATTGACGTTCAAGAGCATGCAGACTCACATAAGTCGGAAGAGGAGACCCGCCGGCCATGGAACATTGCTCAACTTCGGCCATATTACACCTGAGCCACCGGCTCTCATCATGTACATATGTTCATGTTGTATATACTATGATAAGCAATAAAGTAAGACCATCGATCTCTTTTCTTTTCAAAGATTATGCATCTTTATTATTTCTTATCTACAAATGACTATTAAGGAGCTGATCATATTTGAATCAAGTTTAACCTTTTTGGTCCAGCTTATGATCATATCCGAATCTAGCTGCAAATCTCATGGTCACTTGGGGGCTTCCTGTTCAAACATAGGTCATATTCGAACCAAAGAGAACATAGCTGTCGTAACCCTCTTGATCGGCTCAAGGCCAAAACTCACTGGGGGCTTCTTGATCGTATCCGAATCATAGCTTAACCCCTTGAGTCCGACTTGGATCGTATTTGAATTAGGGTCGTTAAAAACCTCTCAAGGTCATTTGGGGGCTTCCTGTTCAAACATAGGTCGTATTCGAACCAAAGAGAACATAGCTGTTGGTACCCTCTTGATCGGCACAACGCCAAAGCCACTGGGGGCTATATGGTCATATTCGAACTTTAGCTTAACCCCTTTGGTCCGGTTTACTGGTCGTATTCGAATCAGAAACCCCCAACCTTTTGAATACAAGATTAAAATTAAGCTTGTTATCTATCACTTGCCTTTTAGTTTGTTGTTGTTTCAATATTACAAATAAATTAGCCTGGTCTTCTTCACCGGCTCAATTATTGGACAACACAGTCGCCCGAGTCATTCAAGCCGGTGGTTCAAGGATCAAAAGGTATGAGCTACTAAGGTATAATGATCATTGAGTATTCAAGAAGCGTTAACTTTTCATAAATATTGAGTTATCAAATTCAATCACCCGGATTATTTAAACCAGCGATCTAAGGATCAAAAGGGACAAGGTATGGTCATTACTTATACACGTTTATCTGTTGCGTTAACTAAAAAGTTTGTATTAGCCCTTAACCTTTATTTATATTTGTCTCTGCTCTTATCGAGGTAAATATATTGGCTCTAAATTAGATGCTTAAACCCGTTTGGTTCTAAACTGCCATGCCAGTCTTTTCTTTGTATTTACAGGAACAGAGTTCAAACATTGCAGAGACAAGCATTAAATGATGCATAAGCACGCATTAAACATTGGCATCTGGAAACACAGATTCACATATAAGTATTTTATGCGTGATGGCATAAGCAAACATGCGGTGTTTTAACAACTAAGTTATTACAAGGCTTTATAAGCCCATGAAGATGCTCATTGTCCCTCCCTCGCCGGTTCACCATCTTGAGTCTGCTGGAAGTTGGGTTTCGACCAATCAAAGCCATTCACGGTGACAAATTCGGCTTCGTCGTCAATCAGGCCGACCGGGTCAACCTCCGGGGCAAATGTATCTTCTCTAACTGGTGGGATCAAGTCTGTTACTTTATATGAGGGAGGGGCCATCTTCTTATTCTCACTATCAAAACCCGGCTGGTACTTGTCCACATTGGTGTCATCTCCAAGACTAGTCGCCTGAGGCCGGACTCCGCGGATGCAGGCTATGAAGTCATCCTGATCAAAAGGAGACTCGTCCTCCTTCACAGTAGGATAGCCTCTTGCTACGTCTGCTGGGTCTAGGTCTGGCACCCAAGCCTTGGAGCGGCTTAGGGAAGTCAAAGCTCCGGCTCGCGCGCAGGAGCGTTTTACTTCTTGGAACCTGGCAGGAAGGATGGACAGCTTCTTCAGGACGTCGCTGAGCCAGTTGGGTCCTTGATTAGCAGGAGAGATGGCAGCCAGAGCCCGTTGTGCGCCGATATACAATTGTTCAACCAAAGTGTATACTGCCTTCAGCTTAATCAACGGGTCTTAGCTCAGATTCTTACTTCGCGGACCTGCATAATTTTTTTACAGAGTCAATTGGTGGATTATACTCCGGTTTGGCAAAAAATATACAAAAGGTCAAATCAGGCAGCTTACCAAAGATAGCAGCTACCATCTGAGACACCCGGCCCTTTAACCCGTTCAACTCTGTTGAAATTTCTTTTAGAGCTGTTTCGACTTTCTCAGCTCGTCGGGTCAGCAGTGTTTTCTCATTTTCCCAAGTCTTCTCCTTGGTAGCAAAGCTGGTCTTCAAATTTTCCATTGCAGAAAGGCTTATTTGCAGTTTGGAGGTGGAAGATTTGATTTCTGAATCCTGACTCGCTAGCCAGGTCTTTGCGTCAGTCAATTGAGAGTTCAATTCAGACAAGGCATTCTGTGAAAACATTCAGATGAGTCAAGACTTGGTTTCAAATTAAAATATCCAAATTCAAGATTCAAGTCTCAAGTACTTTACGAATAAACCACTTGACACTTGGGGGCTAATGTATGCCAAATCAAATATTTATGACTCTACAAACATATTTAAAGTCCCAAGTCCCTTACAAAGTAACAGCACTTGGCACTTGGGGGCTAATGTATGCAGTTCAACAAGTTTATCAAGGTTAAGTCGGAGTATTAAGTACTTTGAAGACGGTTTTAAATTCTAAAGTATTGATTCATTAATGATCAAAATAAACCAGACCTTGGGGACTATAGGTGAAGTTTTGTTCTATCAATATCAGGCAAAGATTCAGAGGTAAAAGTCTCGGCCTATATTTTAAGTCTATAGGTTATTCCGTTTCTACTCATAATCTGAAGACTTGGGGGCTGAAGGAATACTAGTAAACCGGAAACAACGTATCTCATACTTCAACTGAAGCTGCTTGACCATCTCGATCTCAGACTCGCGACTGGAGTGTACATGACTGAGATAGCCGGATAAAATGTCACTGTCATTGAGACGGTCATAGTTGGCAACGTCAAAGCGAACCTTCTTCCTCTCCAATGCCTCTTGCTTTGCTGTGCACCGAGCCAGCACCGTTGGCTTCCTCAGCTCAACAAAGCAGCTGCCAGTAATTTGAACATCTTGAGCAGGTGGAGACGGCGGGTCGGTTGAGCTTGACGGTCCAGCTGTAGAAGGATTCTTAGTGGCTTCGTCAAAAGACGGTTCCGGAGGATTTGCTTCATTGACAATAGGCGGGTCTTCTGGAGCGTCAGTTAATGGAGAAGGCGGCCTAGCCAGGTCAGATGCCAGCACTGGCGGGTCTTCCGCCGGTTTTGCTGCCTTCGCCTTCTTGGATTTAGCCTGGCCGCTAAGGAAAAATATTGCAGGATTGTCAGCATAAAGATACAATTGAGCAACCTGGAAGAAAGGAGGATTTCTGATTACCCAGGAGTAGTCTTGAAAGCCGGGAATTGTGTTTGTGATGAGTTGCCTGAGGAATGAGACACCTCCTGAAAGGATAAAAGAAAAGAGTTAAAAGAAATACAAGGAGCAGGATTCATTAAAACGAGTTAAAGACAGCAATAAGTAAACCTCGTTCGGGCGTTTCCGAGGGGTCTGTTGAAGGACGAAAATATATGATGGGAAATAGACCCGGGGGCCATAGGTTTCACTAGAGGCTTCTCTCTTGAAGGAAAATAATACGGTGGGTGAACAAATTACTATCGAGCAATTGATAGAAAAACGCAAAGTTATGACGATATCCAAGGCAATGATTATGAATATAGGCATCACGTCTGCGTCAAGTAGACCGACTCCTGCCTGCATCTACTATTACTCCACACATCAACCGCTATCTAGCATGCATCTAGAGTATTAAATTCTAAAGAACGGAGTAACGCCTTAAGCAAGATGACATGATGTAGAGGGATAAACTCAAGCAATATGATGAAAACCCCATCTTTTAACCCTTGATGGCAACTATACAAATACGTGCCTCGCTACCCCTACTTTGTCACTGGGTGAGGACACCGCAAGATTGAACCCAAAACTAAGCACCTCTCCCATTGCAAGAAAAACCAATCTAGTTGGCGAAACCAAACCGATAATTTAAAGAAAAATACAAAGATATCAAACCATGCATATAAGAATTCAGAGAAGATTCAAATAATATTCATAGATAAACTGATCATAAATCCACAATTTATCGGATCTCGACAAACACATCACAAAAGAAGATTACATTGGATAGATCTCCAAGAACATCGAGGAGAACATAGTATTGAGGATCAAAGAGAGAGAAGAAGCCATCTAGCTACTAGCTATGGACCCGTAGGTCTGTGGTAAACTACTCATGCTTCATCGAAAGAGCAATAGAGTTGTTGTAGAAGCCCTCCGTGATCGAATCCCCCTTCGGTAGGATGCCGAAAAAGGCCCCAAGGTGGGATCTCACGGGAACAGAAGGTTACGGCGGTGGAAAAGTATTTTGGTGGATGCTTCTGCCGGTTTGGGAATATTTCTGAATTTATAGGCCAAAGATTAGGGTTGGA
The DNA here is from genome assembly GCF_018294505.1 of Triticum aestivum. Classification (NCBI taxonomy): domain Eukaryota; kingdom Viridiplantae; phylum Streptophyta; class Magnoliopsida; order Poales; family Poaceae; genus Triticum; species Triticum aestivum. Next base: position 721,418,783 of record NC_057797.1, on the reverse strand, counting down.
GGACTCCCATGGGGCCCACAAGAGAGGGGCGCCCCCTAGGGCTCGCCTTGAGGGCTTGTGGAGCCCTCGGGACTCTTATGACTTCCTCTCCAAGTCCTACATGTGTAATCTAGTTCAAGAAAAATTATTGTAAAGTTTTATTCCATTTGGACTCCATTTGATATTTCTTTTCTGTAAAACTTAAAAACAAGGGAAAAACATAAACTGGCACTGGGCTCTAGGTTAATAAGTTAGTTCTAAAAATAATATAAAATAACATATTAATGCATATAAAACATCCAAAACAGATAATATAATAGCATGGAACAATAAAAAATTATAGATACATTGGAGATGTATCAGTGACCCTTCAGGACTATTGGAGCTGGTAAGAAACATTGGCTGACGTCTCGCTCAATTGAGGAAATATTCGATTATTGTTGCCTGGACGACATTGATACGTCCATTTTGCATTATGCTTTTATATCGATATTTATTGCATTATGGGTTGTTATTACACATTATGTCACAATACTTACGCTTATTCTCTCTTATTTTACAAGGTTTACATGAAGAGGGATGATACGTCCATTTTGCATCATGCTTTTATATCGATATTTATTGCATTATGGGCTGTTATTACACATTATGCCACAATACTTATGCCTATTCTCTCTTATTTTACAAGGTTGACATAAAGACGGAGAATGCCGGCAGCTGGGATTCTGGGCTGGAAAAGGAGCAAATATTAGAGACCTATTCTGCACAGCTCCAAAAGTCCTGAAACTTCACGGAAGTCATTTTCAGAATATATAAAAAATACTGAGCGCAAGAAGTTCTGGAGGGGGGTCACACCCTGCCCACGAGGGTGGGGGCGCGCCTCCTGCCTCGTGGCCCCCTGGTGGCCCTCCGATGCCCATCTTCTGCTATATGGAGTCTTTCGATGAGGAAAAAATCATAAGGGAACTTTTGGGATGAGACTCCGCCGCCACGAGTTGGAACCTTGGCACCATCAATGAGTTGATGCTAGTTGGTTTATTTGGTGGAAGATCATATGTTCAGATCCTATATGCATATTAATACCCCTCTGATTATGAACATGAATATGCTTTGTGAGTAGTTACGTTTGTTCCTGATTACATGGGAGAAGTCTTGCTATTATTAGTCATGTGAATTTGGTATTCGTTCAATATTTTGGTGAGATGTATGTTGTCTCTCCTCTAGTGGTGCTATGTGAACGTCGACTACATGACACTTCACCATTATTTGGGCCTAGAGGAAGGCATTGGGAAGTAATAAGTAGATGATGGGTTGCTAGAGTGACAGAAGCTTAAACCCTAGTTTATGTGTTGCTTCGTAAGGGGCTGTTTTGGATCCATATGTTTCATGCTATGGTTATGTTTACCTTAATACTTTTGTTGTAGTTGCAGATGCTTGCAATAGAGGTTAATCATAAGTGGGATGCTTGTCCAAGTAAGGACAGCACCCAAGCACCGGTCCACCCACATACCAAATTATCAAAGTACCGAACGCGAATCATATGATTGTGATGAAACCTAGCTTGACGATAAGTCCCATGTGTCCTCGGGAGCACTTTTCTCTATATAAGAATTTGTCCAGGCTTGTCCTTTGCTACAAAAAGGATTGGGCCACCTTGCTGCACTTTATTTACTTTTGTTACTTGTTGCTCGTTACAAATTATCTTATCACAAAACTATCTGTTACCTATAATTTCAGTGCTTGCACAGAATACCTTGCTGAAAACTGCATATCATTTCCTTTTGCTCCTCATTGGGTTCGACACTCTTACTTATCGAAAGGACTACGATAGATCCCCTATACTTGTGGCTCATCAAGACTCTTTTCTGGCACCGTTGCCGGGGAGTGAAGCGCCTTTGGTAGGTGGAATTTGGTAAGGAAAAATTTATATAGTGTGCTGAAATTTACTGTCACTTGTCATTATGGAAAGTAATCCTCTGAGGGGCTTGTTCGGGGTATCTTCACCCCGACTAGTAGAGCAAAGAGTTGCTCCTCAAGCTATTGAACCTACTGAAAATGAAAATGTCTACTTTGAGATTCCTTCGGGTATGATAGAAAAACTGCTAGCTAATCCTTTTGCAGGAGACGGAACAATGCATCCTGATGAGCACCTAATATATGTGGATGAAGTTTGTGGATTATTTAAGCTTGCAGGTGTGACCGATGATGTTATTAAGAAGAAGGTGTAACACCCCGGATGTAATTTACCTTATATGTTTTCCAACTCTTGTCGTTTCCGGCACTAAGTTATTTCATTTCGTCGTTGTCGGGTTTTTTGCCTCCGTGTGTTGTTGTCTTTGTCATGCATCTCATATGATGTCATCATGTGCATTGCATTTGCATACGTGCTCGTCTCATACATCCGAGCATTTTCCCCGTTGTCTATTTTGCATCTCGGCGCTCCTATGTCCTCCGGTGGTCCTTTCTACCTCTTTTCGTGTGTGGGGGTTAAACGGTTTCAGATTGGACCGAGACTTGTCATGCGGCCTTGGTTTACTACCGGTAGACCGCCTGTCAAGTTTTGAACCATTTGGACTTCGTTTGATACTCCAACGGTTAACCGAGGGACCGAAAAGGCCTCGTGTGTGTTGTAGCCCAACACCCTTCTAATTTGGCCCAAAACCCACCAAAAACCCCTCCATCGTCTAGAGCGTTCGATCACGATCGCGTGGCTAAAAACCGCACTCCATTAGGAGCTTCCTAGCCTCCTCTACCCCTATATAAAGGCCTTCCCCGAAATTCCTGGATCAAAACACCCCTAACCCTAGCCCCGCTCCTCTCCGCGTGGGCGGACACGTCCGCCGCCGCCGGACATTCCCGCCACCGCCAACCACAGCCCGCCACGTGGCAGGCGCCGCCTCCTCCTGCCGCCGGCCCGGAGGAGCCCGATTCGCCCCCCCCGAGCCCATCGCGCCGCGCCGCCCACGCCCTTCGTCGTCCTACGCCGCTCCGGTGACCGTGCGCCGCGCCGCCTCGCTCCGGTCGCCGCGCCGCCGCAGCGCTCCTCGCCAGCGACCGCTGACTCCGTCGCCCCACCGCCGCACGTCCCCAGCTGAGCCGCGTCGCTCGCCGCCCGAGCCGGTGTCGGCCACCGCCGCCTCGCCCTCGCCTCCCCTCGCCCGGATCCGGCCCCCTCGCAAGACTCCAGAGAGCTCCATCGTCACCAGCGACGAATCCGGTGAACCTAGTTCGACGTACGTGCTACAATATCGATCGGCCCGATCCAGATCTGAAACTGACGGTTGACTTTTTCCTCCCGAACCCCTAATATTTTGCAAACTTTGACATGCCATAACTCTGCATCCGTAGCTCCCATTCGTGCGTGTAGCATATCAAAATGTTCGTCTCGACGAGTACATCATTTCTTCTCATTGCATCATTTTCATTTGAGCTCATCTTGATGCCCGAAATGCTGTTGGAAGAGGGCTATGTGAGGATTATGTCAGATTTGTTGCAGCAAATGGCCTTTTGTCATTTTTGCCATGATTAATGTGTGCATGCTATGATCTTGAGCTCTACATGTGTTTTGTTATATGCCATGCCATCTTTACAGGGGTGTATGCCATGTATTTTTGTGATCTTTGTGGTGACTAGCACAAGCATGCAAAGTAGCCTACTCATTGATGTTGATTTCAGGGACTTGGAATTTCACCAAGTCCTTGTCCTGTTTTTGTTTTTATGCCATATGTTCATGTTGTTTCCTAGTGATCCGTGCCTCTTTTGAGGATGACCAGTAAGGATGTTTTGTTAATATTGTGGTGCTCTATCCATCCATGTCTTTTTTGCATTTATGGAGCACCCTAGCTTGAGTAAATCGAGCTCTACTTTTGCTATAAAAATGTTCCTGGCAAATTGTTAACATGTTTAGCGATTTTGCCGAGGTTGTTGCTATTGATACGTGCATGCTATGTTGTTGTTCTTGCCATGTATAACTTCTATGCCATGTCTTCTTGATGGGTGTATGCTTAGTTTGTCATGCCATGCTCTGTAGTGGGTGCATCGAGCTCGTAAACATGCCTACTTGTTAATCTGTTTTGCATGCTCCAGTTTTTCACTAAGTCTGAATCTGTTTATGTTTGTGCTATGTTCACATGCTTGCAAATGTATTTTCTGATCCCTTTTGGCTCAAGGTCACTAAGGGACTTTTGTTATATGCTTAGAGTATATTCATGCCATGCCTTGCTTTGCCATGATATGTTCCTGTAGAATGTAGTTTTCATGCTCTAAAGATTGCTTCCTCATGATAAATTCCTGATATGCTGTTTATTTCACTAAGTCTGGAATCTGTTATCATTTGCACTTTTGCCATGATTGTTTGAACCTGTTAATGGATGATTTAGCCGTAGCTCAGTGTTAATCTTTTGTCAAGAATCATGATTGGATCCCTGCCATGTATTTTGTTGTCATGTTTGAGTGCTGTAGCATATCTATCTTGATGCATTTAGATGGCTACTTGCTGTTTATCACAGACCGGTGCCATATTTGTTTTGCTTGCCATTTCCAAACCGTGCATCCGATTCCGGTGATCTTTATATCAATTTCGACCGAAATCACCTCACCTTTCCAGTGGCACTCTTGTATTTCTAAGTTGAGGCCAGGTTTAATCATTCATTGTCAAATCATGCATATGCATCACATATCGCATCCCGCATATCATACCATGTTTGCATCATGTTGCTTGAGCATTGCACGTGGTTGATTGTGTGCCTTTTGCTTGTTGTCTTGCTTTGGGTAGATCCGGGAGACGAGTTTGTGAACGAGGAGCCCATTGAGTTCGCTTACAAGGATCAAGGCAACTCTGAGAATTTTGCAGGCAAGATGACCATACCTTCGAAATCACTTCTATCTTTGCTTGCTAGATGCTCGCTCTTTTGCTATGCCTATGCTATGATACCCACCACATGCTTATCATGCCTCCCATATTGCCATGTCAAACCTCTAACCCACCATGTCCTAGCAAACCGTTGTTTGGCTATGTTAACGCTTTGCTCAGCCCCTCTTATAGCGTTGCTAGTTGTAGGTGAAGCTTGGAGATCGTTCCTTGTTGGAACTTGTTTATTGTTGAGATATCACAATATTATCTTGTTTATCTTAATGCACCTATATACTTGGTAAAGGGTGGAAGGCTTGGCCTTATGCCTGGTGTTTTGTTCCACTCTTGCCGCCCTAGTTTCCGTCATATCGGTGTTATGTTCCCGGATTTTGCGTTCCTTACACGGTTGGGTTATAATGGGAACCCCTTGACAGTTCGCCTTGAATAAAACTCTTCTAGCAATGTCCAGCATTGGTTTTACAATTCGCCACCTAGCCTTTTTTCCCTTGGGTTTCGCGGACTCAAGGGTCATCTTTATTTTAACCCCCCGGGCCAGTGCTTCTCTAAGTGTTGGTCCAACTGAGCGATGTTCGGGGCTACCAGGGGCAACTCTGGGCTGGCCTACCTGACGTCTGGCTCATCTGAGTGTGCCCTGAGAACGAGATATGCGCAGCTCCTATCAGGATTTGTCGGCACATTCGGGCGGTGTTGCTGGACTTGTTTTACCATTGTCGAGGATGTCTTGTAACCGGGATGCCGAGTCTGATTGGATTGTCTTGGGAGAAGGAATATCCTTCATTGACCATGAGAGCTTGTGATGGGCAAAGTTGGGACTCCCCTGCAGGGATTTGAACTTTCGAAAGCCATGCCCGCGGTTATGGGAAGATGGGAATTTGTTAATGTCCGGTTGTAGATAACCTGAAACTTAACTTAATTAAAATGCACCAACCGCGTGTGTAACCGTGATGGTCTCTTCTCGGCGGAGTCCGGGAAGTGAACACGGTGTTGGAGTAATGCTTGACGTAGGTTGTTCTAGGATCACTTCTTGATCATAGTTGTTCGACCGTGCTTTTTTCCTTCTCTTCTCGCTCTCTTTTGCGAATATGTTAGCCACCATATATGCTAGTCGCTTGCTGCAGCTCCACATCATACCTTTACCTTACCTATAAGCTTAAATAGTCTTGATCAAGAGGGTGAGAGATTGCTGAGTCCCCGTGACTCACAGATTACTTCCAAAACCAGACGCAGGGACCGATGATACCGCTCCAGATGTCATGACCGAGCTCAAGTGGGAGTTCGATGAAGACTCTCGTCGTTACTATGTGTCTTTCCCAGATGATCAGTAGTGGTGCCCAGTTGGGGCGATCGGGGACTTTGTCGCATTTGGGGGTTGATCTTTATTTTGGTACCGTAGTCGGACCCTCAGTGTATTGGATGAATGTAATGACTTATTTATGCATTTGTGTGACGTGGCGAGTGTAAGCCAACTATGTACTTTTCCCCTTTATTTATTTACATGGGTTATTGTGAAGATTACCTCACTTGCGACATTGCTTTCAATGCGGTTATGCCTCTAAGTCGTGCTTCGACACGTAGGAGATATATAGCCGCATCGAGGGCGTTACAGAAGGTCTTCCCTTTATCTTTGAAAGGAGATGCATTGACATGGTATAGTCTATGTGATGATATGGGATCATGAAACTACAAATGATTGAAATTGGAATTTCATCAGAAGTTTTATCATATGCATCTTGTTCATCGTGATCACAATTATATATATAATTTTTGGCCTCGCGAAGGAGAAAGCATCGCTCAAGCTTGGGGGAGGGTTAAATCAATGTTATATTCATGCCCCAATCATGAGCTTCCAAGAGAAATAATTATTCAAAATTTATATGCTCGACTTTCTGATAACAATTGCACCATGCTCGATACTTCTTGTGCTGGCTCTTTTATGATGAAGACTATTGAATCCAAATGGGATTTATTGGAAAGAATTAAACGCAACTCTGAAGATTGGGACCTCGACGAAGGTAATAAGTCAGGTATGGCACCCAAGTTTGATTGTGTTAAATCTTTTATGGATACCGATGTTTTCCGTAAATTTAGCACTAAATATGGACTTGACTATGAAATAATAGCTTCTTCTATGAACCCTTTGCTACTCATGTTGATCTCCCTAGGGAGAAGTGGTTTAAATATCATCCTCCCATAGAAGTAAAAGTAGATGCACCTATTAAAGTTGAAGAAAAGACTGTCACTTATAATGATCCTATTGTTCCTACTGCTTATGTTGAGAAACCACATTTTCCTGTTAGGATAAAAGATCATGCTAAAGCTTCAACCGTGGTTCGTAAAAGCAATATTAGAAATTATACACCTCCTGAGCAAGTTAAAGTTGAACCTAATATTGTTATTGTTAAAGATCTCTTGTCTGATAATATTGATGGGCATGTTATTCATTTCTGTGATGAGACTACAAGAATTTCTAAGCCTTGTGCTAAAGATAAATATAGACCCGTGGTAGGCATGCATGTTATTTGTGTTAAAATAGGAGATCATTGTTATCATGGCTTAGGTGATATGGGTGCCAGTGCTAGTGCAATACCTATTGACTTATACAAAGAAATTATGCATGATATTGCACCTGCTGAGTTAGAAGATATTGATGTCACAATTAAGCTTGCCAATAGAGATATGATAACCCACAAGTATAGGGGATCGCAACAGTTTTCAAGGGTAGAGTATTCAACCCAAATTTATTGATTCGACACAAGGGGAGCCAACGAATATTCTCAAGTATTAGCAGCTGAGTTGTCAATTCAACCACACCTGGAAACTTAGTATCTGCAGCAAAGTATTTAGTAGCAAAGTAATATGATAGTAGTGATAACGGTAACAAAAGGTAACAGTAGTAAAAGCAATGCTTTTGGTATTTTGTAGTGATGATAGCAATAGCAACGGGAAGGTAAATAAGCGAAGAGCAATATATGGAAAACTCGTAGGCAATGGATCGGTGATGGAGAATTATGCCGGATGCGGTTCATCATGTAACAGTCATAACCTAGGGTGACACAGCACTAGCTCCAGTTCATCAATGTAATGTAGGCATGTATTCCGAATATAGTCATACGTGCTTATGGAAAAGAACTTGCATGACATCTTTTGTCCTACCCTCCCGTGGCAGCGGGGTCCTTACGGAAACTAAGGGACATTAAGGCCTCCTTTTAATAGAGTACCGGAACAAAGCATTGACACATAGTGAATACATGAACTCCTCAAACTACGGTCATCACCGGTAAGTATCACTAGTAGAAAACGGAGCTTTAAAACCGGTTCGTAAGGGCCTTTAGTGTCGGTTCCATAACCGGCACTAATTGGTGGGCACTAATGGCCCCCCTTTAGTACCGGTTCGGCACGAACCGACGCTAAAGTGCCACCGCGTGGCGTGAGCTCGCGCTCTGGTAGGTACTAAAGGTTTTTTTTTGAATTTTTTTTTGAAAAATTTGGAATTTTTTTTTCATTATTTTTTTTCGATTTTCAATTTTTCTGAATTATTTGGTGATTTAGTCTCTAATCACCTCTCTTAACTGCCGAAGTGTGGATCACTCATTCCAAATCATCTAACTTCCCGACCGGTCACCCATCCCTCTCACTACTCCAGCCCGAGCATGCTTAACTTTCGGGTTCTATTCTCCTTCATTTCCAAGTCTACACTTGTTGTTTTCCTGACAATAGTAAGATGCCAATCCTATTAACCCTCAGGAGTTTAGCTTGAGCATGAAGTCGCACATTTCACTGTTTGAGTTTGAAACTATTATTCTAAAAAACAGTAATTATTTAGTAACACTAATATTTCTTGAATAAGTTTGACCATAGTTTGACCACAGTTTGACCACAGTTTGACCATAGTTTGACCAGATTTGACCAAAATTCAAAAAATTGAAATAATTATTTAGTAACACTAATATTCTTGAATAATTATGTAGTAACATTAATACTTCTTGAAAAATAGTTTGACCAGATTTAACAAGTTTTTTTTAAAAAACTGAAATTTGACCATATCTTTTTTTCCTTTTGGAATTTGAGGATTCTAAAAAATTGCAAACAGGCCGTAGGCGGTCTCCATCGGATGCGGATTTTCGTGCTGAATTTTTTGATATATTATACGTTTTTTTCCGACATCGTATGCAAAAGTTATAGCCGTTTTACATTTTCCCTACACTTTTTGCAAAACATGTCCAAATTTAAATTTTCAAGTTTTCCTAACTAATAGATGTAGTAATATAACTACCTCTCGAAGGATTTTATTTTTTGAAGTTTTTATCATTTTCTTTTGATTTTTTTAGAACTGAAATGGCGACACACGGGGGGGGGGGGTAGAGTTTGAAAATTGCCCTATAGTGCCGGTTTGTGTCACAAACCGGTACTATAGGTCAGACCCCTTTAGTACCGGTTCGTGGCACAAACTGGTACTAAAGGTTAGCCCTTTAGTACCGGTTTGTGCGACGAACCGGTACTAAAGGTGATCGTGGGGCCCCAGCCTGCCATCACCCCTTTAGTACCGGTTCGTGGCACGAACCGGTACTAAAGGTTCAACAAAAACCGGCATTAATGCACAGTCGTTCGAACCGGCACTAATGGTACCATTAGTGCCAGCTCAAATTCAAACCGGCACTAATGTGTTTCACGTTTGACCTTTTTTCTACTAGTGTATCCCAAGTATTGTCACTTCGGGGTTAACGGATCATAACACATAATAGGTGACTATAGACTTGCAAGATAGGATCAAGAACACTCATATATTGATGAAAACATAATAGGTTCAGATCTGAAATCATGGCACTCGGGCCCTAGTGACAAGCATTAAGCATAGCAAAGTCATAGCAACATCAGTCTCAGAACATAGTGGACACTAGGGATCAAACCCTAACAAAACTAACTCGATTACATGATAGATCCCATCCAACCCATCACCGTCCAGCAAGCCTACGATGGAATTACTCACGCACGGCGGTGAGCATCATGAAATTGGTGATGGAGGATGGTCGATGATGACGATGGCGACGGATTCACCTCTCCGGAGCCCCGAACGAACTCCAGATCAGCCCTCCCAAGTGGTTTTAGGGCTTGGCAGCGGCTCCGTATCATAAAACGCGATGATTTATTCTCTCTGATTTTTCTCTCCCTGAAACACAATATATGGAGTTGGAGTTGGAGTCGGAGAGGAAACAAGAGGTCCACGAGGTAGGGGGGCGCGCCCCCACCCTCGTGGAGAGGTGGTGGGCCCCCTGGCCTTCATCTTTTGCAGGTATTTTTCATATTTTTTGAAAAGTCGCTCCGTGAAGTTTTAGGTCATTCCGAGAACGTTTGCTCCTGCATATAAATAACACCATGGTAATTCTGCTGAAAACAGCGTCAGCCCGGGTTAGTTCCATTCAAATCATGCAAGTTAGAGTCCAAAACAAGGGCAGAAGTGTTTGGAAAAGTAGATACGTTGGAGACATATCAAGATACTATTTCACCAATTGGGATTGTTAGAGATGTTAAAGTCTTGTGTGGGAAAACTAAATATCCTGCTTATTTTCTTGTTCTTGGATCCCCACAAGATAACTTTTGTCCCATTATATTTGGAAGACCCTTCTTGAATACAGTTAATGCTAAGAAGATTGCGAAAATGATGTTGTTACTATTGGTTTAGGTGATATGTCTCATGAGTTTGATTTCTCTAAATTTCATAGACAACACCGTGAAGAGGAATTGCCTAGTAAAGATGAAATTATTGATCTTGCTTCTATTGCCGTGCCTCCTAGTGATCCTTTAGAACAATATGTGCTAGACCATGAAAATGACATGTTTACGAATGAAAGAAGGGAAATAGATGAAGTATTATTTAAACAGGAACCCATCCTGAAACAGAATTTGCCTGTCAAAATCCTAGGGTTCCTCCTCCACCCAAGGGTGATCCCGTGTTTGAGCTCAAACCGTTACCTGATACTCTTAAATATGCTTATCTTGATAAGAAAAAGATATATCCTATTATTATTAGTGCTGACCTTTCAGAGCATGAAGAAGATGGATTTTTGAAAACTCTGAAGAAGCACCGTGTTGCTATTGGATATACTCTCGATGATCTTAAGGGCATTAGTCCCACACTATGTCAACACAAAATAAATTTGGAGAAAGATGCCAAACCAGTTCGTGATCACCAACGACGGCTGAATCCTAAGATGAAAGAAGTGGTAAGAAAGGAAATACTAAAGCTCCTTGAGGCAGGTATAATTTATCCCGTTGCTGATAGTTAGTGGGTAAGTCCTGTCCATTGTGTCCCTAAAAAGGGAGGTATTACTGTCGTTCCTAATGATAAAGATGAATTGATTCCGCAAAGAACTATTACAGGTTATAGGATGGTAATTGATTTCCACATATTAAATAAGGCTACTAAAAAAGATCATTACCCCTTACCTTTTATTGATCGAATGCTAGAAAGATTATCCAAACATACACATTTTTGCTTTCTAGATGGTTATTCTGGTTTCTCTCAAATACCAGTGTCAGCTGATGATCAATCTAAGACCACTTTTACTTGCCTGCTCAGTACTTTTGCTTATAGATGTATGCCTTTTGGTTTATGTAATGCACCTACTACCTTCCAAAGATGCATGATGGCTATATTCTCTGACTTTTGTGAAAAGATTTGTGAGGTTTTCATGGACTATTTCTCGGTCTATGGATCCTCTTTTGATGATTGCTTAAGCAACCTTGATCGAGTTTTGCAAAGATGTGAAGCAACTAACCTTGTCTTGAACTGGGAGAAGTGCCACTTTATGGTTAATGAAGGTATTGTCTTGGGGCATAAAGTTTCTGAAAGAGGTATTGAAGTTGATAAAGCTAAGGTTGATGCTATTGAAAAGATGCCATGTCCCAAGGACATCAAAGGTATAAGAAGTTTCCTTGGTCACGCCGGTTTTTATAGGAGTTTCATTAAGGACTTCTCAAAAATTTCTCGGCCTCTGACTAATTTATTACAAAAAGATATACCATTTGTGTTTGATGATGATTGCGTAGAAGCATTTGAAATACTTAAGAAAACATTGATCTATGCACCTATTGTTCAGCCTCCTGATTGAAATTTACCCTTTGAAATTATGTGTGATGCTAGTGATTATGCCGTAGGTGCTTTTCTAGGGCAAAGAGTTGATAAGAAATTAAATGTTATTCAATATGCTAGTAAAACTCTAGACAATGCTCAGAGAAATTATGCTACTACTGAAAAATAATTTTTGGCAGTTGTATTCGCTTGTGATAAGTTCGGACCTTATATTGTTGATTCTAAAGTAACTATTCACACGGATGATGCTGCTATTAAATATCTTATGGAAAAGAAAGATGCTAAACCTAGACTTGGGTTCTCTTGCTACAAGAATTTGATTTGCATATTATTGATAGAAAGGGAGCTGAGAACCCCGTTGGAGACAACTTGTCTAGGCTAGAGAATGTTCTTGATGACCCACTACCTATTGATGATAGCTTTCCTAATGAACAATTAAATGTCATAAATGCTTCTCGTACTGCTCCAAAGTATGCTGATTATGCTAATTATGTTGTTGCTAAATTTATACCACCTAGTTTCACATACCAGCAAAAGAAAAAGTTTTTCTATGATTTGAGACATTACTTTTGGGATGACCCACATCTTTATAAGAAGGAGTAGATGGTGTTATTAGATGTTGTGTACCTGAGCATGAACAGGAACAGATCTTACACAAGTGTCACTCTGAAGCTTATGGAGGACACCACACTGGAGATAGAACTGCACATAAGGTATTGCAATCCGGTTTTTATTGGCCTACTCTCTTCAACGATGCCCGTAAGTTTGTTGTATCTTGTGATGAATGCCAAAGAATTGGTAATATTAGTAGACGTCAAGAAATGCCTATGAATTATTCCATTGTTATTGAACCATTTGATGTTTGGGGCTTTGATTATATGGGGCCCTTTCCTTCCTCTAATGGATATACACATATTTTAGTTGTTGTTGATTACATTACTAAGTGGGTAGAAGCTATTCCAACTAGTAGTGTTAATCATAACACCTCTATTAAGATGCTTAAAGAAGTTATTTTCCAAGGTTTGGAGTCCCTAGATATTTAATGACTGATGGTGGTTCACATTTTATTCATGGTGCTTTCCGTAAAATGCTTGCTAAGTATGATGTTAATCATAGTATTGCATCTCCTTATCACCCATAGTCTAGTGGTCAAGTAGAATTGAGTAATAGAGAACTCAAATTATTTTTGCAAAAGACTGTTAATAGATCTAGAAAGAATTGGTCCAAGAAACTTGATGATGCATTATGGGCCTATAGAACTGCATATAAAAATCATATGGGTATGTCTCCGTATAAAATGGTCTATGGAAAAGCATGTCACTTACCTCTCGAACTAGAACATAAGGCTTATTGGGCTATTAATGAGCTCAATTATGATTTCAAACTTGCCAGTGAGAAAAGGTTATTTGACATTACCTCACTTGATGAATGGCGAACCCAAGCCTATGAGAATGCCAAATTGTTTAAAGAAAAGGTTAAAAGCTGGCATGACAAAAGGATACAAAAGCGTGACTTTAATGTAGGTGATTATGTATTGCTATAGAACTCCCGTTTAAGATTTTTTTTGCAGGAAAGCTTCTCTCTAAATGGGAAGGTCCTTGCGTTATCGAGGAGGTCTATCGTTTCGGCGCCATAAAAATCAACAACTTCGAAGGCACAAATCCGAAGGTGGTGAACGGTCAAAGAATAAAACATTATATCTCAGGTAATCCTATAAATGTTGAAACCAATGTTATTGAAACCATAACCTCGGAGGAATACATAAGGGACACTTTCTGGAACGTTTCAGACTCCGAAAAGGAATAGGTATGTGGTACGGTAAGTAAACCGACTCCAAAACAGTTTTTATGGCAATATTTCTCCGTTTTGGAATATTTAGAAAAATAAGAAGCAGTCCGGGAAGGACACGAGGGCTCCACGAGGGTGGAGGGCATGCCCCTACCTCGTGGGCACCTCGTGTGCTCTGCGGACTCCGTTTTCTTGCACGTTACGTATTTTGGTCGGTAAAAATTCATTATATAATCTCCTGAAGGTTTTAACTCCCGTATCACGCAAATATCCTCTTTCTTTGTTTCGAGCTGTTTTTCTGACAAATCCAAGTCGTCATGTCGTCTTCAAGTGCCCCCAAGGACCAGTTCCTCAAGAAGATCATCAATCCCTACCTCGCGGAAGTGCTGCAACACCCTCAAACCATTGAGATGCGTGAGGGGTTGTTGCACATCGGCGATGTTGAGGGACCAAGGAAGACCGAAAGCATGGAGGCAAGGCTCAAGGCATTGGAGCAACAAGTTTTCAAGTGTCAGGAGATGGTGGAGCGTGGACTCGATTCCAATCACATTATGATCACAGAGTTCACCAACAACCACAAGCTGGACGTCAACGACATTGGGGAGGCCATCTTCAAGCTTCATGAGAAAATCGAGCACCTCCCAGCCCAGATCTATGACTTGCAAAATCAAAACTATGAGTATGAATATAGATTCAAGAGGATGAGTTTGCCTGTAGATTTGAGGTTTCAGGAGATTCGATCATCCTTCTATGATGGTGAGCCTATGCCTTGGAAGAGGGACGACAAGCCTACGCGATCAACAAAACCATCAACTCCTTCACCGACAAAAGAGATATAATCACATGGGTATGGGCACTCCCCTTGGCAACTGCCAAGCTTGGGGGAGTGGCCCGGTATCATATCACCATCACTTCTATCTTTACCATTTTTCTTAGTTCGATCCTTTTGGTAATATCTTGATCTAGTAGCATAAAGTTTTAGTATGATCTAGTTATGAGTTTTGCTTTATAATCCTTCTATGTAATCGAGTCCGTGAGCTATATATAATAAAGATTAGTGTTGAGTCAAGGGCTTGATTATTTTGCCATGATCTTGAGTGAATAAAATAAAAGAGAAAGAATAAAAAGAAATAAAAGAGATCATATGGATCTTATGGATAGTAATGAGCTCACATAGAAAGAGTATGATGAATAAAAGTTGTTGAGATTTGACAAACATATTTTTGGTCATCATTGCAATTAATAGGAAGTAATAAAGAAAGAGAGGTCTTCACATATAAATACACTATCTTGGACATCTTTTATGATTGTGAGCACTCATTAAAATATGACATGCTAAAGAGTTGACATTGGACAAGGAAGACAACATAATGGGTCATGTTTTCTTACATCTGAGATAAATTATATTGTCATGGATCATCCAACATGATTGAGCTTGCCTTTCCCCCTCATGCTAGCCAAATTCTTTGCACCAAGTAGAGATACTACTTGTGCTTCCAAACACCCTTAAACCAGTTTTGCCATTAGAGTCCACCATACCTACCTATGGATTGAGTAAGATCCTCCAAGTAAGTTGTCATCAGTGCAAGCAATAAAAATTGCTCTCGAAATATGTATGACTTATTAGTGTGGGAGAAAATAAGCTTTATACGATCGTGTGATATGGAAGAAATAAAAGCGTCATACTACATAATAAAGGTCCATATCACAAGTGGCAATATAAAGTGACGTTCTTTCGCATCAAGATTTTGTGCATCCAACCATAAAAGCGCATGACAACCTCTGTGCTTCCCTCTGCGAAGGGCCCATCTTTTACTTTTATCTCCTACCTTACATAAAAGTCATGGCGATCTTCACCTTTCCTTTTTACATTTTATCTTTTGGCAAGCACAACATGTTGGAAAGATCCTGGTATATATGGCTAATTGGATGTGAGTTTTCATGAACTATTATTGTTGACATTACCCTTGAGGTAAAACGTTTGGAGGCAAAACTATAAGCCCCTATCTTTCTTTGTGTCCGATTAAAACTCCATACCCATAAGCATTGCATGAGTGTTAGTAATTGTGAAAGACTATATGATAGTTGAGTATGTGGACTTGCTGAAAAGCTCTTATGTTGACTCTTTCCTATGTTATGATAAATTACAATTGCTCCAATGACTGAGATTATAGTTTGTTAGTTTTCAATGAAGTTTATGATTCATACTTGAAATTGTGATTTAATTGTTACTCTAGCATAAGAGATCATATGACAAGAATTCTATAAGTTGCTATTCTAAGAATGATCATGATGCCCTCATGTCCGTATTTTATTTTTATCGACACCTCTATCTCTAAACATGTGGACATATTTCTCGATTTCGGCCTTTGCTTGAGGACAAGCGAGGTCTAAGCTTGGGGGAGTTGATACGTCCATTTTGCATCACGCTTTTATATCGATATTTATTGCATTATGGGCTGTTATTACACATTATGCCACAATACTTATGCCTATTCTCTCTTATTTCACAAGGTTGACATAAAGAGGGAGAATGCCGGCAGCTGGGATTCTGGGCTGGAAAAGGACCAAATAATAGAGACCTATTCTGCACAGCTCCAAAAGTCCTAAAACTTCACGGAAGTCATTTTCAGAATATATAAAAAATACTGAGCGCAAGAAGTTCCGGAGGGGGGCCACACCCTGCCCACGAGGGTGGGGGGAGCCCTACCCCCTGGGCACGCCCCCTGCCTCGTGGCCCCCCTGTTGGCCCTCCGATGCCCATCTTCTACTATATGGAGTCTTTCGATGAGGAAAAAATTATAAGCGAGCTTTCGGGACAAGACTCCGCCGCCACGAGGCGGAACCTTGGCGGAACCAATCTAGGTCTCCGGCGGAGCTGTTTTGCCGGGGACACTTCCCTCCGGGAGGGGGAAATCATCGCCATCATCATCACCAACGACCCTCTCATCGGGAGGGGCTCAATATCCATCAACATCTTCACTAGCACCATCTCCTCTCAAACCCTAGTTCATCTCTTGTATCCAATTCTTGTCTCCAAGTCTGGGATTAGTACCTGTGGGTTGCTAGTAGTGTTGATTAATCCTTGTAGTTGATGCTAGTTAGTTTATTTGGTGGAAGATCATATGTTCAGATCCTATATGCATATTAATACCCCTCTGATTATGAACATGTATATGTTTGTGAGTAGTTACGTTTGTTCCTGAGAACATGGGAGAAGTCTTGCTATTAGTAGTCATGTGAATTTGGTAATCGTTCAATATTTTGATGAGATGTATGTTGTCTCTCCTCTAGTGGTGTTATGTGAACGTCGACTACATGACACTTCACCATTATTTGGGCCTAGAGGACGGTGTCGGTGTCAAAACCGGCGGATCTCGGGTAGGGGGTCCCGAACTGTGCGTCTAAGGCGGATGGTAACAGGAGGTAGGGGACACGATGTTTTACCCAGGTTCGGGCCCTCTTGATGGAGGTAAAACCCTACGTCCTGCTTGATTTATTCTTGATAATATGAGTAGTACAAGAGTTGATCTACCACGAGATCGGAGAGGCTAAACCCTAGAAGCTAGCCTATGGCATGATTGTATGTTGTCCTACGGACTAAAACCCTCCGGTTTATATAGACACCGGAGGGGGTTAGGGTTACACAAGGTCGGTTACGAAGGAGGAGATATACATATCCGTATTGCCTAGTTTGCCTTCCACGCCAAGTAGAGTCCCATCCGGACACGTGACGAAGTCTTCAATCTCGTATCTTCATAGTCCAACAGTTCGACCAAAGGATATAGTCCGGCTGTCCGGAGACCCCCTAATCCAGGACTCCCTCAGTAGCCCCTGAACCAGGCTTCAATGACGACGAGTCCGACGCGCAGTGTTGTCTTCAGCATTGCAAGGCGGGTTCCTCCTCCGAATACACCACAGAAGAGTTTGAATACAAGGATAGTGTCCAACCCTGCAAAATAAGTTCCACATACCACCGTAGAGAGAATAATATTTCCACAAATCTAATCTGCTGACACATTTTGGCAGCATGACATCACGCCATGGCCCAGTAATTAATCGAACCGTTTTTCTTTAACCAGCCCCCGCACATAATGCGAGGCGGTTTCTTGACACGTCTTGTCAAAGCAGAGATCATGTTCCCCCTATTACGGGATTCTCATCAATACGGATGTGGGTAACCCAACCGTGCCTAGGACTCCTAGATTTTAGGCAAGTCCCAAACGGCCACAAGGAGGACGCTTGATATTCACCCTCTTTATAAAGGGACAAGGCTGTTACTTTTTTCCCTCCCGTGCTCAATCGAATCCCTCCTCCGCCTCGAGTTCTAACACCCAAAGCCAAGGTCAGGTGCTTCGGACCTTCAATCATGTCCGGATCCAGCCTTCAAGGCTGGTGGATGTCTTCCTCCATCACGAAGGAGGACATCAAGAAGTTGAGGGAGGCCAAATATCTGACCGCTGAAATTTCGCATAGGCTGCCCGCCTGAGGGCAGGTCGTCCCTATTCTGGAACCCAACAAGAGCGTTGTGTTCATCTCCCACTTCCTCCGAGGACTAGGCCTCGCTCTGGATCCCTTTGTCAGGGGTCTTATGTTCTATTACGGGCTGGATTTTCACGATCTGGCCCCGGACTCCCTTCTTGACATCTCGTCATTTATTGTTGTTTGTGAGGCCTTCCTCCGCATTACCCCTCACTTCGGCCTGTGGCTCAAGACCTTCGATGTGAAGCCGAAGATGGTTGAGGGGCAGTACGCAGCATGCGGGGGTGCTCTAATAAGCAAAATTGCTGATGCTCCATGGCCAAAGGGTTCCTTTCCAGAGGTGTCCGGATTGTGGCAATGGGAGTGGTTTTACGTCACAGCTCCCCGAAGTGCCAAGTGGGTAGCTGCCCCCTCCTTTCGCTCGGGCCCTCCACCACAACTGATGTCATGGATCAGCAGGGGACTGAGCTGGGGTCCAGCCAAGGACGTGCCAATACTGCAGAGCCGTATCCGAGATCTCTTCGAGGGAGATTTCAGTCTGGTTATGGTAATGCAAGTCATGTTGTTTCGTCGAGTCCAGCCTCGCAAACGCCGGCCCCTCCACATGTGGGAATTCAACCCAGAAGGACCGTGCACTATTCAGAATTTCCTCGGCATGATGCACGAGGAGATGTACAAATCGTTCTTCGGATCCCAAATAGAGTGTCCGGACACTACCGAGGACGTGGGCCTGAGCAGCAACCGCACCGCTACCCGAGTAAGTAATCCCATGGCCGAACACACCCTCCTTTTATTTATCATGACATCATTCTGAAGAATCGCTCTTTGACCAGGATTGGATAACAAAGGCTAAGATGATCTGGTGTTCGGCCCCCCTTCCTGAAGGCTTGGATAATCTGGTGCTGGAAAAGATGCTCGAGCCAGCACCTTGTCCGGTGCCCTCAAAGGAAGACGAAGGGGGGAATAAAGAGGGCGAAAGCGGGCCTCCATCGCTACCTATTCCAACCGAGGGAATGAGCACCTCTGCGAGGGAGGATAACCGAGGGGAAGAATCTGGCATTCTTTCTCCCCGGGGAAGGAAGAGGACTACCTCCGACGATCCAGAAATCAAGGTTTCCAAATGGGAGAAGAAATCTCCGACAGAGGGTCCTGCCTTGGAGGGTGTTCTTGCCGCACAATGTCCGCGTGGGGATCAGCCCTCTAACGAGCTATAAGTAATCAAAAGGTATTTAATAGTGAAGATATCCTACCTTATTTCTGAGGAAAATAACCGAAGTATTTATCTTGCAGTTCGGATCTCAGCCCTTCTCAGCTGAGTTCGTCTTTGGGGGATCTTCTTCCGGAGATGATGGAGAGCGAAACGCCTCCCCCTGCCACACCGCCTTACAAAGCGGGAGACCTTGAGGTGTCGTCGTGGAGGGCTTCTCTTGATCCGGCAAGGCCAGAAGGTAATCCTATGGCCACCCAAAGTCCTCAGTATCTGGCTCTCGAAGAGAGCAATCAAAAGAGTCCGACACCGTTTGGTTCGCGGTCGGATGTACAGAGGGATCTGCTGGAGAAGGCGGCTATCTCATAAGAGCACCGCACATTGATAGGTACAGTGATTGAAAGGATTTCGTCCGCCGAAAGTGGGCTGCATGAAGCCTTTATGAGTCTACTGACGGGTTTTGAGGTATGTGAAATGATGTATATTTTTGAAAGTACCGCACATTTTTAGATGTTCCCTGTGTAGATAGTAGCCCCTGAGACTCTGGTTGTCATCGAAAACGGTGGCAAACAGAGGATCATAGTCCCAGGTAATAACCAGACTGCCTTTATGTGCAGGTGGTGGAAGCTGATGGGTATGCCGAACTAAAGCGGCAGCTGGATGCGGCAGATGCCGACATCATGCTTGTCAACAAGCGGCTTGACGAGGCACAAGGTGAGTGGCCTTTCTGGTAATTGTCACATAATAAGAGCAGCATGATGCCAGTATCTTTAATATGTTGTGACTGCAGATGGAGCGGCCACCGTGGAGACCCTTCGGGCGGAGGTTGCCCGAGCCAAGGAGCAAGCAAGGAGTAGCAATGCGGCTGCTTTGCAAGCGGCCGAAGAGTTAAGGGCCGAACAGGCCGCACATTGCGAGAGCAAAGAGAAAATCGCCAAGATGGCTGTAAAGTTAAAAGATACTGCCGACCGTTGCCAGCTTCTTGAAGAAGAAAACCGGGCGAAGGCGACGGACCTGGAAAAGGCCATGATGGCGACCAAAGACACCCGCTCTGTGATGAGAGCGAAAAAGGAGGAGCTGTGTCAAGCCGGGGATATCGCGGCTGGGAAACCCTTTATGCTGTGGAGGAAGTTTGGAGATCCTCGGTATGCCCCTCTGGACCGGCTGTGGAGTTCGGCGGACGCATATCTGGACTTGGCGGCGAGTGCTGTTGATGCGGCCGAATACTTCCGAGATCAAACAGATCGTGAAGTGGACAAGCTATTCTGGTCAGAATTTAACGTTCCAGAGCGTCCGATTCCATTGACTGATCAGCTTGCCGAATGGGCCGAGCTGAATAGATTGTCCGGACTCGCCATGATGTCTGTTATGCATCATCTGTGGCCGGAAAGGCCAAAGTCGAATAGCTATTTTAGTTTGGTGCAACAGTTCCTTGGTGCGGTGCCGCGCATTAATGCGATGAAGAGGTCGGCGTGCATAGAAGGCTCGCGGATGGCCCTTGCCCGTGTCAAAACATACTGGGTGGAGATGGATGCCACCATTGTCGCGGCGCAGGGTTCGGCCATAGGCCGAGTGGCTGCCGAGCACTATTTTGAAGAAGTTCTTGAAGGCGCTCATTCGATAGAGGCATAGTGCTCGAAGAATAATATGTTTGAGTGACATGTATTCCCATTGTAAAGACAATGTTTTATTAAGTTTATCAAGTTAGTATTTATACTTTTGCCCGAAAGTATTATGATGCCTCCTGTGCGGTCGTTTATGTATATATGTATATAACCTGAAAGATTTCAGTCGTCGGCTTCAGCCCCCACGCATATAATGCGGGGGTGTTCACAGAATACACATGTTCACACTTGATCCAACGTCTTGGTCCATTAAGGAGGTGATAGCGCAGTGAACTAGGCAACCAAACTATAATGCTTTAACACTTTCACTTAGCCAGAGGAGTTTGACAGTGGGGCTACTATATAGC
Organism: Triticum aestivum; assembly: GCF_018294505.1. NCBI lineage: Eukaryota > Viridiplantae > Streptophyta > Magnoliopsida > Poales > Poaceae > Triticum > Triticum aestivum. The sequence continues at coordinate 721,397,392 of NC_057797.1, read as the reverse complement.
CCCTGGTGGCTCCACACTCATCCGAATTCGGGGTGCGTACATGCCTGGCCGGGAAACGGCCCTTTGTTAAGGCGGAGGAATCCCGAAGATTCTGATAGGTCATCGAGTGGTTGACCAGTCTCACGCATTGGGAGGACCCCCTAATCCAGGACTCCCTCAGAAGGCATTGGGAGGTAATAAGTAGATGATGGGTTGCTAGAGTGACAGAAGCTTAAACCCTAGTTTATGTGTTGCTTCATAAGGGGATGATTTGGATCCACATGTTTCATGCTATGGTTAGGTTTACCTTAATACTTTTGTTGTAGTTGCGGATGCTTGCAATAGAGGTTAATCATTAGTGGGATGCTTGTCCAGGTAAGGACAGCACCCAAGCACCGGCCCACCCACATACCAAATTATCAAAGTACCGAACGCGAATCATATGATCGTGATGAAACCTAGCTTGACGATAATTCCCATGTGTCCTCGGGAGCACTTTTCTCTATATAAGAATTTGTCCAGGCTTGTCCTTAGCTACAAAAAGGATTGGGCCACCTTGTTGCACTTTATTTACTTTTGTTACTTGTTGCTCGTTACAAATTATCTTATCACAAAACTATCTGTTACCTATAATTTCAATGCTTGTAGAGAATACCTTCCTGAAAACCTCTTATCATTTCCTTCTGCTCCTCGTTGGGTTCGACACTCTTACTTATCGAAAGGACTACGATAGATCCCCTATACTTGTGGGTCATCAAGGGAGAATGCTGGCAGCTGGGATTCTGGGCTAGAAAAGGAGCAAATATTAGAGGCCTATTGATACGTCTCCAATGTATCTACTTTTCCAAACACTTTTGCCCTTGTTTTGGACTCTAACTTGCATGATTTGAATGGAACTAACCCGGACTGACGCTGTTTTCAGCAGAATTGCCATGGTGTTATTTATGTGCAGGAGCAAACATTCTCGGAAGGACCTGAAACTTCACGGAGCCACTTTTCAGAAAATAAGAAAAATACTGATACGTCTCCAACGTATCTATAATTTTTGATTGCTCTAGGCTATATTATCTACTATTTTGGACTATATTGGGCTTTATTTTCCACTTTTATATTATTTTTGGGACTAACCTATTAACTGGAGGCCCAGCCCAGAATTGCTATTTTTTTGCCTATTTTAGTGTTTCGAAGAAACGTAATATCAAACGGAGTCCAAACGGAATAAAACCTTCGGGAACATGATTTTCGCACCGAACGTGATCCAGGAGACTTGGACCTTGCTCCAAGGAACAATAGAGGCGGTCACGAGGGTGGGGGGCTCTCCCCTAGGGCGCGCCCCCTGCCTCGTGGGCCCCTCGGTGCTCCTCTGGCATACTCCTTCCTCCTATATATACACACGTACCCCTAAACGATCAGAATAGGAGCCAAAAACCTAATTCCACCGCCGCAACTTTCTATATCCACGAGATCCCATCTTGGGGCCTATTCTGGAGCTCCGCCGGAAGAGGGCCGTCATCATGGAGGGCTTCTACATCATCATAGCCTCTCCGATGAAGTGTGAGTAGTTTACCTCAGACCTTCAGGTCCATAGTTAGTAGCTAGATGGCTTCTTCTCTCTCTTTGAATCTCAATACAAAGTTCTCCCCCTCTCTTAGTGGAGATCTATTCGATGTAATCTTCTTTTTGCGGTGTGTTTGTTGAGACTGGTGAATTGTGGGTTTATGATCAAGTCTATCTATGAATAATATTTGAATCTTCTCTGAATTCTTTTATGTATGATTTGTTATCTTTGCAAGTCTCTTCGAATTATCCGTTTGGTTTGGCCAACTAGATTGGTAGTTCTTGCCATGGGAGAAGTGCTTAGCTTTGGGTTCGATCTTGTGGTGTCCTTTCCCAGTGACAAAAGGGGCAGCAAGGCACGTATTGTATCGTTGCCATCGAGGATAACAAGATGGGGTTTATTTCATATTGCATGAATTTATCTCTCTACATCATGTCATCTTGCTTAAGGCGTTACTCTGTTTTTAACTTAATACTCTAGATGCATGCTGGATAGCGGTCAATGAGTGGAGTAATAGTAGTAGATGCAGAATCGTTTCGGTCTACTTGTCACGGACGTGATGCCTATATACATGATCATGCCTAGATATTCTCATAACTATGCTCAATTTTGTCAATTGCTCAATAGTAATTTGTTCACCCACCGTAGAATAATTATGCTCTTGAGAGAAGCCACTAGTGAAACCTATGGCCCCCGGGTCTATTCTCATCATATCAATCTCCATCGCTTTAATCTTGCTTGGACTTTTACTTTTCTTTTACTTTTTACTTTGCATCTTTATACCAAAAATACCAAAAATATTATATCTATCAGATCTCACTCTCGTAAGTGACCGTGAAGGGATTGACAACCCCTAATCGCGTTGGTTGTGAGTAGCTATCGTTTTGTGCAGGTACGAGGGACTTGAGCGTGGCCTCCTACTGGATTGATACCTTGGTTCTCAAAAATTGAGGGAAATACTTATGCTACTCTGCTGCATCATCTCTTCCTCTTCGGGGAAAACCAACGCAAGCTCAAGACGTAGCAAGAAGGATTTCTGGCGCCGTTGCCGGGGAGTCTACGCAAAAAGTCAACATACCAAGTACCCATCACAATCCCTATCTTTCGCATTACATTATTTGCCATTTGCCTCTCGTTTTCCTCTCCCCCCAATTCACCCTTGCCGTATTATTCGCCCCCCCTCTCTCTCTATCCTCCCTCTCTATTTGCCTCTTTTCCCTCGCCATGTCAGAACCAAAAAGAGTTGGGGGTTCTCTCCCAAGTTCTAGTGCATTAGACAATCCTACTATCTTATCTAAACTCATAAATCAGAATGCTATAGAACAACTTGCCGGAGTTATCAATGAGAACCTTAGTAATTTTGATGAAGATGATTCTGGAATTTTTCGTTATTTACTTGATGAATCTATGAAAGATGCTTGGGATAGGCTGTTAAGGATTCGGGCTAGCTATGTACCCCAATATCAAATTGTGGTTTACTTAAAAAGCTTTTATGTTGGGCTACCCGCTTCATTCAAACAAGTCTTAGATTCTATTTTCAAGGGGGGTTTTCTTGAAGGGGACCCCATAGATACCTATGAAAGGATGAAAACTATATTTGGGCACCCCATTAATGAGGAAATTGAAATCACATCTCTCTTTCTTTCTTACCAAAACGAATCTATTAAAGAGATAAAAGCTAGTTTAGATGCCAATTTCCGCAACATTCTTAATCTTTCTTCTACCATTAATGGACATGTACTCTGTCGAAATAGAAATATTAATTACATAGATAACAAGTTTGCTCTCTTTTACTCTAAAATCAAAGATGGCAATACCTAGATCTATCCTCGCTTTTATGCCTAGCTAGGGGCGTTAAACGATAGCGCTTGTTGGGGTTCCAGATCTTGCGCTAGCTACAGATTACTACAGACTGTTCTGTTTTTGACAGATTGTGTTTTTCGTGTGTTGTTTGCTTATTTTGATGAATCTATGGTTAGTAAAATAGTTTATAATCCATAGAGAAGTTGGAATAAAGTAGGTTTAAAACCAATATAAATAAATAATGTGTTCATTACAGTACGTTGAAGTGGTATTTTGTTTTCTTTCGCTAACGGAGCTCACGAGTTTTCTATTTTGAGTTTTGTGTTGTGAAGTTTTCAAGTTTTGGGTGAATTCTTTTGATGGATCATGGAACAAGGAGTGGCAAGAGCCTAAGCTTGGGTATGCCCATGGCACCCCCAAGATAGTCCAAGGACACCAAAAAGTCAAAGCTTGGGGATGCCCCGTAAGGCATCCCCTCTTTCGTCCATTTCCATCGGTAATTTACTTGGAGCTATATTTTTATTCACCAACATGATATGTGTTTTGCTTGGAGCCTCTTGTATTATTTGTGTCTTTGTGTCTTAATATGCCACAATCATCCTTGCTGTACACACCTTTTGAGATAGCCATACATGAATTAAAATTTGATAGAATACTCTATGTGCTTCACTTATCTCTTTTGAGCTAGTTAATTTTGCTCTATGTGCTTCACTTATATCTTTTGAGCTAAGTAGTTTTGCTCTATGTGCTTCACGTATATCTTTTGAGCATTATAATTTTGCTCTATGTGCTTCACTTAGATCTTTTAGAGCACTATGGTGGATTTGTTTTAAAGAAACTATTGATCTCTCATGCTTCACTTACATTATTTTGAGAGTCTCTTAATAGCATGGTAATTTGCTTAATAATAATATGCTTGGTATTCAAGATTTGTGAAACTTTCTTTTGAGTGTGTTGAATACTAAGAAAATATTGAAGCATGATAATTGTTTTGAGATATGGAGGTGATAATATTAAAGTCATGCTAGTTGAGTAGTTGTGAATTTAAAGAATACTTGTGTTAAAGTTTGTGATTCCCGTAGCATGCACGTATGGTGAACCATTATGTGATGAAGTCGGAGCATGATTTATTTATTGATTGTCTTCCTTATGAGTGGCGGTCGGGGACGAGCGATGGTCTTTTCCTACCAATTTATCCCCCTAGGAGCATGTGCGTAATACTTTGCTTTGATAACTTCTAGATTTTTGCAATAAGTATATGAGTTCTTTATGACTAATGTTGAGTCCATGGATCATACGCACTCTCTCCCATCCACCTTTGCTAGCCTCTCTAATACCGCGCACTTTTCGCCGGTATCATACACCTACCATATACCTTTCTCAACACAGCCACCATACCTACCTATTATGGCATTTCCATAGCCATTCCGAGATATATTGCCATGCAACTTTCCATCGTACCGTTTATCATGACACACTCCGTCATTGTCATATTGCATATCCCGGTACACCGCCGGATGCATTCATATAGAGTCATATTTTGTTCTAAGTATTGAGTTGTAAGAAAATTAAAAGTGTGATGATCATCATTATTAGAGCATTGTCCCAGTGAGGAAAGAATGATGGAGACTATGATTCCCCCATAAGTCGGGATGAGACTCCGGACAAAAATAAAATAAATAAAAAAAGAGGCCAAAGAAGCCCAAATAAAAAGAGGCCATAAAAAAAGAGAAAAGGCCCAAATAAAAAAATGATGAGAGAAAAAGAGAGAAGGGACAATGTTACTATCCTTTTACGACACTTGTGCTTCAAAGTAGTGTTGGAAATATGCCCTAGAGGCCATAATAAATTAGTTATTATTATATTTCCTTGTTCATAATAATCGTTTATTATCCATGCTAGAATTGTATTGATAGGAAACTCAGATACATGTGTGGATACATAGACAACACCATGTCCCTAGTAAGCCTCTAGTTGACTAGCTCGTTGATCAATAGATGGTTACGGTTTCCAGACCATGGACATTGGATGTCATTGATGACGGGATCACATTATTAGGAGAATGATGTGATGGACAAGACCCAATCCTAAGCCTAGCACAAGATCGTGTAGTTCGTATGCTAAAGCTTTTCTAATGTCAAGTATCATTTCCTTAGACCATGAGATTGTGCAACTCCCGGATACCATAGGAATGCTTTGGGTGTACCAAACGTCACAACGTAACTGGGTGGCTATAAAGGTGCACTGCGGGTATCTCCGAAAGTGTCTGTTGGGTTGGCACGAATCGAGACTGGGATTTGTCACTCCGTGTAACGGAGAGGTATCTCTGGGCCCACTCGATAGGACATCATCATAATGTGCACAATGTGACCAAGGAGTTGATCACGGGATGATGTGTTACGGAATGAGTAAAGAGACTTGCCGGTAACGAGATTGAACAAGGTATCGGGATACCGACGATCGAATCTCGGGCAAGTATCGTACCGATAGACAAAGGGAATTGTATACGGGATTGATTAAATCCTCGACATCGTGGTTCATCTGATGAGATCATCGTGGAACATGTGGGAGCCAACATGGGTATCCAGATCCCGCTATTGGTTATTCACCGGAGAGTCGTCTCGGTCATGTCTGCGTGTCTCCCGAACCCGTAGGGTCTACACACTTAAGGTTCGGTGATGCTAGGGTTGTCGAGATATTAGTATGCGGTAACCCGAAAGTTGTTTGGAGTCCCCGATGCGATCCTGGACATCACGAGGAGTTCTGGAATGGTTCGGAGGTGAATATTTATATATAGGAAGTCCAGTTTCGGTCATCGGGAAGGTTTTGGGGGTAATCGGTATTGTACCGGGACCACCGGAAGGGTCCCGGGGGTCCACCGGGTGGGGCCACCTATCCCGGAGGGCCCCATGGGCTGAAGTGGGAGGGGAACCAGCCCCTGGTGGGCTGGTGCGCCCCCCATGGGCCTCCCCTGCGCCTAGGGTTGGAAACCCTAGGGGTGGGGGCGCCCCACCTGACTTGGGGGGCAAGTCCCCCCCTTGGCCGCTGCCCCCCTTGGAGATTGGATCTCCTAGGGCTGGTGCCCCCCTAGGGGTCCTATATATAGTGGGGGGGAGGGAGGGCAGCCGCACCCAAGTCCCTGGCGCCTCCCTCTCCCTCCATGACACCTCTCCCTCTCGTTGGTGCTTGGTGAAGCCCTGCCGAGATCCCGCTGCTTCCACCACCACGCCGTCGTGCTGCTGGATCTCCATAAACCTCTCCTCTCCCCTTGCTGGATCAAGAAGGAGGAGACATCTCTCCGTTCTGTACGTGTGTTGAATGCAGAGGTGCCGTCCGTTCGGTGCTAGGATCATCGGTGATTTGGATTACGACGAGTACGACTCCATCAACCCCGTTCTCTTGAACGCTTCCGCTTAGCGATCTTCAAGGGTATGAAGATGCAATCCCTCTCTCTCGTTGCTAGTATCTCCTAGATTGATCTTGGTGACACATAGAAAGTTTTTGAATTATTGCTATGTTCCCCAACAGTGGCATCATGAGCTAGGTCTATGCGTAGATTCTATGCACGAGTAGAACACAAAGCAGTTGTGGGCGATGATTTTTTCAATTTGCTTACCGTTACTAGTCTTATCCTTATCCGGCGGCATTGTGGGATGAAGCGGCCCGGACCGACCTTACATGTACGCTTACGTGAGACTGGTTCCACCGACTGACATGCACTTGATGCATAAGGTGGCTGGCGGGTGTCTGTCTCTCCCACTTTAGTCGGATCGAATTCGATGAAAAGGGTCCTTATGAAGGGTAAATAGCAATTGGCATATCACCGTTGTGGTTTTGCGTAGGTAAGAAACGTTCTTGCTAGAAACCCATAGCAGCCACGTAAAACATGCAACAACAATTAGAGGACGTCTAACTTGTTTTTGCAGGGTATGCTATGTGATGTGATATGGCCAAAAGGATGTGATGTATGAGATTGATCATGTTCTTGTAGTAGGAATCACGACTTGCATGTCAATGCGTATGACAACCGGCAGGAGCCATAGGAGTTGTCTTAATTTATTTATAACCTGCGGGTCAAAGAAAACGCCATGTAATTACTTTACTTTATTGCTAACCGTTAGCCATAGTAGTAGAAGTAATAGTTGGCGAGGCAACTTCATGAAGACACGATGATGGAGATCATGGTGTCATGCCGGTGACGAAGGTGATCATGCCGCGCCTCAAAGATGGAGATCAAAAGGCGCAAGATGATATTGGCCATATCATGTCACTTTATGATTTGCATGTGATGTTTGTCATGTTTACATCTTATTTGCTTAGAACGACGGTAGCATAAATAAGATGATCCTTCGCTGAAATTTCAAGAAAAGTGTTCCCCCTAACTGTGCACCGTTGCGAAGGTTCGTTGAGGGAGTCCTGGATTAGGGGGTCTCCGGACAGCCGGACTATCTCCATTAGCCGGACTCTTAGACTATGAAGATACAAGATTGAAGACTTCGTCTCATGTCCGGAAGGGACTCTACTTGGCGTGGAAGGCAAGCTAGGCAATACGTATATGGATATATCCTCCCTTGTAACCGACCTTGTGTAACCCTAACCCTCTCCGATGTCTATATAAACCGGAGGGTTTTAGTCTGTAGGACAACAATCACAACATACAATCATACCGTACGCTAGCTTCTAGGGTTTAGCCTCTCTGATATCGTGGTAGATCTACTCTTGTAACACCCATATCTTCAATATTAATCAAGCGGGACGTAGGGTTTTACCTCCATCAAGAGGGCCCAAACCTGGGTACAACTTCGTGTCCCTTGCCTCCTGTTACCATCCGGCCTAGACGGACAGTTCGGGACCCCCTACCCGAGATCTGCCGGTTTTGACATCGACATTGGTGCTTTCATTGAGAGTTCCTCTGTGTCGTCGCCATTAGGCTTGATGGCTCCTACTATCATCGATAGCGATGCGGTCCAGGGTGAGACTTTTCTCCCCGGACAGATCTTCGTATTCGGCGGCTTTGCACTGCAGGCTAATTCGCTTGGCCATCTGGAGCAGATTGAAAGCTACGCCCCTGGCCATCAGGTCAGATTTGGAAGTTTGAATTACACGTCCAACATCCGTGGGGACTTGATCTTTGACAGATTCAAGCCATAGCTGGGCGCGCCGCACTGTCGCCATGGGTATGACTAGCTCTGCCATCGGACGGTACCCCAGAGGCCGTGCCTGCATCAGCTCCGACCCTTAGTTCGAAGCCAACTGCGCCAATCGAGGACGGGTGGTTAGACACCACCTCAGGAGTTGCAGTCTCAACGGCGATCGAGCCGAACACCAACGCAAATCTTCGTGCAGCCCATGACTCCAAGGTGCTGGACTCTCTTCTGGAAACCAAACAATCCGCGCCCCTGCCAATCAAATCCGATTGGGCGCCGATCATGGAATTCACCGCTGTGGATATCTTTCAGCACTCGCCCTTCGGCGACATTCTGAATTCACTAAGGTCTCTCTCTTTGTTAGGAGAGCCCTGGCCGGATTACGGCCAACAAGACTGGGATGCGGATGGCGAAGAAATTCGACGCCCACCCACCACCCACTTTGTAGCCACTATCGATGATTTAACCGACATGCTCGACTTTGACTCCGAAGACATCAACGGTATTTACGACGATGTAGGAGATGAACATGAACCAGCACCTATAGGGCACTGGGAAGCCACCTCGTCGTATGACGTATACATGGTGGACACACCAGAAGAAGACGACGAGGAGGAACGGAAGGACGCACCGAAGGCTTGTTCCCTCGAGAAGCAGTCAAAGCGGCGGCGCAAGCACCGCCCCAAATCCCGCCTCGCCAGAAATAACGATCACACAGACCCAGCGTTGGAGCAGGGCGAATCACTGTCGGACCATGGCAATATGGAAAATCAAACCGAACAAACCAATTCTGTCAAAGATAATAGTATGGACGACACAACGCCGGACAGGCACCCGGAGCAGCAGAATGCCCATCAAAGGCTTGTTGCTACCGCGAGGAGCCTAAAAAGCAGAAGCAAAGGCTCAAGGCTGTGCAGAACACACTCCAAATCAGATGGAGTAAAGTACTCAACACAGCAGCAAAGTACGGCGACAATCGCCCCACCAAGAGCTACCCAAAGCGGAAGTTGCTACCTGAATTCGATCAGGAGGCCTCAGACCCCTCGCAACCAAAAATCAAAACAGCCACCTGGCCGAATAGACGACCTCACGGCCAACATAGAGCAGCCAACAATGCCACTCACAAGACAATACGCGATTCACGCGGGGGCTTGCACCAAAAGAACAGCTTAACTAGATCCATCTATGGACCACGCAAGCACGCCCCAACATACGATATAACATCCGAACAACGCGGTACACCTAGATACAGGGGTGTCGCACACCCCCTATGTTTCACCGATGAGGTGCTGGATCATGAATTTCCAGAAGGATTCAAACCTATAAACATAGAGGCATACGACCGAACAACAGACCCTGGGGTCTGGATCGAGGACTATATCCTCCACATCCATATGGCTCGGGGAGATGATCTCCACACCATTAAGTACTTACCACTCAAACTCAAGGGGCCAGCCCATCACTGGCTCAAAGGCCTCCCCGAAAACTCCATTGGAAGCTGGGCAGAGCTCGAAGATGCCTTCCGGGCAAACTTTCAAGGGACTTATGTCCGACCTCCGGACGCGGATGACTTGAGTCATATAACTCAACAGCCCGGAGAGTCAGCTCGAAAGCTTTGGAACAGGTTTCTTACTAAAAAGAACCAAATTGTCGACTGTCCGGACGTCGGAGCCTTGGCAGCTTTTAAGCACAGCGTCCGTGATGAATGGCTTGCCCGACACCTCGGCCAAGAAAAGCCGAGAACGATGGCAGCATTAACAAGCCTCATGACCCGCTTTTGCACGGGTGAGGACAGCTGGCTAGCAAGATGCAGCACCAGCGACCCTAGTACATCCGAAGTTAGAGATGGAAACGGGAAATCACGGCGCAATAGCAATAACAAACGCCGGAACAAAGGAGAAAGCACGAAGAACACGGCAGTAAACGCCGGATTCAAAAGCTCTCGGCCAGGTCAGAAGCCGTCCTTCAAAGGCGCCAGAGACGAGCTGTCCAGCCTGAATAAAATTCTGGACCAAATATGTCAGGTCCATAGCACCCCTGGCAAACCAGCCAATCATACCCATAGAGAATGTTGGGTCTTCAAGCAGTCCGGAAAGCTCAACGCCGTACACAAGAGGGAGGATACACCAAGTGAAGATGAGGATCAGCCTCTCAAGGAAGACACTGGGGAACAAAAGAAATTTCCACCAGAAGTCAAAACAGTAAACGTGTTACACGTGATCAAGGGCAGAAACAAAATGGCACTCCAGGAAAAATATGCCCGAAGGCCTATCACCGCGGAGTCCTGCCACTGGTCGTCTCAACCTATCACTTTCGACCATCGTGATTACTCAGCAAGTGTCTGGCGTGCAGGATGGGCTGCCCTGGTATTAGACCCAATAATTGACGGATACCACTTCACACGAGTCCAGATGGACGGTGGCAGCAGTCTAAACCTGATATACCAGGATACAATCTGCGGAATGGGGATAGACCCAACAAAAATTCGCCATAGCAATATTACCTTTAAAGGAGTAACACCGGGCCCAGGGGCTCATTGCACGGGCTCCCTGCTACTAAAAGTTATATTCGGTCTCCCCAATAACTTCCGTAGCAAACATCTAACCTTCCACATCGCTCCGTTCCAAAGTGGCTATCAAGCACTACTCGGGCGTGAAGCTTTTGCTCGCTTTAATGCAATACCACACTACGCTTCCCTCACTGTCGGGTGGTAGGTGCGACATATGCCAACGGGTGTAAGACGTCGCCGGTGACCGAAAACGGGATGAGGCGAAGACATGCACGCCGGCGAATCTTACCCAACTTTGGGGCTCTCCGTGGAGATAACACCCCTACTGCTGCTCTGCGGGGTCTCCGGATGATCACTAGATGGACAAGTAGCTACACAATGCTCCTTGAGCTGTTCGGTGGGAGGAGGAAGAAGGGCACGGCTAGCTTGCTTCTTCTCCTTGTGTGGTGTCTAAAACTAGCTGGGGGTCCAACCCTTTGCATGGGTGCCCCGGGGGGTTTATATAGGCCTACCCCCCGGGGGTACAATGGTAATCCGATTGGGCACGGGGCCCAGCCGTCTGTGACTGCGCTCGCCGGCTTCTGCGCCGGCTGCTGGGGCCCGCCGACTGGTGGGTCCCGCCGGCTGTCGGCCCCTTGGTCGACAGGCAGGCCCCACTGTCCAGGACCTGGTCGGCGGCTGGTTACTGTTGCTCCATCTTGGTGATGTGGGCTTCGTCGTGGTAGGCGTGGCTACAGTGCCGCCGCCCGGCGGGCGATCGCGGTAGCCTCACCGCGTCTTGTCTCCTTAATGGGGCGTCTCCTTCAAGGGAGGCGGCAAGCCGGCTGCGCGGAGCCGGCTCTGTCCTGGGCCGACTGTGGGAGGCGTGGCCGCCTTCGGGTCTCTCTCTGCCTGAAGGGGCCCACCGCCCGTGGGCCGTACTGGTAGCCCATCGTGGATGACATCAGGGTCAGTGTGGCAGCAGTGCCGCGCCGGACGGGTCATGGCCACCCGTACGGCGCACTGTGCCAGGCGCGCTCCGTGATTCGGGGGTAGCAGGCTTTAGTGTAGCCACGCCCCGTGTCATCGCCGCTAGGTGGATGAAAACTTTGAGGGTACGGTCTCGACCGCTTTATGGGAGCCAGCTTCTTGGAGTCGGCCTCCTCGCGGCCGGCTTCTCGAAGTCGGCCCTCCCATGGCTTTCTTCATGAGGGCTAAAGTCGGGCCGCCTTCCGAAAGCCGGCCTGGGTGACAGCCAACAAGGGGAAGGCGGCCCCATGACTTGGATTCTTGAGAGCCGGACGGGCTCGTAATTTTTTTCAGAAGGGCCAGGGGAAGCCGGCTAGGCTACCCATGGCTATTTACTCCGACAGTAGTCCCCGAAGCTGATCGAGCTTCGAGGCGCACAAAGGGACGAGAAGCTCGGTCAGCTTCCTACCCTGAAGAGCCGGCTTTGCTGGTGTATGCTGATTTTGGGGAGCCCTGCGTCTTGCAGGCGGGAAAGTGGTCGACCCGCGTGCTGACCGCGGGCCCTCCCACGGGCCACGTGGCAGTGAGACCCTACCGGCGCACGCGCGCGACGGGACGCCGCCGCAGGCCCGGGCCCGCCACTCCTAGGCCTCGGCCCGAACGCCGATCTTCTGCGGCCCAGGTGGACCGCTCGCCTTCCCATGGCGATTTTATTTTGCCGTTAGGGCGCAATAAACGCGGGACGTGGGGGAGTGGGCACGATTGATCCCCACATTTCCCCACGCCACACCTCCTCGGCTCCGCCACGCGAGCCTATAAGTAGGGGGAGGAGGGGGAGAGACAGAGGTTTGCATGCTCTCTCTCGCTCCGCCCCTTCTCGTCCTCCTTTCTTCCTCTCGCTACCGCCGCAGCCTCCCGTCTCAGCGCCGCCGCGCCGCCACATCGTCTTGCTCCCATGGCGCTATCAAGCTCGTGGGATGGCTCCAACGTCCATGAGGACCATGTTGAGTTCCTCTGCCAGACTTGGCGCCTGCCTGACGCCAACCTCGTGTGGGTCCGCCTGGCGCCAGAGACGGAGATCTCGCCGGCACCGGAGGAGGGCGAGCGGGTCGTCTTCCACTCGCACTTCCTGCGTGGCTTCGGCCTTCCGGCGAGCGGATTCCTGCGCTCCATCCTCGAGTTCTACAATCTTCAGCCACATCACCTCACGCCCAACGCGGTGATGCTGCTGTCGGCCTTCGTCTCTCTCTGCGAAGGTTTCTTGGGGCTGCTCCCCACGCAGGAGCTCTGGGGGGGATTCTTCCAGAGCAAACTCGGCACCGTCATCGCAGGCGTGCCCGCCCCCTGCGGGGCCTTCATCGCCATGAGGAGGTCAGGCGAGAACAACCCGTTCCCGTCCATCCCCTTGATCCAGTCGGTGAAGATCTGGCAGAAGTTGTACTTCTATGTGAAGAACGTCGCCCAGCAAGGAGACCACATCAACCTGCCGGCTTACGTAGCCGGCCCGTCGGCTGGGAGGCAGCCCTCATGGAGTTTCCGGTCCAGGTCACTGTCTCAGGCCGGGAACGCCGCCGTCTCCCGGCTTCGGGTGATGATCCAGTCGGAAGGCCTGAGCGGGGCCGACTTGGTGGCCGCCTTCGTGGAGCGCCGGATACTTCCTCTTCAAAGCCGGCCCCACATGATGTGTCAGATGAGCGACCGCTTCGACCCAAGCCGGCTGAGCACGAGGGAGATGCCTCATGCGGAGGTGTCGTACATGGTAAATCATATCTCCAATTGCAAGCTCGCCGAGGACTGGGGATACGGCAAGGCGCCGTATTCTCGCGCCAACCCTCCGCCCGTGGTAAGCTTTCCTCTCCTTCTTCTTTTTGTTGGTAGCCGGCTTTATGATAGCCGGCTTCTAATCGGTCGGTTCTTCTTAGCAGAACCCCCTTCTTCCGCCGACGACCGGGGCAGCGGGGATAGAGCGCCAGTACGTCCCCGACCGCACGGTGGACGACGTCGACGACCCGGATTTGGGGGCGGCCGCCATGGAAAACGCCGTCTTAGGGGACGACGCCGAGCCCGGAGGCACAGGGCTTACCGCCAGCTTCGAGGACTGGCCGGATGATGCCGAAGCCGAAGTCGCCCCGCGTCGCCAGCCGGCGGCCGACCATCAGGGCGCAGGCTTGTCCACTGTGCCGACTGCCAGCGGCGGTGCACAGAAGCGCTGGGCCGCGTCAATCCTCTTCGGCAGTCGGCCAAAGAAGTCCAAAGCCTCCACCGCGGTGACCAAACGAGATGAGGCGGCCGCGAAGGCGGCCTGCTTCCGCAAGGTGGTGAAGCAGCCTCAGGCGGTCTCAGCGTAAGTCGTCGACTGCCTGGTCGCATGCTTTTCATCATTCTCTCTTGTTCGAACATTCTACCTGACCTTTTAACGCTCGCTGGACAGGGCGTCGCTTTCCCTTGAGCGGGGTCCGGGCGGCTCCGTAGTTGGGCCGACTGGAGGGTCTTCGGGCTCCCGCCGCGTGGACCCCCGCGCCGACCTCAGGGAGGCCACGGAGCAAAACGCCCGTGAGGCGCGGGAGGAGCGTGAGGTGGCAAAAAAAGCGGTCGCCCAGGCGGCGAAGGAGCAGGCCGACGCGGCAGCCAAAGCCCAGGCGGAGGCGGCGACCGCGGGAACGGAGGCGGAGGGTTCGCGTAACCAGCCTCCGCTGCTCGCCATTCCCCTCCGAGCCGTGGCCCCTAACACCCCATTGCCCGTGGCAGAGGAAATCGTCCAAGACCCGCCGCTGATGGAGAGGGGGGAGGACCTCGTGGACTTTGCGGGGAGAGTGCCGCCGGCAGCGCCAATCGGATCGGGCCAAGGCGGCCAATCGTCAGCGGCGCCAGAGGAGCCAGCCGGGGGTGAGCCGGAGGACGGAGCCGGCTTCGAGGTGCAGTCGGTGACGCGTCGGCGCGCAGGGGGAGGCGCCGCTCCGCCGGAGTCACGCCGAGTTGCGGGCGCCGGCCAATCGGCGGAGGCTCTGGAGGCGGCCAGCACCGCCACGTTCGAGTGGACTCCCAGCGGGGGGACTGGCGAGCTGGATGTGGCGGCTCAAGAGGTCCGGAGCTGGCTTCAAGCTCAGGCCGCCCTGCTGCAGCAGTACACCCAGGAGTTCCTGTCAACGCGGGCCGCCATCCGGGTGAGTCTTTCATTCTTGGCCGCTTTGGTCTCTTGATTTCTTCCTTGGGGGCGCGTCAGCGCACCCACTGGGTGTAGTCCCCGAGATTCGGGCCGACTGCTGAGCAGTCGGGTCGGATCTTTCTTGAAGACTACCTTATTTTTGCTTCCTGTCTGAACTTCCAGGAATATCATAACTCCCATGCTGCCGCCTTCAACTCCAAGGCTCAGGAGTTGGGTTGGAAGACCGACGACCTGGCCGACAGCCGAAGTAAGTGCTTGATCTTGTCTGTCTCCTGTGGGGGCGCGTCAGCGCACCAACTGGGTGTAGTCCCCGAGATTCGGGCTGACTGCTGAGCAGTCGGGTCGGATCTTCCTTGACGACTCTTTCCTTATTGGTTTTTCTTTCATGCTTTCAGGGGCCAACGCCGACTTGAGGAGGGAGCTTGGCGAAGCGCAGGCCGCCCTTCGTACCAAGGATGTTGAGTACGCTGCCTTGGTCCAAGAGCGTGACCGCCTGGCCAAGAAGTTGGCTGACCAAGAGGGGAGCCACAAGGCGGCCCTGCAGAAAGCGTAGGATAGCAAGGCCGCCCTGAAGGCAGAGTTTGAGACCGAGGCAGCGAGCTGGGCTGAGACCCGGGGAGCGCTGGATGAGGGCTTCAGCCGCATCGAGGACTTGATCGACGGTAAACCGCCTTCCTCGCTCCTCTCCTGCCCCTTGCCGCCTGGTTTTTGGCCTGACTTGTGATGCTGCCTATTTTCTTGTGCAGACTACTTTCCCGGCTACTCCGCCTTCGCCGCCCAAACCATCGAGGCCCATCGCGAGGCGCGCCGTCAGGCGGGGTCAACATCGCGCCGGACGCGAATCGGACGCTTGAGGAGCAGCTCTTGGCTGTCCAAGCGCGGCTGCAGCCGGCTCACCGGATGCTTCGCCGGCTCCAACGTGCCGGGGCGCAGGTGTTGGCCGCCCTCTGGCCCTGCAAGACGATCCCCCGCACCCCAAGCCGGACTGCCGACTAGCTGGAGGTCGCAGTCGGTCGCTTTGAAGCTTGGAAGGCGTCGGCGGCCCGTCTTGGAGCCGGGCGGGCGTTGGAGTTCGTTCGAGCTTGGTACCCAGGGCTGAACCTGGACCAGCTGCGCACTTGGCGGCTGGAGGCCGACGCGGAGCTGGAGGAGGTGCGGCCGGCTATCGCCCAGCGTGCTTCGACGATCGCCGAGTGCACCGACATCAGCGTTTTTGCACCTGAAATCAATGATGACGGCGTTGCCCAGCCGGAGGAGTGGTTCGGGCTGAACCCGGCGGTGGGCGAGGACTCGGCAGAGGAGATCGCCTCCAGCGACGAGGGCGAGGATGACGAAGAAGAGGACGGTGAAGACGTCGAGCCGGCTAGTGGAACAACCGGCCGGCCTCAGGCTGACCGTGCCTCCAGCAACGAGGCGCGTGGAAGCGCGCCCTCTGCGGGAGGCGGTGATCAAGCCGAGGTTCGCCAGCCGGCCACTCCTTCAGCCGGCACAACCGTCTCCGCCGACCAGCCCGGCTCGTCGGTCGCTCCGCCAGCTTGACCTGCCGTCCTTATTTTTCCTGCTTGTTGCCTTTTGAACAATCTTTATTAAGCTTTCGCAGTTCCACCCACTGGGGGTGTATCCAAACTATGTTGAATGCTGGCCTCTTGGAGGTCTTTTATGTAAATATTATTATGTGCATGTTTGGTTTCCATTCGCGTATGCTTTTTATCCTTAGGCTTTTTCCTTTGCCGCCTTCCCTCTTTGGGGAGGCAAGTACTCGAGCTTTCTTGGATTGAAGTGAAGTGAATGGAAACCGGCCGGCCGGCTACTCTGGTAGTCGGTCGGTGGTAGGCGGCATACCGGCTTTCATTATATTAGTCCGTTGGTCCCTGGCCATTTTCCGTGTGGGCATCCTTTCCTGCTTTTGACTCTTGCCAGCCGGACAGCTGGTTCTTCGAACTGCGACTTTGGCAAGAGCTAAGCCTGGGTGTCGGCACACTTCTTGTCTGACCGCGGGTAGGACTTCTAATATAACTCCAGTCGGCCAGTCCCCGGGCTGACTAGTCAAACCCGGTGCCGGACAGAACAAGTAAATGAAATGACAAGGTCATAAGCATGATACTTTTTGTTCATAGATAAAAGATGGCAGTCCCCGAGCCCTCCTCGGGGGGCCTATTGTCTCGTACTTAGTACAAAAGTTAGCGTGATACATACTGCATTTTAACTGTAAAATCTTCAAAGGAGGTTGGCGTTCCATGGTCGTTCCGACTCCTTGCCGGAGTCGTCTCTCTTTCGTGCCTTCGGCTTCTGCGCGTCGATCAGGTAGTAGGAGTCGTTGCCTAGAGCTCTACTAATGACGAAGGGGACCTCCCAAGGGGCCGAGAGCTTGTGCTGGCTGGCTGTTCGCTGGATCAGCCGGAGCACAAGATCGCCTTCTTGGAAAGATCTTGGCCTGACCTTCCAACTGTGGTAGCGGCGCAAACCCTGCTGGTAGATGGCAGACCGGCTGAGGGTTAACAGCCGGCCTTCTTCCAGCAGGTCAACGCCGTCTTCTCGTGCTTCCTTGGCCTCCGCCTCCGTGTACATGGTTACCCGGGGTGAGTCGAACTCGATGTCGGTTGGGATGATCGCCTCTGCACCGTACACGAGGAAGAAAGGAGTGAAGCCGGTTGACTTGTTTGGGGTAGTGCGCAGACTCCAGAGGACAGCCGGCAGCTCATCGAGCCAACAGCCGGCTGAACGCTCCAGTGGTACGACCAGTCGGGGCTTGATGCCGGAGAGGATGAGGCCGTTGGCTCGCTCGACCTGGCCGTTTGACTGCGGGTGGGCGACGGACGCTAAGTCCAGCCGGATACCTTGGGCTGCGCAGAAACGTGCCAAGGCTCCTTTGGCAAAATTCGTGCCATTGTCGGTGATGATGCTGTGTGGCACGCCGTACCGAGTTGTTATGTCTGCGATGAATGTCACAGCAGTCGGCCCATTCAGCTTCTTGATCGGCTTTGCCTCAATCCACTTGGTGAATTTGTCCACGGCGACGAGCAAATGCGTCATGCCGCCGCGCGCCGTCTTGAATGGGCCCACCATGTCCAGTCCCCAAACGGTGAAGGGCCAGGTGAGGGGAATGGTCTTGAGTGCTGAAGCCGGCATGTGTTGCTTGGAGCTGAAGAGTTGGCACCCTTTGCAATATTTAACTAATTCTTTGGCGTCATCCAAAGCAGTCGGCCAGAAGAAACCATGGCGGAAAGCTTTGGTGACGAGTGATCTTGAAGCCGCATGGTGGCCGCATTCTCCTTGGTGAATGTCTCTGAGGATTGCAATGCCCTTCTCTTGCTCGACGCACCGTTGGAGGACTCCAGTGACACTACGCTTGACGAGTTCTCTGTTGACGATTGTGTATGCTCCGGCTCGACGTTGGACTTGTCTTGCCTCTGCTTCGTCAGCCGGCAGATCTTGGTTTACTAGGAAGTTGAGGATGGACGGAGCCCATGATGGAGCCGCGACTTCTCTTACTGCCAATGTGGCTACTGCCACCAGGGTGGGCGGGCTGGGTGGTGAAATGCTGGAGTCAGCCACCGGCTATTGTGTTGGTGCAGTCCCCGGGCCGGCTACTGCAGTCCCCGAGCCGGGTGTGACAGTCCCCGAGCTGGTTGCCGAAGTCCCCGGGCCGACTACTGAAGTCCCGAGGTCACCTGCTTGGTTCTTCGAGCCGGACCCGGCCGCGTCGGGGTCAGGCGGTACAAAGATGGAATCGGACTCTGGAGACGGCTTGATGGACGGCTTGAGGAGGCGTTGTAGAGCGACGCCGGTTGGTATTGCTTGCCGAGTGGAGCCTATTCGAGCCAGGGCATCGGCTGGCTCGTTGTCGGCTCGCGGTACATGGAGGAACTCGCATCCTTCAAAGTATCCACTGAGTTGTTGAACCAGGAAGCGGTAGCTTGCCATATTTGCGTCCTTGGCATCCCAGTCACCGGATGATTGCTGAACCACCAAGTCTGAGTCGCCATAACATAGGATCCGGCGGATGCCGAGTTCCTTGGCAAGCCGGAGCCCGTGTATGAGTGCCTCGTACTCGGCTACATTATTGGAGGCGGCAAAGTGAATCTGCAGCGTGTATCTGAGCTTGTCGCCTTTGGGAGAGGTAAGGACGACGCCGACTCCCAAGCTGGTGTGCACCTTGGATCCATTAAAGTGCATGCGCCAGTGAGTGGAGTCGGGAGCCGGCGGTAGGTACTGGGTCTCGGCCCAGTCGACGAGGAAGTCGGCCAATGCTTGGGACTTGATGGCGGTGCAAGGCTGGTAGAAGATTGTGTAAGGGGCCAGCTCGATGGCCCATTTCTCCACCCGGCCGGATGCGTCCCGGCTGCCTATGATCTCGGCCAGCGGGGCGGTGCATACGACCGTGACGGGATGCTCTTGAAAGTAGTCCTTCAACTTCTTGGTGGTGAAGTACACGCCATAACACATCTTCTGGTAGTGCCGGTAGTTCTGCTCTGAAGCGGACAGCACCTCGCTCAAATAATACACCGGCCTCTGGACCGGCTGGGCTCGACCTTCTTCTGGGTGTTGGACTATGATGACGGTGATGACGACCCGGCTGGTCGGCGGAGACGGTTGTGCCGGCAGGCGGAGGCAGCGCGAGCCCCTCGCCCTTAGAGATTCGGGTGAGCCAATGGCACTTCCGGGTTGTGTGGTTGGATGACTTCGCGCCGCTATGGAATTTACACGGGGCGTCGAGAATTTGCTCGTAGGAGAAAGCCGGTTGCCAAGCCGGCCGGCCGCCCTTGGGCTTCTTGGGCGCGGGTCGCCCTTTCAGGCAGCGCGTCTTCGACCGTGGCCACCTGCCTACTGGCGGGAGGCGGCGCAAGGCCCTTGTGCTTGTGGTCGTTCGGGTGTGGGCGTCGGCCAGAATCCCCTGCCGGCGTCTTGGGCGCCGGGTTTAGTACTTTCCCGGACACGTCTACCCGGAGCTCGGTCTTCATCAAAGAGTCGGCGGTGGCGTATTTGTCTGCTATGTCCACAAGCTCGTCGAGGGTAGTCGGCTCGTCGCAGAGGAGCTTGTGCTTGAGGAGGGTACCTTCTCGGCACCCGGCAGTGAAGTATTCGATGGCTTGCACATCGTGCACCCCCTCGCAAGAATTGCAGAGCTCGGCCCAATGCGTGAGGTAGTCGCGAGTGGACTCGGCTGGGCCCTGTACGCACAGGGAGAGCTGCCTGGGCTTGGGGGCCCGCTTGTAGGTGCTGGTGAAGTTGCGGATGAAAGCTTCCGTGAAATCTAGCCAGTTGTTGATGCTGAGAGGCTTGAGGCTGTTGAGCCAGGTCCGCGCTGTGCCTTGCAGCATGAGGGGCACGTACTTCACGGCAACGCGCCGGTTGCCATTGGCTATGCTGACCGCCGTGGAGTAGTCGATCAACCAATCTTCCGGCTTCACGGAGCCGTTGTACTTGGGCGTGTCTCTTGGGAGCGAGAACCCTTTGGGGAAAGGCTCGTCACGGATGTGGGGGCCGAAACAAGGCGGGCCGACATCGTCTTCTTCTTCCAGCGCCAGGGATTGCGCCAGGCGGTCGATCCGATGGCGGGCGTCGTTCTCGCCGACTCCTTCGCGGCGACCTAGTCGGCCGCTGAGAATCGGGTGCGCCACTGGCGGCAGGGTGGGATATCTCTCTCCACGGGGTCGAGGCGGAGGTGGGTTGCCCCTCCATTCCACGGCTCGGGGATGGCCGTCCGCGTCTCGCTCGATGGAGATTTGGGTCCGGCTTCGGCTGGCCGCCGGCTCTTTCTCGTGCCGCGCGCGGGCATTGCTCGTAGTCGGTGTCCGGGACGTCGCGCCGTGATCTCGGCGTGGGGGAGGGCTTCCCGCGCGGGCGTCGGATTCGTGCCGCCGTGCGGCCACGTCAATCAGTTGCTGGATGCGCCGGGTCATGTGGGGGAGTTCTTCGGCCTCCAAGCCGTCCAACTTGTCCACGGCCGCCTGGGCGGCACGCAAGTTCTCGAGCGGAGTGACATAGACCGGGCGGTCGACTCCCAGCGTGTCGGCGATGACGATGCCGCGTTGCTTGACAACGCCGGCCCGGCTTGGCCCGCCCGGGGCCGGCGTGCCGAAGGCGGCGCGGTCGGCTTCACGCTGGTAGGCCTCAGTGAGGCATCTCACGGAAGCCAGCCTCCGGCCCTCCGCGAGGAGGGCGAGGCGGCGCGCCTCCAGTGCTTCGTCGTCGGCATCAGTCGGGAGGGGGCGGACAAGTCGTGTGCCGCCGCGTGCGGGGCGTCGTGGGAGCTCTCGTCGGCCGGGCCGCCGTGGCCGACGACCATCACTTTGGTGGTGACAGCGTCGCAGCCATCAGCTCGGGGAAGCGGGTCGTTGTAGATCGCGACGTTGGTGGGGAAGGTGTCGAAGGAGGCCGTGTCGGAGCCGACAGGCATCGGGTCAGTGGAGCCAACCGACTCCAGATCCACAGCGGGCTCGATGGAGACATGGAGCTGGCCGAGGAGGTTGGCGAGGTGATCGGTGCCCCCATCGGAGGCGAGCTCGTCGGAGATGAGGGTTTCGTCGAGGAGATTGGCGAGGCTGCTCGCCGCGCAGACGCTGATGACGCCTCGCAGCGCGTCGTGGGAAGCGCCATCGGGCGTGCTGGGCTGGCTACGCTCGCTGGGGAGGAAGAGGGTTCCTGTCCAGAACAGGTCTCCGGATGACGGTGCACCTGGCCCCACGGTGGGCGCCAAATGTCGGGTGGTAGGTGCGACATATGCCAGCGGGTGGCTTATCATTGTGGGAGCCAGTAAGACGTCGCCGGTGCCCGGAAACGGGATGAGGCAAAGACATGCACGCCGGTGAATCTTACCCAGCTTCGGGGCTCTCCGTGGAGATAACACCCCTACTGCTGCTCTGCGGGGTCTCCGCATGATCACTAGATGGACAAGTAGCTACACAATGCTCCTTGAGCTGTTCAGTGGGAAGAGGAAGAAGGGCACAGCTAAGTTTCTTCTTCTCCTTGTGTGGTGTCTAAAACTAGTTGGGGGTCCAACCCTTTGCATGGGTGCCCCGAGGGGTTTATATAGGCCTACCCCCCGGGGGTACAATGGTAATCCGACTGGGTGCGGGGCCCAGCCGTCTGTGACTGCGCTTGCCGGCTTCTGCGCCGGCTGCTGGGGCCCGCCGACTGGTGGGTCCCGCCAGCTGCCGGCCCCTTGGTCGACAGGCAGGCCCCACTGTCCAGGACCTGGTCGGCGGCTGGTTACTGTTGCTCCATCTTGGTGACGTGGGCTTCGTCGTGGTAGGCGTGGCTATAGTGCCGCCGCCCGGCGGGCGATCGTTGTAACCTCACCGCATCTTGTCTCCTTAATGGGGCGTCTCCTTTGAGGGAGGCGGCAAGCCGGCTGCGGGGAGCCGGCTCTCTCCTGGGACGACTGTGGGAGGCGTGGCCGCCTTCGGGTGTCTCTCTGCCTGAAGGGGCCCACCGCCCGTGGGCCGTACTGGTAGCCCGTCGTGGATGACATCAGGGTCAGTGTGGCAGCAGTGCCGCGCCGGACGGGTCATGGCCACCCGTACGGCGCACTGTGCCAGGCGCGCTCTGGGATTCGGGGGTAGCAGGCTTTACTGTAGCCACGCCCCGTCTCATCGCCGCTAGGTGGATGCAAACTTTGAGGGTACGGTCTCGACCGCTTTATGGGAGACGGCTTCTTGGAGTCGGCCTCCTCGCGGCCGGCTTCTCGAAGTCGGCCCTCCCATGGCTTTCTTCATGAGGGCTAAATTCAGGCCGCCTTCCGAAAGCCGGCCTGGGTGACAGCCAGCAAGGGGAAGGCGGCCCCATGACTTGGATTCTTGAGAGCCGGACGGGCTCATAATTTTTCAGAAGGGCCAGGGGAAGCCGGCTAGGCTACCCATGGCTATTTACTCCAACACTCACACTCAAGATGCCCAATCAACGTGGCATCATTACAGTGAACGGAAATGTTAAGCGATTTCTGCGCGCTGAAGAGCGTGCGGCTGCCTTGACAGCCGCACACTAAAAATGGCCTCACCAACTAAAACATTAAGCAGGTCGTCACGACCTCGGACACGGTTAGACGAGTCCGGCGCAGCTATATGCAATTTTTACCGGATCAATGATCACACCCCTATTACAAATACAAGAGGCTCAGCGTGCGCAGACAAGTGGCAATTCTTACTCACCTTGAATTATACATGGTTTATTTAAAAACTACTTTTTGCATGACAGCTTTTTTACCTAAGCTCCTCTCTTTTCCAGATAATCATCATGCTACACCCGTCTAAGATATGGCACAACGGAGACATAGGCACAGACGTGCAGCAGGGACCCACCCCAAGGATTCTTTTTAGATTAACACCCTGTGTAAACCTTTTTTACTGTCTCTTGTTGATACACATCCACTGAATTCTCAACACAATTGAGAAGGATGTTGATGTCTTGGCATGTGGCCACGTCAGAATAATGCACGTACCTGGAGACAAGGGGCTTCTTACAAGCCGCACTATTTTGTCCCGGTTTATAACATAATGACCGAATACCTTAGGGAGTGTTCGGCGTCGCGGGTTCGGCCTTATATGCATCAGCTCGGAATAATTGTCTTTGGTTAAATGTTGGGTTTGCCCGGCTCATTTGTTTTGGTGCCTTACGTTCTGCTTTACCGGCTAAGTTAGCACCAGGAGAACTACTGCGATTGTGCCCTAGTTCATCCGGACGAGCACCTCAGTAGAGAAAGCCGAAAACTAACTGTCATGATATAGCGTGAGACTGGTCAACCACTCGATGACCTATCGGAATGCTAGAGTTCCCCCACCTTAATGAAGGGCCGTTTTCCGGTCAGGCATATATGCACCCCGCGATCGGGAGAGTGCGGAGCCACCAGGGGTTATCTAGTAGCCCCACAGTCAAACTCCTATGGCTAAGTGAAAGTGTTAAAGCATTATAGTCTGGTTGCCTCGCTCGCTGCGCTATCACCTCCTTATCAGGACCAAGACGTTGGGTTAAGTGTGAACACACATTTTTTGCGAGCACCTCCGCATTATATGCGTGGGGGTTGAAGCCGACGGCTGCAATCTTTCAGGTTATACATATATATATATATATAAACGGCCGCACAGGAGGCATCATACTACTTTCAGGCAAAAGTATAAACATAGCCTTATAAAAACTTCATAAAAGCATTATGTTTACAATGAGAATACATATCACTCAAACATAATATTTTTCGAGCACTGGGCCTCTATTAAACGAGCACCCTCGAGAACTTCCTCGAAATAGTGTTCGGCAGCCACACGGCCTACGGCCGAACCCTGCGCTGCAATAGTGGTAGCGTCCATCTCCGCCCAGTATGCTTTAACACGGGCAAGGGCTATCTGCGAGCCTTCTATGCACGCCGACCTCTTCATTGCATTAATGCGCGGCACCGCATCAAGGAACTGTTGCACTAAGCTGAAATAGATGTTCGGCTTAGCCCTTCCGGCCATAGCTGATCCACAACAGACCTCATGGCGAGTCCGGACAACCTATTCAGTTCGGCCCATTCGGCTAGCTGGTCAATCAATGAGAGCGGACGCTCTAGAACGTGGAATTGCGTCCAGAACAGCTTGTCCACTTCACGATCTGTCTGACCTTGGAAGTACTTGGCCGCATCGGCAGCGCTCGCCGCCGAATCCATATACGCATCTGTCGAGCTCCACAGCCGATCCAGAGGGGCATACCGTGGATCTCCGAACTTCCTCCATAACATGAAGGTTTCCCAGCCGCAATATCCCCAGCTTCCCGCAGCTCCTCCTTCTTCGCCCTCATAGCAGAACGGGTGTCTTTGTCAGCCGCCGCGGCCTTCTCAAGGTCCGTTGCCTTCGCTCGATTTTCTTCCACAAGAACCCGACAACGGTCGACAGTATCTTTTAACTCTACGGCCATCTTGGCCATCTTCTCCTGGCTCCCGCAATGTGCGGCCTTCTCGGCTTTCAGCTCTTCGGCTGCCTTCAAAGCAGCCGCATTACTAATCCTCGCTTGTTCCTTGGCTCAGGCAAGTTCCGCCCGCAAGGCTTCCATGGTGGCAGCTCCATCTACAGTCATAACATATTAAAGATACTGGCATTATGCTACTCTTACTATGTGGCGTTCACCGGATGATAACACTTACCCTGTGCCTCATCAAGCCTCTTGTTAACAAGCTCGATGTCAGCATCTGCCGCATCCAGTTGCCGTTTTAATTGGGCAAACTCATTAGTCCGGCTAGCCACCGGAGCTTCCACCACCTGCACATAGAGGCAGTCTGGTTATTGCCTGGGAGTACGATCCTCTGTTCGCCGCTGGTCTCGACGACAACCAGAGTCTCAGGGGCTACTATCTACACAGGGCACACCTAAAATGTGCAGTACTATCACATATTATCTCACATACCTCAAAGCCTGTCAGTAGACTCATAAAGGCTTCATGTAATCCGCTTCAAGCGGACAAGATTCTCTCCATCACCGTACCCATAAACATTTGGTGCTCTTCTGAGATGGCTGCTTGCCCCACCAACTCCCTCAGAACGTCCGACCACACACCAGGCGATGCCAGACTCTTTCGTATGCTCTCTTCGGGAGCCGGACACTGGGGACTTCTGGGGTCTACGGGACTATCTTCTTGCCTCACTGGATCCGGAGAGGCCCTCTGCGACGACACTTCAGGGTCGCCCGCTTCTGGAGCGGAGGAGTCCGGGGGAGGCGTTTCGCTGTCCATCATCTCCGGAAGAAGATTCCCCGAAGACGAACTCATTTGAGAGGGGCTGAGGCCCGAACTTCAAGATATATGCGGTGGATGTTTTCTCAGAGGAAAAAGATGGCATAATCTTACTATTAAAATATTTTGGATCACTTACGACTCGTTGGAGGGCTGATCCCCTCGTGTACTTTGTGTGGCAAAAGCACCCCCCGAGGCAGGACCCTCTGTGAGAGACTTCTTCTCCCGTTTGGAGGCTTCGGCTTCCGGGTCCTCGGAAGCAGTCCTTTTCCTCCCCCGGTCGTCCTCCTGCGTGGAAACGCTCGTTCCCTCGGTCGGAGCGGGTAGCGATGGGGGCCCGCGTTCGCCCGTATTATCCCCCTCGGTATCTTCCTTCACGGGCTCCAGGCAAGGTGCGACCTCGATCATCTTCTCTAATACCAGATTTTCCAAACCCTCAGGGAGGGGGGCCAAACACCGAATCATCTTCGCCTTCGTCAGCCAGTCTTGGTCAAAAGGCGAACTCTCAAAAATAACCTTGAATAAAAGATAGTGTGTTCGGCTAGAGGATTTCTTACTTGTTAGGTGGCGCGGTTACTGCTCAGGCCCACGTCCTCGGTGATATCCGGACATTCCACTTGAGGTCCGAATAATGACTTGTACATCTCCTCATGCGTCAGGCCAAGGAAACTTTTAAAGGCACGTGGTCCCTCTGGGTTGAACTCCCACAAGCGTAGGGGCCGGCGTTTGCAAGGCTGGACTTGGCGACCCAGCATAAATTGTATTACCGCAACCAAATTGAAATCTCCCTCGAAGAGATCTTGGATGCGGCTTTGCAGCATAGGCATGTCCTTGGCCGGACCCCAGCTCAGACCCCTGCTAATCCATGACATCAGTTATGGTGGGGGGCCCGAGCAGAAAGCGGGGGCAGTCGCCTACCTGGCACTTCTGGGAGCCGTGACATAAAACCACTCATGTTGCCATAATTCGGGCACCTCTGGAAAGGAACTTCTCGGCCATGGAGCTCCTGCCATCTTGCCTATTGATGCACCTCCGCACGCAGCTTGTTGCCCCTCGATCATCTTCGGCTTTACTTCAAAGGTCTTAAGCCACAGGCCAAAGTGAGGGGTAACACGGAGGAAGGCCTCACACATGACAATAAATGTCGTGATGTGGAGAAAGGAGTCCGGGGCTAGATCGTGGAAATCTAACCCGTAATAGAACATCAAGCCCCTGACGAAAGGATCCAGAGTGAGGCCTAGACCTCGGAGGAAGTGGGAGACGAACACAACGTTCTCGTTGAGTTCGGGGGTAGGGATGACCTGCCCTCGAGCAGGCAGCCGATGTGACACCTCGGTAGTCAGATATCTGCCCCCCTCAACTTCTTAATGTCCTCTTCCGTAACGGAGGAGGGCGTGCATCGGCCTTGAAGGCTGAATCCGGACATGGTTGAAGATCCGGAGCACCTGACCTGGGCTTTGGGTGTTAGAACTCGAGGTGGGGGAAGAGTTTGATTGAGCACGGGAGGGAAAAAGCAAAAAACCTTGTCCCCTTATAAAGAGGGTGAATATCAAGCGTCCTCTCTGTAGCCGTTTAGGACTTACCTATAATCTAGGAGTCCTAGACACGGTTGGGTTACCCACGAACCGCATTAATGAGAATCCCGTAATTAGGGGAACACGATCTCCGCTTCGGCAAGACGTGTCAGGAAACCACCTCGCGTTATGTGTGGAGCTGGTTAAGAGAAACGGTTCGAATAATCACCGGGCCATGACATGATGTCATGCTGTCAAAACAAGCCAGTAAATTAGATCTGAGGTAAAATTATTCTCTCTGTGGTGGACTGTGGAACTTATTTTGCAGGGTCGGACACTATCCTCGTATTCAACTTCTTCTGTAATGTATTCGGAGAAGGAACCCGCCTTGCAATGCCGAAGACAACTGCGTGCCGGACTCGTTGTCATTGAAGCCTAGTTCAGGGGCTACTGAGGGAGTCCTGGATTAGGGGGTCTCCGGACAGCTGGACTATCTCCATTAGCCGGACTCTTAGACTATGAAGATACAAGATTGAAGACTTCGTCTCATGTCCGGAAGGGACTCTACTTGGCATGGAAGGCAAGCTAGGCAATACGTATATGGATATCTCCTCCTTTGTAACCGACCTTGTGTAACCCTAACCCTCTCCGGTGTCTATATAAACCGGAGGGTTTTAGTCCGTAGGACAACAATCACAACATACAATCATACCATAGGCTAGCTTCTAGGGTTTAGCCTCTCTGATCTCGTGGTAGATCTACTCTTGTAACACCCATATCTTCAATATTAATCAAGTAGGACGTAGGGTTTTACCTCCATCAAGAGGGCCCGAACCTGGGTAAAACTTCATGTCCCTTGCCTCATGTTACCATCCGGCCTAGACGCACAGTTCGGGACCCCCTACCCGAGATCCACCAGTTTTGACACCGACATTCGTTGTTTTGAAGCACCATGTGATGATCGGGTGTGATAGATTCTAACGTTCGCATACAACGGGTGTAAGCCAGATTTACACATGCGAAACACTTAGGTTGACTTGACGAGCCTAGCATGTACAGACATGGCCTCGGAACACGGAAGACCGAAAGGTCGAACATGAGTCGTATAGTGGATACGATCAACATGAAGATGTTCACCGATGATGACTAGTCTGTCTCATGTGATGATCGGACATGGCCTAGTTGACTCGGATCATGTATTACTTAGATGACTAGAGGGATGTCTATCTAAGTGGGAGTTCATTGAATAATTTGATTAGATGAACTTAATTATCATGAACATAGTCAAAAGGTCTTTGCAAATTATGTCGTAGCTCACGCTTTGGTTCTACTGTTTTAGATATGTTCCTAGAGAAAATGTAGTTGAGAGTTGACAGTAGCAATTATGCGGAATGGTTCCGTGAACTGAGGATTGTCCTCGTTGCTGCACAGAAGGGCTATGTCCTTAATGCACCGCTCAGTGCGTTGAACCTCGAGCGTCGTCTGTAGATGTTGGGAAACATCTGACATACATTTTTTGATGACTACGTGATAGTTCAGTGCATAATACTAACGGTTTAGAATTGTGGCACCAAAGACGTTTTTGAAACATCGCAGAACATATGAGATGTTCCAAAGACTGAAATTGGGATTTAAGACTAGTGCCCACGTCAAGAGGTATGAGACCTCTGACAAGTTTCTTAAGCCTGCAAACTAAGGGAGAAAACCTCAATCGTTGAGCATGTGCTCAGATTGTCTGAGTACTACAATCGCTTAAATCGAGTGGGAGTTAATCTTCCAGATGAAATAGTGATGATTCTCCATAGTCACTGCCACCAAGCTATTGGAGCTTCGTGATGAACTATAACATATCAGGGATAGACATGATGATTGTTGAGAAACTCGCGATGTTTGACACCGCGAAAGTAGAAATCAAGTAGGAGCATCAATGGTTGATGGTTAAACCACTAGTTTCAAGAAGGGCAAGGGAAAGAATGGATACTTCATGAGACGGCAAATCAGTTGCTGCTCTAGTGAAGAAACCCAAGGTTGAACCAAACCCGAGACTAAGTGCTTCTGTAATGAGGGAACGATCACTGAAGTAGAACTACCCTAGATACTTGGTAGATGAGAAGGCTGGCAAGGTAGACAGAAGTATTTTGGAAATACATTATATTAATGTGTACTTTACTAGTACTCCTAGTAGCACCAGGATATTAAAATACCGGTTCAGTTGCTAAGTGTTAGTAACTCGAAATAAAAGGCTACAGAATAAACGGAGACTAGATGAAGGTGAGATGAAGATATGTGTTGGAAGTGTTTCCAAGGTTGATGTGATCAAGCATCGCATGCTCCCTCTACCATCGAGATTGGTGTTAAACCTAAATAATTGTTATTTGGTGTTTGCGTTGAGCATAGACATGATTGGATTATGTTTATCGCAATACGGTTATTCATTTAAAGAGAATAATGGTTACTCTATTTATTTGAATAATTCCTTCAATGGTCTTGCACCTAAAATGAATGGTTTATTGAATCTCGATCGTAGTGATACACATGTTCATGCCAAAAGATATAAGATAGTAATGATAGTACCACATACTTGTGGCATTGCCATTTGAGTCATGTTGGTATAAAACGCATGAAGAAGCTCCATGTTGATGGATCTTCGGACTCACTCGTTTTTGAAAAGATTGAGACATGCGAACCCTGTTTATTGGTAGATATGCATGAAGAAACTCCATACAGGTGGATCATTTGGACTCACTTGATTTTGAATCACTTGAGACATGCAAATCATACCACATGGGCAAGATGACTGAAAGGCCTCGTTTTCAGTAAGATGGAACAAGAAAGCAACTTGTTGGAAGTAATACATTTTGATGTGTGCAGTCCAATGAGTGCGGAGGCACGCAGTGGATATCGTTATGTTCTTACTTCACAGATGATTTGAGTAGATACTGAGTATATTTACTTGATGAAACACAAGTCTGAATTATTGAAAGGTTTAAGTAATTTCAGAGTGAAGTTGAAGATCGTCGTGACAAGATGATAAAATGTCTATGATATGATCATAGAGATGAATATATGAGTTACGAGTTCGGCACACAATTAAGACATTGTGGAAATTGTTTCACAACTAATACCGCCTGGACCACCATAGTGTGATGGTGTGTCCGAACATCACAACTGCACCCTATTGGATATAGTGCATACCATGATGTGTCTTATCGAATTTTCACTATCGTTTATGGGTTAGGCATTAGGGACAACCGCACTCACTTTAACTAGAGCACCACACAATTCTTTTGAGACGACACCGTGCGAACTATGGTTTAGAGAAACCTAAGCTGTCGTTTCTTGAAAGTTTGGGGCTGTGATGCTTATGTGAAAAGTTTTTAGGCTGATAAGCTCGAATCCAAAGCGGATAAATGCATCTTCATAGAATACCCAAAACAGTTGGGTATACCTCCTATTTCAGATCCGGAAGAAAAATTGATTGTTTCTAGAAACGGGTCCTTTCTCGAGGAAAAGTTTCTCTCGAAAGAATTGAGTGGGAGGATGGTGGAAACTTGATGAGGTTATTGAATCGTCACTTCAACTAGTGTGTAGCAGGGCACAGAAAGTTGTTCTTGTGGGCCTACACCAATTGAAGTGGAAGCTTATGATAGTGATCATGAAACTTCGGATCAAGTCACTACCAAACCTCATAGGTCGACAAGGATGTGTACTACATCAGAGTGGTACGTAATCCTGTCTTGGAAGTCATGTTTCTAGACAACAATGAACCTACGAGCTATGGAGAAGCGATGGTGGGCCCGGATTCCGACGAATGGCTCGAGGCCAAAAAATCCGAGAGAGGATCCATGTATAAAACAAAGTATAGACTTTGAAAAGAACTACTTGATGGTCGTAAGGCTGTTGGGTGCATATGGATTTTAAAAGGAAGACGGACAATGATGGTAAGTGTCACCATTAAGAACGCTCGACTTGTCGTTAAGATGTTTCCCGACAAGTTCAAGGAGTTGACTACGATGAGACTTTCTCACTCGTAGCGATGCTAAGAGTCTGTTGGAAATATGTTAGCAGTTACTACATTATTTATGAAATCTTGTAGATAGGATGTCAAAACATTGTTTCCTTGACGTTTTTCTTGAGGAAAGGTTGTATGTGATACAACCAGAAGGTTTTGTCAATCCTGAAAGATGCTAACAAGTATGCAAAGCTCCAGCAATCCTTCTAAGGACTGGAGTAAGCATCTCGGAATTGGAATGTACGCTTTCATGAGATGATCAAAGATTTTGGGTTTATACAAAGTTTATGAGAAACTTGTATTTCCAAAGAAGTGAGTGGGAGCACTATAGAATTTTTGATGAGTATATGTTGTTAACATATTGTTGATCAGAAATGATGTAGAATTTCTGGAAAGCATACAGGGTTATTTGAAAAGTGGTTTTTAATGGAAAACCTGGATTAAGCTACTTGAACATTGAGCATCAAGATCTATAAGGATAGATCAAAATCGCTTAATAGTACTTTCAAACGAACACATACCATGACAAAATTTTGAAGGAGTTCAAAATAGATCGACAAGTTCTTGGTTGTGTTATAAGGTATGAGTATTGAGTAAAACTCAAGACCTGACCACGGCAGAATAGAGAGAAAGAATGAAGGTCGTCCCCTATGCTTTAGACGTAGGCTCTAAAGTATGCAATGTTATGTACCGCACCTGAAGCATGCTACGCCTTGAGTCAGTCAAGGGGTACAAGTGTGATCTAGGAATGGATCACAGGACAACAGTCAAGGTTATCCTTAGTAACTAGTGGACTAAGGAATTTTCTCAATTATGGAGGTGGTAAAAGAGTTCGTCGTAAAGGGTTACGCTGATGCAATCTTTGACACTAATCTGGATGATTCTGAGTAGTAAACCGGATTCGTATAGTAGAACAGTTATTTGGAATAGCTCCAAAAAGAGCGTGGTAGCTGCATCTACAAGATGACATAGAGATTTGTAAAGCACACACGGATCTGAAAGGTTCAGACCCGTTGACTATAACATCTCTCACAAGCATAACATGATCAAACCCAGAACTCATTGAGTGTTAATCACATGGTAATGTGAACTAGATTATTGACTCTGGTAAACTCTTTGGGTGTTAGTCACATGGGGATGTGACCTTGAGTGTTAATCACATAGCAATGCGAACTGGATTATTGACTCTAGTGCAAGTGGGAGACCGTTGGAAATATGCCCTAGAGGCAATAATAAATTAGTTATTATTATATTTCCTTGTTCATAATAATCGTTTATTATCCATGCTAGAATTGTATTTATAGGAAACTCAGATACATGTGTGGATACATAGACAACACCATGTCCCTAGTAAGCCTCTAGTTGACTAGCTTGTTGATCAATAGATGGTTACGGTTTCCTGACCATGGACATCGGATGTCGTTGATGACGGGATCACATCATTAGGAGAATGATGTGATGGACAAGACCCAATCCTAAGCCTAGCACAAGATTGTGTAGTTCGTATGCTAAAGCTTTTCTAATGTCAAGTATCATTTCCTTAGACCATGAGATTGTGCAACTCCCGGATACCGTAGGAATGCTTTGGGTGTACCAAACGTCACAACGTAACTGGGTGGCTATAAAGGTGCACTGCGGGTATCTCCCAAAGTGTCTGTTGGGTTGGCACAAATTGAGACTAGGATTTGTCACTCTGTGTAACGGAGAGGTATCTCTGGGCCCACTTGGTAGGACATCATCATAATGTGCACAATGTGACCAAGGAGTTGATCACGGGATGATGTGTTACAGAACGAGTAAAGAGACTTGCCGGTAATGAGATTGAACGAGGTGTCGGGATACCGATGATCGAATCTCGGGCAAGTATCGTACCGATAGACAAAGGGAATTGTATATGGGATTGATTAAATCCTCGACATCGTGGTTCATCTGATGAGATCATCGTGGAACATGTGGGAGCCAACATGGGTATCCAGATCCCGCTGTTGGTTATTGACCGGAGAGTCGTCTCGGTCATGTCTGCGTGTCTCCCAAACCCGTAGGGTCTACACACTTAAGGTTCAGTGACGCTAGGGTTATAGAGATATTAGTATGCGGTAACCCGAAAGTTGTTCGGAGTCCCAGATGAGATCCCGGACGTCACGAGGAGTTCCGGAATGGTCCGGAGGTGAATATTTATATATAGGAAGTCCAGTTTCGGCCATCAGGAAAGTTTCGGGGGTAATCGGTATTGTACCGGGATCACCGGAATGGTCCCGGGGGTCCACCGGGTGGGGCCACCTACACTACAAGAAATATGTCAAGTAGTGACCTTCTGTCAGTGACCCTAGAAGAATTGGTCATAGATCTATGACCATTTCAGACCAATTGGTCAAAAGCTGTTCAGGGGGCTCCAAACCCTAAACCATTGCGACCATTTTGGTCAGAAAGGTCGTAATTTCCTTACACGAAATGGTCACAAAGCAAACAGTGCTAGTCTGCTGCCTTATTTCTAGTTGTTAATGACCAATATAGATGGTCATAGCCTTGTAGATTGTGGTGGGTTGTGATGACTAGGCGCCATCTCATCAGTTTTGCCCATGTGTCATGTCCATGTGGCAGTTTTTGCCCTAGGTTGTGAAGCAACCTATATTTCTGTCATTCCAAAATTCCCAAAAAAATCTCATAAATGTTTTGGATCATATCTTCATCAAATGTGTCAAAAACATTCCTTGCCTAGTTCAAAAATAATTCAAAAATATTCATTTTCCTATTCTGTTCAGAGCAGCACTTTGTGAAGGAAGTACCACTTTGGCATGTCCAAATGATATCCATTTTCTACTGTGCTTTCCTATGCTCAAATAACCATCCTCCACCAAATGCCATCTCAATCCATTCATTATTTTGAGCCCAGCTTCAACATTTGTATTTATGTCCAGTGTGGTACTTTGTAAAGCAAGTACCACCTAGGCTCCTCCTTTTGAGTTTAAAATTTGTGAAGACGGTCTTCTTAGTAACTGATCATCCTCAGCCAAAACTCACGCCCATTAGCCATGTACATTTCCCGTACCACAAATCAAACACTAGGCTGCTTATTCATGTTTGAGCATCGATCGGTCTCCTCGTGAGAATCTTATGTTGTGATTTTCTTCCTAGCACCTAACTGGGTAGTGCCCAACCCACTAGACATGCCTAGGCCGCCCAGAACACATGGCAATGCCACGGTCACGCGGTGACCACGCGGCGGGCATGCGAGCTTACACGCTCTAGAGTTGGGGCCCTCGGCTACCGTCCAAACATCGATGTCTCGCCATAAAACCATGTATTTCTGATTAAATATTTACTTATTTACCTAGAAATGATTTTTGTAAAAAATAAATAGCAAACTATGAGGCAGCTGCAGTTCAAATTTGACCCGCTTCCAACTAAATCAGCGGAAATTTGTCTTTTTCACGAGAGGTGGATCAAAACTATTTACACCCAACCATTTTGTCAATTGTGCATTAAACATGGCCTATTATTTTATAAAATTGATTTGGTCCATTTTTTCAACAATTATTTG
This sequence comes from Triticum aestivum, assembly GCF_018294505.1. Classification (NCBI taxonomy): domain Eukaryota; kingdom Viridiplantae; phylum Streptophyta; class Magnoliopsida; order Poales; family Poaceae; genus Triticum; species Triticum aestivum. The sequence continues at coordinate 721,362,517 of NC_057797.1, read as the reverse complement.
GTAGTTCCTTCACAAAAAAAACCTCATTTCGGGCACTCGGAAAATGGAAAATGAATTTTCCATGCAAAGAAAATGAAAACTCCCTTAGGCAACATTGTTTGGAATTCCAAGATGCACCCTTGTGCACAATATGAGATCATTTGAACAAACTATGCCATGAATGTGGCCATAAGATTGATCATTTGGCTTGAAAGCCATGAATCTTCACACATGATAGCTCATTTCTGAGAACACTTTTTTAAAATAATTACCGTATTACAAGTTTATTATTTTTCATGGAAACTTGGTCACATATAATGACACAATGCGAAGGTTTTCCAATTTTTTGAATTTTTTTGAATTTTTTATGCCCGTTTCAAAATGCGGTCAAAACGGCGGGCTTAACCGTTCCTAGCTAGTGGTTGAATCTTGGAAAAATTTTGGTGTTTCTATGGTAAAATAGATACTTATGTACCTAGAAATGATTTTTGTAAAAAATAAATAGCAAACTATGAGGCAGCTGAAGTTCAAATTTGACCCGCTTCCAACTAAATCAGCGGAAATTTGTCTTTTTCACGAGAGGTGGATCAAAACTGTTTACACCCAACCACTTGGTCAATTGTGCATTAAACATGGCCTAGTATTTTAGAAAATTGATTTGGTACAATTTTGCAACAAATATATGGTAGGTCCTTCACAAAAAACCTCTCTTCGGGCACTCGAAAAATGGAAAATGAACTTTTCGTGCAAAGAAAATGAAAACTCCCTTAGGAAACATTGTTTGAAATTCCAAGATGCACCATTGTGCACAATATGAGATCATTTGAACAAACTATGCCATGAATGTGGCCATAAGATTGATCATTTGGCTTGAAAGCCATGAATCTTCACAAATGATAGCTCATTTTTTAGAGCACTTTTTAAAAATAATTTCCGTATTACAAGTTTATTATTTTTCCTGTAAACTTGGTCACATATGATGACACAATCCGAAGGTTTCCCATTTTTTTGATTTTTTTGAAATTTTTATGCCCGTTTCAAAATGCGGTCAAAGCGGCGAGAATGACCGTTACTAGCTAGTGGTTGAATCTTGGAATTTTTTTGGTGTGTCTCTGATTAAATAGATACTTATGTACCTAGAAATGATTTTTGAAAAAAATAATGAGCAAACTACGAGGCAGCTGTAGTTGAAATTTTACCCGCTTCCTACTGAATCTGCGGAAATTTGTCTTTTTCATGAGAGGTGGATCAAAACTTTTTACACCCAACCACTTGGTCAATTGTGCATTAAATATGTCCTAGTATTTTAGAAAATTGATTTGGTACAATTTTGCAACAAATATATGGTAGGTCCTTCACAAAAAACCTCTTTTCGGGCACTCGAAAAATGGCAAATGAACTTTTCGTGCAAAGAAAATGAAAACTCCCTTAGGAAACATTGTTTGAAATTCCAAGATGCACCATTGTGCACAATATGAGATCATTTGAACAAAGTATGCCATGAATGTGGCCATAAGATTGATCATTTGGCTTGAAAGCCATGAATCTTCACACATGATAGCTCATTTTTTAGAACACTTTTTAAAAATAATTTCTGTATTACAAGTTTATTATTTTTCCTGTATACTTGGTCACATATGATGACACAATTCGAAGGTTTTCCAATTTTTTGATTTTTTTTGAAATTTTTATGCCCGTTTCAAAATGCGGTCAAAGTGGCGGGAATGACCGTTATTAGCTAGTGGTTGAATCTTGGAATTTTTTTGCTGTTTCTCTGATTAAATAGATACTTATGTACCTAGAAATGATTTTTGAAAAAAATAATGAGCAAACTACGAGGCAGCTACAGTTGAAATTTTACCCGCTTCCTACTGAATCTGCCAAAATTTGCCTTTTTCATGAGAGGTGGATCAAAACTTTTTACACCCAACCACTTGGTAAATTGTGCATTATATATGGCCTAGTATTTTAGAAAATTGATATAGTACAATTTTGCAACAAATATATGGTAAGTCCTTCACAAAAAAACTTATTTTGGGCACTCAAAAAATGGAAAATTGTTTTTTCATGCAAAAGAAATAAAAACACCCTTTGTCAATGTTGTTTGCCAATCTAAGATGTAAACTTGTGCAAAATATGACATCATTTGAACAAATATTTGATAGGTCTTAAAAAACTCATTTGGAGCATTGAAAAATGAAATGAAAAATTTGTATGTAATCAATCATGACCAATTTATATGGTCAAAAAATCTTCAAATTGTTTGGTGCGCTCTGATTGGTCTAAAGGCATATCACGCGGATCATGCATCAACTACCGTCGGATGCTTCTGGATCCAACGGCAGCCCTCACCCCCTCACCCTCTCACCAAAACCTTAACTTCCCCGATCCACTCCTCTCCCCCGATCCACTCTCCCCCTCTCGTCCCACAGCCGCCACCCCCAACCCTCTCGCTCCTCCTCCGTCTCAATCTCTCGATCCCCAACCACCCAGCCGCCACCGCCCCCGCCGTCCTCCGTCCTCTCCCCCAACCCCGGTCGCCGACAACCCTCGCCGGCAGCCCTCGTCCCCCTCACTCTCTCACCCCTCGTCCGTCTCACCCACTCATCCAAACCCTAGCTTCCCTCGCGCCGCACCCGAGCCATGCCTCCTTCCCTCCTCACGCCGCCACCCTCCCACCGCCTCCTCTCTCCCACAACTCACCGCCGACGGCCTCCCCTCTCCCGAGGAGATCGAGCGAGCGCCCGAGCACGCCCGTCCTCGCAGCCTCCTCCCACAATTCCCCGCACCCGAGCCCGACGAGAGGAGCTCCGCCTGTGGTTTTGCACGCCGCCGCTGCCGCCCGCTAGTCCTCGTCCACCTCCTCCTCGCCGCCGCGCCGCCGCCGCCATGTCAGGCTGGGACGAGGGCGCGGTCATCTACAGCGACCAGGTGTAGTTCCCGCAGGGCGACCCCGCCGCTGCCGACATCACCCGCCACTCCTCCCTCCGCAAGTTCAAGGAGTTCCTCCGCGGCTTCACCGACCCCACCGGCAACTTCCCCTACCGGTACCCCCTCCCGCCCCCCTATTTCCTCGCCAGATCTGGTCGAATCGGTCTAGGCTGACCCGTGGATGCGTTTCTCTGTTTCCAGCGAGAGCCTCGTGCACAACCGTGACCATGTCACCGTCGCCATTGAGGACCTCGACGCCTTCGATGCCGAGCTCGCTGACAGGATCCGCAAGGCACCCACGAACTACCTGCCGCTGGAGCGTTGCCCTCTTTGAACTGTCTTTTTTTTGTCTGATGGGCTATCTGAAACTATGTCATGTCTGTCTTTTATCTGTTGATTCAGAGCTGTGTTTAACTCTTCGTGTGGTGGGTTTCTGCAGTTCGAGACGGTTGGGTCAGAGGTTCTCACCAGCCTTAGGTCTAAGATCGCTGGCGAGACCGGGGAAATGGAGGAGCCCGTCACCGGCGATGTGCAGATCTTCCTGTCCTCCAAGGAGAATTGCGTCTCCATGGGATCTATCGATGTTTTGAAACTAATTCTGTGAATTAGTTGATTCTAGAAAGTTTTAGGAACTCCATGTTGATAACAAACATAGAAAGTTTTAGGAACGCCATTTAGAGTACATTTGCTTGCTCTGTTATTTTTTTTGGGTTACTCCATCTTGCTCTGTTAAGTAAAATAAGATATGTGGAGTAGCAGCAGTAAGCTAGACCCTCCATCTTGCTCTGTACATAGTCAAAGATATGTGGAGTAGCAGCAGTAAGCTAGACCCACCAAACAACTAACGCTCAGGGTAAACTTTTTCTCCATCAATCCCTCTCTTGTATGTCTAGTGTTCCTGTACGTGTGTTGTTGGTGAATTTCTTCCAAGTACTCTTGTACTTGAGTTTGTAGTAACAATTGGAGCAGGGTACTGTTGTACTTCACTTCACAGCACAAATTTCTGCAAAGTACTCTGGTACATCAGTTGTAATTTTCACTAGTTACTAATTGAGTCATATTTCATTTTTCGTACTTGGCATGATCTGTACTCAGTAGATATGCATGTGAATTAGTAATTAGGTATTGCCACATTAGTGAATTTCAGTCTGACATATAATTTGGCACGTGTACCTTATTCCCTAAAAGAATAAAGATAGAAAAAAGTAATTTAGGTTGGTAGGTACCATTCGCTACAACTTAGAGATCACAATATTTCCAAATCTACAGAGTTTATTCTCTTGACTAAAACTACACACTCTAGATATTATGTACTTTGTCACTCTGTGTCTGTTGGGTTGGCACAAATCGAGACTAGGATTTGTCACTCTGTGTAACGGAGAGGATCTCTGGGCCCACTTGGTAGGACATCATCATAATGTGCACAATGTGACCAAGGAGTTGATCACGGGATGATGTGTTACAGAACGAGTAAAGAGACTTGCCGGTAATGAGATTGAACGAGGTGTCGGGATACCGATGATCGAATCTCGGGCAAGTATCGTACCGATAGACAAAGGGAATTGTATACGGGATTGATTAAATCCTCGACATCGTGGTTCATCTGATGAGATCATCGTGGAACATGTGGGAGCCAACATGGGTATCCAGATCCCGCTGTTGGTTATTGACCGGAGAGTCGTCTCGGTCATGTCTGCGTGTCTCCCAAACCCGTAGGGTCTACACACTTAAGGTTCAGTGACGCTAGGGTTATAGAGATATTAGTATGCGGTAACCCGAAAGTTGTTCGGAGTCCCAGATGAGATTCCGGACATCACGAGGAGTTCCGGAATGGTCCGGAGGTGAATATTTATATATAGGAAGTCCAGTTTCGGCCATCAGGAAAGTTTCGGGGGTAATCGGTATTGTACCGGGATCAGCGGAATGGTCCCGGGGGTCCACCGGGTGGGGCCACCTACACTACAAGAAATATGTCAAGTAGTGACCTTCTGTCAGTGACCCTAGAAGAATTGGTCATAGATCTATGACCATTTCAGACCAATTGGTCAAAAGCTGTTCAGGGGGCTCCAAACCCTAAACCATTGCGACCATTTTGGTCAGAAAGGTCGTAATTTCCTTACACGAAATGGTCACAAAGCAAACAGTGCTAGTCCGCTGCCTTATTTCTAGTTGTTAATGACCAATATAGATGGTCATAGCCTTGTAGATTGTGGTGGGTTGTGATGACTAGGCGCCATCTCATCAGTTTTGCCCATGTGTCATGTCCATGTGGCAGTTTTTTCCCTAGGTTGTGAAGCAACCTATATTTCTGTTATTCCAAAATTCCCAAAAAATTCTCATAAATGTTTTGGATCATATCTTCATCAAATGTGTCAAAAACATTCCTTGCCTAGTTCAAAAATAATTCAAAATATTCATTTTCCTATTCTGTTCAGAGCAGCACTTTGTGAAGGAAGTACCACTTTGGCATGTCCAAATGGTATCCATTTTCTACAGTGCTTTCCTATGCTCAAATAACCATCCTCCACCAAATGCCAGCTCAATCCATTCATTATTTTGAGCCCAGCTTCAACATTTGTATTTATGTCCAGTGTGGTACTTTGTAAAGCAAGTACCACCTAGGCTCCTCCTTTTGAGGTTAAAATTTGTGAAGACGGTCTTCTTAGTAACTGATCATCCTCAGCCAAAACTCACGCCCATTAGCCATGTACATTTCCCGTACCGCAAATCAAACACTTGGCTGCTTATTCATGTTTGAGCATCGATCGGTCTCCTCGTGAGAATCTTATGTTGTGATTTTCTTCCTAGCACCTAACTGGGGAGTGCCCAACCCACTAGACATGCCTAGGCCGCCCAGAACACATGGCAATGCCACGGTCACGCGGTGACCACGCGGCGGGCATGCGAGCTTACACGCTCTAGAGTTGGGGCCCTCGGCTACCGTCCAAACATCGATGTCTCGCCATAAAACCATGTATTTCTGATTAAATAGTTACTTATTTACCTAGAAATGATTTTTGTAAAAAATAAATAGCAAACTATGAGGCAGCTGCAGTTCAAATTTGACCCGCTTCCAACTGAATCGGCGACAATTTGTCTTTTTCACCAGAGGTGGATCAAAACTTTTTACACCCAACCATTTTGTCAATTGTGCATTAAACATGGCCTAGTATTTTATAAAATTGATTTGGTCCATTTTTGCAACAATTATTTGGTAGTTCCTTCACAAAAAAACCTCATTTCGGGCACTCGGAAAATGGAAAATGAATTTTCCATGCAAAGAAAATGAAAACTCCCTTAGGCAACATTGTTTGGAATTCCAAGATGCACCCTTGTGCACAATATGAGATCATTTGAACAAACTATGCCATGAATGTGGCCATAAGATTGATCATTTGGCTTGAAAGCCATGAATCTTCACGCATGATAGCTCATTTCTGAGAACACTTTTTTAAAATAATTACCGTATTACAAGTTTATTATTTTTCATGGAAACTTGGTCACATATAATGACACAATGCGAAGGTTTTCCAATTTTTTGATTTTTTTGAATTTTTTATGCCCGTTTCAAAATGCGGTCAAAACGGCGGGCTTGACCGTTCCTAGCTAGTGGTTGAATCTTGGAAAACTTTTGGTGTTTCTATGATAAAATAGATACTTATGTACCTAGAAATGATTTTTGTAAAAAATAAATAGCAAACTATGAGGCAGCTGCAGTTCAAATTTGACCCGCTTCCAACTGAATCAGCGGAAATTTGTCTTTTTCACGAGAGGTGGATCAAAACTTTTTACACCCAACCATTTGTCAATTGTGCATTAAACATGGCCTAGTATTTTAGAAAATTGATTTGGTCCAATTTTGCAACAATTATTTGGTAGGTTCCTTCACAAAAAACCTCTTTCGGGCACTCGAAAAATGGAAAATGAACTTTTCCGTGCAAAGAAAATGAAAACTCCCTTAGGAAACATTGTTTGAAATTCCAAGATGCACCATTGTGCACAATATGAGATCATTTGAACAAACTATGCCATGAATGTGGCCATAAGATTGATCATTTGGCTTGAAAGCCATGAATCTTCACACATGATAGCTCATTTTGAGAACACTTTTTTAAAATAATTTCCGTATTACAAGTTTATTATTTTTCCTGTAAACTTGGTCACATATGATGACACAATGCGAAGGTTTTCCAATTTTTTGATTTTTTTGAATTTTTTATGCCCGTTTCAAAATGCGGTCAAAACGGCGGGCTTGACCGTTCCTAGCTAGTGGTTGAATCTTGGAAAATTTTTGGTGTTTCTATGATAAATAGATACTTATGTACCTAGAAATGATTTTTGTAAAAAATAAATAGCAAACTATGAGGCAGCTGCAGTTCAAATTTGACCCGCTTCCAGCTGAATCAGCGGAAATTTGTCTTTTTCACGAGAGGTGGATCAAAACTTTTACACCCAACCACTTGGTCAATTGTGCATTAAATATGTCCTAGTATTTTAGAAAATTGATTTGGTACAATTTTGCAACAAATATATGGTAGGTCCTTCACAAAAAACCTCTTTCGGGCACTCGAAAAATGGAAAATGAACTTTCCGTGCAAAGAAAATGAAAACTCCCTTAGGAAACATTGTTTGAAATTCCAAGATGCACCATTGTGCACAATATGAGATCATTTGAACAAACTATGCCATGAATGTGGCCATAAGATTGATCATTTGGCTTGAAAGCCATGAATCTTCACAAATGATAGCTCATTTTTTAGAACACTTTTTTAAAATAATTTCCGTATTACAAGTTGATTATTTTTCCTGTAAACTTGGTCACATATGATGACACAATCCGAAGGTTTTCCAATTTTTTTGATTTTTTTGAATTTTTTATGTTCGTTTCAAAATGCGGTTAAAACGGCGGGAATGACCGTTCCTAGCTAGTGGTTGAATCTTGGAATTTTTTTCGTGTTTCTCTGATTAAATAGATAATTATGTACCTAGAAATGATTTTTGAAAAAAATAATGAGCAAACTACGAGGCAGCTGCAGTTGAAATTTTACCCGCTTCCTAATGAATCTGCGGAAATTTTTCTTTTTCACGAGAGGTGGATCAAAACTTTTTACACCCAACCACTTGGTAAATTGTGCATTATATATGGCCTAGTATTTTAGAAAATTGATTTAGTACAATTTTGCAACAAATATATGGTAAGTCCTTCACAAAAAAACTTATTTTGGGCACCCAAGAAATGGAAAATTGTTTTTTTCATGCAAAAGAAATAAAAACTCCCTTTGTCAATGTTGTTTGCCAATCTAAGATGTAAACTTGTGCAAAATATGACATCATTTGAACAAATATTTGATAGGTCTTAAAAAAACTCATTTTGAGCATTGAAAAATGAAATGAAAAATTTGTATGTAATCAATCATGACCAATTTATATGGTCAAAAAATCTTCAAATTGTTTGGTGCGCTCTGATTGGTCCAAAGGCATATCACGCGGATCATGCATCAACTACCGTCGGATGCTTCTGGATCCAACGGCAGCCCTCACCCCCTCACCCTCTCACCAAAACCCTAACTTCCCCGATCCACTCCTCTCCCCCGATCCACTCTCCCCCTCTCGTCCCACAGCCGCCACCCCCAGCCCTCTCGCTCCTCCTCCGTCTCAATCTCTCGATCCCCAACCACCCAGCCGCCGCCGCCCCGCCGTCCTCCGTCCTCTCCCCCAACCCCGGTCGCCGACAACCCCTCGCCGGCAGCCCTCGTCCCCCTCACTCTCTCACCCCTCGTCCGTCTCACCCACTCGTCCAAACCCTAGCTTCCCTCGCGCCGCACCCGAGCCATGCCTCCTTCCCTCCTCACGCCGCCACCCTCCCACCGCCTCCTCTCTCCCACAACTCGCCGCCGACGGCCTCCCCTCTCCCGAGGAGATCGAGCGAGCGCCCGAGCGCGCCCGTCCTCGCAGCCTCCTCCCACGATTCCCCGCACCCGAGCCCGACGAGAGGAGCTCCGCCTGTGGTTTTGCACGCCGCCACCGGCGCCCGCTCATCCTCGTCCACCTCCTCCTCGCCGCCGCGCCGCCGCCGCCATGTCAGGCTGGGACGAGGGCGCGGTCTTCTACAGCGACCAGGCGTAGTTCCCGCAGGGCGACCCCGCCGCCGCCGACATCACCCGCCACTCCTCCCTCCGCAAGTTCAAGGAGTTCCTCCGCGGCTTCACCGACCCCACCGGCGACTTCCCCTACCGGTACCCCCTCCCGCCCCCTCTTTCCTCGCCAGATCTGGTCGAATCGGTCTAGGCTAACCCGTGGACGCGTTTCTCTGTTTCCAGCGAGAGCCTCGTGCACAACCGTGACCATGTCACCGTCGCCATTGAGGACCTCGACGCCTTCGATGCCGAGCTCGCTAACAGGATCCGCAAGGCGCCCACGGACTACCTGCCACTGGTGCGTTTCCCTCTTTGAACTGTCTTTTTTTTGTCTGACGGGCTATCTGAAACTATGTCATGTCTGTCTTTTATCTGTTGATTCAGAGCTGTGTTTAACTCTTCGTGTGGTGGGTTTCTGCAGTTCGAGACGGTTGGGTCAGAGGTTCTCACCAGCCTTAGGTCTAAGGTCGCTGGCGAGACCGGGGAAATGGAGGAGCCCGTCACCGGCGATGTGCAGATCTTCCTGTCCTCCAAGGAGAATTGCGTCTCCATGGGATCTTTCAATGTTCTGAAACTAATTCTGTAAATTAGTTGATTCCAGAAAGTTTTAGGAACTCCTTGTTGATAACAAACATAGAAAGTTTTAGGAACGCCATTTAGAGTACATTTGCTTGCTCTGTTATTTTTTTGGGTTACTCCATCTTGCTCTGTTAAGTAAAATAAGATATGTGGAGTAGCAGCAGTAAGCTAGACCCTCCATCTTGCTCTGTACATAGTCAAAGATATGTGGAGTAGCAGCAGTAAGCTAGACCCACCAAACAGCTAATGCTCAGGGTAATCTTTTTCTCCATAAATCCCTCTCTTGTATGTCTAGTGTTCCTATACGTGTGTTGTTGGTGAATTTCTTCCAAGTACTCTTGTACTTGAGTTTGCAGTAACAATTGGAGCAGGGTACTGTTGTACTTCACTTCACAGCACCAATTTCTGCAAAGTACTCTGGTACATCAGTTGTAATTTTCACTAGTTACTAATTGAGTCATAGTTCATTTTTGGTACTTGGCATGATCTTTACTCAGTAGATATGCATGTGAATTAGTAATTAGGTATTGCCACATTAGTGAATTTCAGTCCGGCATATAATTTGGCAGTTGTACCTTATTCCCTAAAAGAATAAAGATAGAAAAAAGTAATTTAGGTTGGTAGGTACCATTCACTACAACTTAGAGATCACAATATTTCCAAATCTACAGAGTTTATTCTCTTGACTAAAACTACACACTCTAGATATTATGTACTTTGTCTTGCACTGAAGTTTTTCTCTGTTGATGAGATTATCTATTACTATCTACTAGTAATTCAAGAGCAATTAGTTGATGAAACGTCTATTTTTGGCAAACTTCAATTATGGCGATTGTGTTCAGCTTGACTAATTCTTTTGTGGGGCATCGAACACTGGCATCTACTAGTAGTGTTTTTCTTCTCTATTAACTAGTTATCTATGCATACCTTATTCTAAAGTGTGGAGTGTCAACTATTTCAGCAGCATCACATATTGCAAGTAACCTCTTTCTGTTTATGGAGTGTAAACAAAATAAGAGCCCACATACACTTGCATTTTTTCTGAACATTTAGCCCGTCCTGTTTAGTCGAATGAAGAAAAAAATGCAAGGACAGCAAAATGTGTGTAGATAAACAGATAACAAAAATGTGGTTCCATATTAGTTGGAACACTTTTCGCTTAAATGATGTTCATGACAGATTTATCCAACCGCTGCACTTTACTGAACAGTTGTTTCCTAGACATGTTGGGTTTTTCCAACCTTCTCTTGGGAGTAATTATATTTGTTAACTGCTGTCCTTTTGCAAGAAAAAGAAAAGATGTTGTCCTGAATGAATATAAAAATACTATAACAAGCTCTTCTTTGTCGCATTTAGGGGCATTGCAAGGCATTGCAATTACCTACAGAACCAGAAGGCCATGGTGTATTGTTATTGTAGACCGTGATGATCATGCAGAACTAAATGACAAGTTCTTCTGTACATTGTTCTTTGATATCCAGTTTTGAATGGAAGATGCATCGATCTCTAGCTTCGACACCGTGTCGTGACCTGATCTGGTGCGTGCAGGGGTTCCCTGTGGTGGACCATGGAGGATGTTGTCTTCATCCCCCTGCCCTGACGCCATGGACGAGGCCGTCTTCATCCTCCAGCCCTGATGCCATGGAGGATGCCCCTCCACCACTGCTCCGACACCACCCAGGTCTTCTTACCTTCAGTTTCTTCTTCTTCTTCCCTTACCCTCCATTCCCTTGACTGAGATGCGATGTGGTTTCCTGCCATGAATGAGCAGCTATAGCCGGATGGATGTAGGACGACCGACCATGGATGAGCAACAGCAACACCCCCATGGTGAGCCCCTCCACCCCTTTGTTCCCCTCTGCTTTCTGTGATGCTAGAGTTTGGCCTCGGTTCCATGGTTGATTACTTGCTAGCCGTCGTGTCGAGGACCAAGTGTTCGAGCTGATTTGTGTTGTTAGTGGTCATCTAGCTACGGATTTGCTGCTGCAAGTTAGAATGCCTATTGTTCTGTGGTGTAGAAGACTACTAAATTATCTAGTTTGCATCCCTTTGATGTCATGTATGCTACTGATTTGTTGCAGGTAATTAGAATGTTGTAGATTCAGTACAAACATGGCATAATCCATTGGAATAAATTAGATGGGAATATATGGTAGGTTTAGTACAAACGTGGCTTAATCCATTGGAATTTTTGTTTCCAATGGGACAATCAAAATGTTGTAGGTTTAGTACATGATGCCATGGAAGGTTGTTCTCTGTTGTTGCCTTTGTCAAACTGATGCTACCGTCAAACTGCTGTAGTTTATGATGTTGTTGACCTGCTGTTAATGTTGTTATTGACCGGTTGTTGATGCTGTTGTTGACCTGTTGTTGATGCTGTTTCAGGAGAAGGACCTGCTGTTGATTCCCGCAGGATGCGCCCACAACCGCCTCGATGCTGCTGGAAACACCCCTGGATCGCTACTGCTGCTGGACCTGACCTGGGCGCGTGGAGGAGAAGCATGCGCGCTGTAGGAACAGGGCCTATCACCGTTCTGTTGGCCCAGTCCTGACAGGAGTAGGAACAGGGCCTATCACTGTTCTGTTTGTGATTGTTATCGAAGGAGCTTCTAGAGAATGTTTGGAGTATCATGTGTAGAGCTTGTAAAGTATATGTTATTTGTACAATAGGAGCTCTGTACTGAATCTGGCTGATAATATTTGGAGTATTATGTGTGTTTTTTGTTTGTGCCAATTTAAATACTGGTTATTTATTTACTATTAAATTGAAATATGAAGAATATGAACTTGCTAGCTGGGACCCACGTACTTGAACCTGACATCTGGGACCCATTTGAAAAAAAACTAAAACTTTCTAGCAGAAAAGGCCCCAAAATGAGAAGGCTTAATTGTTGGGCTTGGCCCATCTACCTAGCCAAAATTAATATGAGAAAAACACAAATAGGCCGAATTGTTGGGCTAGGCCCATGTAGAAAATCGAATTGGACCGGGCTGAATCTTGTGCCACATCAGATTGCCACGCTGGATGCCTACGTGGCCTGGGGAGGTTGCTAGTGACCAAAATGCCACAGTAGACGTATTTTGGTCATAAACGTCTTCGACCATTCCAGAAGAAAGGTCGCTATAGTCAGTTTATGACCGCCAGCTTTTGACCTTTTGTTTTTGGTCACAAAAAGGTCGCAAATGAAAAACCATGACCTTTCAGTGACCAATAGTGGTGGTCACAAGTTGACATATTTCTTATAGTGCTATCCCGGAGGGCCCCATGGGCTGAAGTGGGAGGGGGACCAGCCCCTGGTGGGCTGGTGTGCCCCCCATGGGCCTCCCCCTGCGCCTAGGGTTGTAAACCCTAGGGGCGGGGGGCGCCCCACCTGACTTGGGGGGCAAGTCCCCCCTTGGCCGCCGCCCCCTTGGAGATTGGATCTCCTGGGGTCGGCGCCCCCCTAGGGGTCCTATATATAGTGGGGGGAGGGAGGGCAGCCGCACCCAAGTCCCTGGCGCCTCCCTCTCCCTTCGTGACACCTCTCCCTCTCGTTGGTGCTTGGCGAAGCCCTGCCGAGATCCCGCTGGTTCCACCACCACGCCACCGTGCTCCTAGATCTCCATCAACCTCTCCTCTCCCCTTGCTGGATCAAGAAGGAGGAGACGTCTCTCCGTTCCGTACGTGTGTTGGACGCAGAGGTGCCGTCCGTTCGGTGCTAGGATCATCGGTGATTTGGATCACGACGAGTACGACTCCATCAACCCCGTTCTCTTGAACGCTTCCGCTTAGCGATCTTCAAGGGTATGAAGATGCACTCCCTCTCCCTCGTTGCTAGTATCTCCAAGATTGATCTTGGTGACACGTAGAATTTTTTGAATTATTTCTACGTTCCCCAACAAGTAGCACCATGATCTTCATAGTAGAGAGTCTCTCATGTTATCACTTTCATATACTAGTGGGAATTTTACATTATAGAACTTGGCTTGTATATTCCAATGATGGGCTTCCTCAAATTGCCCTAGGTCTTCATGAGCAAGCAAGTTGGATGCACACACACTTAGTTTCTTTTTGAGCTTTCATATACTTATAGCTCTAGTGCATCCGTTGCATGGCAATCCCTACTCACTCACATTGATATCTATTGATGGGCATATCCATAGCCCATTGATACGCCTAGTTGATGTGAGACTATCTTCTCCTTTTTGTCTTCTCCACAACCACCATTCTATTCCACCTATAGTGCTATATCCATGGCTCACGCTCATGTATTGCGTGAAGATTGAAAAAGTTAGAGTATGAAACAATTGCTTGGCTTTTCATCGGGGTTGTGCATGATTTAAATACTTTGTGTGGTGAAGATGGAGCATAGCCAGACTATATGATTTTGTAGGGATAACTTTCTTTGGCCATGTTATTTTGAGAAGACATAATTGCCTTGTTAGTATGCTTGAAGTATTATTATTTTTAGGTCAATATAAACTTTTGTCTTGAATCTTTCTAATATGAATATTCATACCACAATTAAGAAGATTTGCATTGAAATTATGCCAAGTAGCACTCCGCATCAAAAATTCTCTTTTTATCATTTACCTACTCGAGGACGAGCAGGAATTAAGCTTGGGGATGCCTGATACGTCTCCAACGTATCTATAATTTTTTATTGCTCCATGATATATTATCTACTGTTTTGGACTATATTGGGCTTTATTTTCCACTTTTATATTATTTTTGGGACTAACCTATTAACCGGAGGCCTAGCCCAGAATTGCTGTTTTTTTGCCTATTTCAGTGTTTTGAAGAAACGGAATATCAAACGGATCCAAACGGAATAAAACCTTAGGGAACGTGATTTTCTCACCGAACGTGATCCAGGAGACTTGGACCCTGCTCCAAGGAACAAAAGAGGCGGTCACGAGGGTGGGGGCGCACCCCCCTAGGGCGCGCCCCCTGCCTCGTGGGCCCCTTGGTGCTCCTCCGGCGTACTCCTTCCTCCTATATATACACACGTACTCCCAAACGATCAGAACAGGAGCCAAAAACGTAATTCCATCGCCACAACTTTTTGTATCCACAAGATCCCATCTTGGGGCCTATTCCGGAGCTCCGCCGAAAGAGGGCCATCATCACGGAGGGCTTCTACATCATCATAGCCTCTCCAATGAAGTGTGAGTAGTTTACCTCAGACCTTCGGGTCCATAGTTAGTAGCTAGATGGCTTCTTCTCTCTCTTTGAATCTCAATACAAAGTTCTCCCCCTCTCTTGTGGAGATCTATTCGATGTAATCTTCTTTTTGTGGTGTGTTTGTTGAGAACGATGAATTGTGGGTTTATGATCAAGTCTATCTATGAATAATATTTGAATCTTCTCTGAATTCTTTTATGTATGATTGGTTATCTTTGCAAGTCTCTTCGAATTATCCGTTTGGTTTGGCCAACTAGATTGGTAGTTCTTGCCATGGGAGAAGTGCTTAGCTTTGGGTTCGATCTTGCGGTGTCCTTTCCCAGTGACAGAAGGGGCAGCAAGGCACATATTGTATCGTTGCCATCGAGGATAACAAGATGGGGTTTATTTCATATTGCATGAATTTATCTCTCTACATCATGTCATCTTGCTTAAGGCGTTACTCTGTTTTTAACTTAATACTCTAGATGCATGCTGGATAGCGATCGATGAGTGGAGTAATAGTAGTAGATGCAGAATCGTTTCGGTCTACTTGTCCCGGACGTGATGCCTATATACATGATCATGCCTAGATATTCTCATAACTATTCTCAATTCTGTCAATTGCTCAACAGTAATTTGTTCACCCACCGTAGAATACTTATGCTCTTGAGAGAAGGCACTAGTGAAACCTATGGCCCTCGGATCTATTCTCATCATATCAATCTCCATCACTTTAATCTTGCTTTGCCTTTTACTTTTCTTTTACCTTTTACTTTGCATCTTTATACCAAAAATACCAAAAATATTATATCTATCAGATCTCACTCTCGTAAGTGATCGTGAAGGGATTGACAACCCCTAATCGCGTTGGTTGCGAGTAGCTATCGTTTTGTGCAGGTACGAGGGACTTGAGCGTGGCCTCCTACTGGATTGATACCTTGGTTCTCAAAAACTGAGGGAAATACTTACGCTACTCTGCTGCATCATCCCTTCCTCTTCGAGAAAAACCAACGCAAGCTCGAGACGTAGCAAATATCTGCAAAAGATGAAGGCCAGGGGGCCCACCACCTCTCCACGAGGGTGGGGGCGCGCCCCCTACCTCATGGGCCCCCTGTTGACTCTCCGACTCCAACTCCACCTCCATATATTGAGTTTCGGGGAGAAAAAAATCAGAGAGAAGAAATCATCGTGTTTTACGATACGGAGCCGCCGCCAAGCCCTAAAACCTCTCGGGAGGGCTGATCTAGAGTCCGTTCGGGGCTCCAGAGAGGGGAATCCGTCGCCATCGTCATCATCTTGCCTTGTAAAGATGAAATTATTGGTCTTGCTTCTATTGTCGTGCCTCCTACTCATCCATTAGAACAATATTTACTAGACCATGAAAATGATATGTTCATGAATGAAAGAAGGGAAATAGATGAAGTATTATTTAAACAGGGACCTATTTTGAAACACAACTTGCCCGTTGAAATCCTAGGGGATCCTCCTCCACCCAAGGGTGATCCCGTGTTTGAGCTTAAACCATTACCTGATACTCTTAAATATGCTTATCTTGATGAAAAAAATATATATCCTGTTATTATTAGTGCTAACCTTTCAGAGAAGGAGGAAGAGAAATTATTGAAAACTCTGAAGAAGCACCGTGCTGCTATTGGATATACTCTTGATGATCTTAAGGGCATTAGTCCCACTCTATGTCAACACAAAATAAATTTGGAGGAAGACGCCAAACCAGTTATTGATCACCAATGACGGCTGAATCCTAAGATGAAAGAAGTGGTAAGAAAGGAAATATTAAAGCTCCTTGAGGCAGGTATAATTTATCCCGTTGCTGATAGTCACTGGGTAAGTCCTGTTCATTGTGTCCCTAAGAAGGGAGGTATTACTGTTGTTCGTAATGATAAAGATGAATTGATCCCGCAAAGAATTATTACAGGTTATAGGATGGTAATTGATTTCTGCAAATTAAATAAGGCTACTAAAAAGATCATTACCCTTTGCCTTTTATTGATCAAATGCTAGAAAGATTATCCAAACATACACATTTTTGCTTTCTAGATGGTTACTCTGTCTTCTCTCAAATACCTGTGTCAGCTGATGATCAATCAAAGACCACTTTTACTTGCCCTTTCGGTACTTTTTATTATAGACGTATGCCTTTTGGTTTATGTAATGCACCTGCTACCTTTCAAAGATGCATGATGGCTATATTCTCTGACTTTTGTGAAAACATATGTGAGGTTTTCGTGGACGATTTCTCCATTTATGGATCCTCTTTTGATGATTGCTTAAGCAACCTTGATCGAGTTTTGCAGAGATGTGAAGAAACTAATCTTGTCTTGAATTGGGAGAAGTTCCACTTTATGGTTAATGAATGTATTGTCTTGGGGCATAAAATTTTTGAAAGAGGTATTGATGTTGACAAAGCTAAAGTTGATGCTATTGAAAAGATGTCGTGTCCCAAGGACATTAAAGGTATAAGAAGCTTCCTCGGTCACGCCGGTTTTTATAGGAGGTTCATTAAGGACTTCTTAAAAATTTCTCGGCCTCTGACTAATCTATTACAAAAAGATATTCCTTGTCTTTGATGATGATTGTGTAGAAGCATTTGAAATACTTAAGAAAGCATTGATTTCTGCACCTATTGTTCAGCCACCTGATTGGAATTTACCCTTTGAAATTATGTGTGATGCTAGTGATTATGTTGTAGGTGCTGTTCTAGGGCAAAGAGTTGATAAAAAATTAAATGTTATTCAATATGCTAGTAAAACTCTACACAATGCCCAGAGAAATTATGCTACTACTGAAAAGGAATTCTTAGCAGTTATATTTGCTTGTGATACGTTCAGACCTTATATTGTTGATTCTAAAGTAACTATTCACACTGATCATGCTGCTATTAAATACCTTATGGAAAAGAAAGATGCTAAACCTAGACTTATTAGATGGGTTATCTTGCTACAAGAATTTGATTTGCATATCATTGATAGAAAGGGAGCCGAGAACCCCGTTGCAGACAACTTGTCTAGGTTAGAAAATGTTCTTGATGACCCACTACCTATTGATGATAGCTTCTCAGATGAACAATTAAATGTAATACATGCTTCTCGAACTGCTCCATGGTATGCTGATCATGCTAATTATATTGTTGCTAAATTTATACCACCTAGTTTCATATACCAACAAAAGAAAAAGTTCTTCTATGATTTGAGACATTACTTTTGGGATGACCCACATCTTTATAAAGGAGTAGATGGTATTATTAGACGTTGTGTACCTGAGCATTAACAGGAACAGATCCTACGCAAGTGTCACTCCGAGGCTTATGGAGGACACCATGCTGGAGATAGAAGTGCACATAAGGTATTGCAATCCGGTTTTTATTGGCCTACTCTCTCCAAGGATGCCCGTAAGTTTGTTTTGTCTTGTGATGAATGTCGAAGAATTGGTAATATTAGTAGACATCAAGAAATGCCTATGAATTATTCACTTGTTATTGAACCATTTGATGTTTGGGGCTTTGATTATGTGGGACCTTTTCCTTCCTCTAATGGGTATACACATATCTTAGTTGTTGTTGATTACGTTACTAAGTGGGTAGAAGCTATTCCAACTAGTAGTGATGATCATAACACCTCTATTAAGATGCTTAAAGAAGTTATTTTCCCGAGGTTTGGAGTCCCTAGATATTTAATGACTAATGGTGGTTCACATTTTATTCATGGTGCCTTTCGTAAAATGCTTGCTAAGTATGATGCTAATCATAGAATTGCATCTCCTTATCACCCATAGTCTAGTGGTCAAGTAGAATTGAGTAACAGAGAGCTCAAATTAATTTTGCAAAAGACTGTTAATAGACCTAGAAAGAATTGGTCCAAGAAACTTGATGATGCATTATGGGCCTATAGAACTGCATATAAAAATCCTATGGGTATGTCTCCGTATAAAATGGTTTATGGTAAAGCATGTCACTTACCTCTTGAATTAGAACATAATGCATATTGGGATATTAAAGAGCTCAATTATGATTTCAAACTTGCCGGTGAGAAGAGGTTATTTGACATTAGCTCACTTGATGAATGGAGAACCCAGACTTATGAAAATGCCAAGCTGTTTAAAGAAAAAGTAAAAGTTGGCATGATAAAAGGATACAAAAGCGTGAGTTCAACGTAGGTGATTATGTATTGCTATACAACTCTCGTTTAAGATTTTTTTGTAGGCAAACTTCTCTCTAAATGGGAAGGTACTTACGTTATCGAGGAGGTCTATCATTCCGGTGCCATAAAAATCAACAACTTCGAAGGCACAAATCCGAAGGTGGTGAACGGTCAAAGAATTAAACATTATATCTCAGGTAATCCTATAAATGTTGAAACTAATATTATTGAAACCGTAACCCCGGAGGAATACATAAGGGACACTTTACGGAACGTAGTACGGTAAGTAAACCGACTCCAAAACAGTTCTAATGGCAATTTTTCTCCGTTTTGGAATATTTAGAAAAATAGGAAAATAAGAAGCAGACCAGAAAGGACACGAGGCTCCCACGAGGGTGGGAGGCGCGCCCTACCCCCCTGGGCGTCCCCCCTGCCTCGTGGGCACCTCGTACGCTCTCCGTACTCCATTTTCTTGCACGATACTTATTTTGGTCGGTAAAAATTCATTATATAATCTCCCGAATGTTTTGACCACCATACCACTCAAATATCCTCTGTTCTTGTTTCGAGTTGTTTTCTGTCAGGGTTGTCAAGGCCAGGCATCATGTCGTCCCCCTCCTCTAACAATGGTGACAATGATGCTTGGCTAATGAAGATAGAGCTGAAGAGGGAAGAACCTATGGAGATCAACAAGGATGAAGGGATCAAGAAGGCCACGGAGGACCAAGTTCCGGCAGCAGAAGACATCCTTCAACCTGATCACAATCTTCTTACCCCAACTGAGATCGAAGCTTTCAAGATGATTGAGTTAGCTCGTATACAAAACATGTATCTCACACGTGAAAATATTTTGTTGAAGGAGCATATCATCGCACTCAGGGGCATTATCCAGAAGTTGGAGGACCTCCTACGCTCGATGTGCGACTATCCATCATCACCAACACCCTGTTCACTGACAAAGAAGGAGATATAAACACATGAGTATGGGCACTCCCCTTGGCAACTTCCAAGCTTGGGGGAGTGTGCCGGTATCGTATCACCATCACTTTTATCTTTACCGTTTTTCTTAGTTCGATCCTTTTGGTAATATCTTGATCTAGTAGAATAAAGCTTTAGTATGATCTAGTTGTGAGTTTTGCTTTATGGTCCCTCTATGTAATCGAGTCCATGAGCTATATAATAAAGATTCCTGTTGAGTCAAGGGCTTGATTATTTTGCTATGATCTTGAGGGAATTAAATAAAATAAAAAGAGAAGAAATAAAAACAAACAAAGAGATCATATGGATCTTATGGAGAGTAATGAGCTCACATATAAAGAGTATGATGAATAAAAGTTGTTGAGAGTTGACAAACATAGTTTTGGTCATCGTTGCAATTAATAGGAAGTAATAAATAAAGAGAGGTTTACATATAAATATACTATCTTGGACATCTTTTTATGATTGTGAGCACTCATTAAAGTATGACATGCTAAGAGTTGACATTGGACAAGGAAGACAACGTAATGGGTTATGTTTTCTTGCATCTGAGATAAATTATATTGTCATGGATCATCCAACATGTTGAGCTTGCCTTTCCCTCTCATGCTAGCCAATTTCCTTGCACCAAGTAGAGATACTACTTATGCTTCCAAATATCCTTAAACCCAGTTTTGCCATGAGAGTCCACCATATCTACCTATGGATTGAGTAAGATCCTTCAAATAAGTTGTCATCAGTGCAAGCAATAAAAATTGCTCTCTAAATATGTATAACTTATTAGTGCAGAGAAAATAAGCTTTATACGATCTTGTGATATGGAAGAAATAAAAGCGACGGACTACATAATAAAGGTCCATATCACAAGTGGCAATATAAAGTGATGTTCTTTTGCATTAAGATTTTGTGCATCCATCCATAAAAGCGCATGACAATCTGTGCTTCCCTCTGCGAAGGGCCTATCTTTTACTTTTATCTTCTACCTTGAATAAGAGTCATGGTAATCTTCACCTTTCCTTTTTACATTTTATCCTTTGGCAAGCACAATATGTTGGAAAGATCCTGATATATATAGCTAATTGGATGTGAGTCTCCATGAACTATTATTGTTGACATTACCCTTGAGTTAAAACATTGGGAGGCAAAACTATAAGCCCCTATCTTTCTCTGTGTCCGATTAAAACTTTATACCCATAAATATTGCGTGAGTGTTAGTAATTGTGAAAGACTAAAAGATGGTTGAGTATGTGGACTTGCTGAAAAGCTCTTATATTGACTCTTTCCTATGTTATGATAAATTGCAATTGCCTCAATGAGTGAGATTAGAGTTTGTTCGTTCTCAATGAAGTTTATAATTCATACTTGAAATTGTGATTGAATTTTTACTTTAGCATAAGAGATCATATGACAATATATGTATATATATATATATATATATGTTGCTGCTCTAAGAATGATCATGATGCCCCCATGTCCGTATTTTATTTTTATCGACACCTCTATCTCTAAACATGTGGACATATTTTTCGATTTCGACTTTCGCTTGAGGACAAGCGAGGTCTAAGCTTGGGGGAGTTGATACGTCCATTTTGCATCATGCTTTTATATCGATATTTATTGCATTATGGGTTGTTATTACACATTATGTCACAATACTTATGCCTAATCTCTCTTATTTTACAAGGTTCACATGAAGAGGGAGAATGCCGACATCTGGGATTCTGGGCTGGAAAAGGAGCAAATATTAGAGACCTATTCTGCATAGCTCCAAAAGTCTTGAAACTTCACGGAATCTATTTCCAGAATATATAAAAAATACTAAGCGCAAGAAGTTCCAGAGGGGGGCCACACCCTGGCCATGAGGGTGGGGGCGCGCCCTACCCCCCTGGGCGGGCCCCCTGCCTCATGGGCCCCCTGGTGGCCCTCTGATGCCCATCTTTTGCTATATGGAGTCTTTCGTCGAGGAAAAAATCATAAGAAAGCTTTCGGGACGAGACTCCGCCGCCACGAGGCGAAACCTTGGCAGAACCAATCTAGGGCTCTGGCGGAGCTGTTCTGCCGGAGAAACTTCCCTCCGGGAGGGGGAAATCATCACCATCGTCATTGATACATCTCCAATGTATCTATAATATTTGATTGTTCCATGCTATATTATATCCTGTTTTGGACATTATTGGGCTTTATTATACACTTTTATATTATTTTTGGGACTAACCTATTAACCGGAGGCCCAGTCTAGAATTGTTGTTTTTTGCCTATTTCAGAGTTTCGCAGAAAAAGAATATCAAACGGAGTCCAAACGGAATGAAACCTTCGGGAACATGATTTTCGAAACAAACGTGATCCAGAGGACTTGGACCCTATGTCAAGACATCAACCAGGAAGGCACGAGGTAGGGGGCGCGCCTAACCCCCCCCCCCCCCCCAGGCACGCCCTCCACACTTGTGGGGCCCACGTTGCTCCACCGATGTACTTCTTCCTCCTATATATACCTGCGTACCCCCAAACTACCATATACGGAGCCAAAACCCTAATTCCACCGCCATAACTTTCTGTATCCACGAGATCCCATCTTGGGGCCTTTTCTGGAGCTCCGCCGGAGGGGGTATCGATCACGGAGGGCTTCTACATCAACACCATAGCCTCTCCGATGAAGTGTGAGTAGTTTACTTCAGACCTTCGGGTCCATAGTTATTAGCTAGATGGCTTCTTCTCTCTTTTTGGATCTCAATACAAAGTTCTCCCCCTCTCTTGTGGAGATCTATTCGATGTAATCTTCTTTTGCAGTGTGTTTGTTGAGACCGATGAATTATGGGTTTATGATCAAGTTTATCTATGAACAATATTTGAATATTCTCTGAATTCTTTTATGTATGATTGGTTATCTTTGCAAGTCTCTTCGAATTATCAATTTGATTTGGCCTACTAGATTGATCTTTCTTGCAATGGGAGAAGTGCTTAGCTTTGGGTTCAATCTTGCGGTGTTCTTTCCCCGTGACTGTAGGGGCAGCGAGGCACGTATTGTATTGTTGCCATCGGGGATAACAAGATGGGGTTTATATCACATTGTGAGTTTATCCCTCTACATCATGTCATCTTGCTTAAAGTGTTACTTTGTTCTCTTGAACTTAATACTCTAGATGCATGCTGGATAGCGGTCGATGTGTGGAGTAATAGTAGTAGACGCAGGCAGGAGTCGGTCTACTTGTCTTGGACGTGATGCCTATATACATGATCATACCTAGATATTCTCATAACTATGCTCAGTTCGGTCAATTGCTCAACAGTAATTTGTTCACCCACCGTAATACTTATGCTCTCGAGAGAAGCCACTAGTGAAACCTATGGCCTCCGGGTCTATTTTCCATCATATTAATCTCCCAATACTTAGTTATTTCCTTTGCCATTTATTTTACTTGTATCTTTATTTCTCTTTATCATAAAAATACCAAAAATATTATCTTATCATATCTATTAGATCTCACTCTCGTAGGTGACCACGAAGGGATTGACAACCCCTTTATCGCGTTGGTTGCGAGGAGTTTATTTGTTTGTGTAGGTGCGAGGGACTCGTGTGTGGCCTCCTACTGGATTGATACCTTGGTTCTCAAAAACTAAGGGAAATACTTACGCTGCTCTGCTGCATCACCCTTTCCTCTTCAAGGGAAAACCAACGCAGTGCTCAAGAGGTAGCAAGAAGGATTTCTGGCGCCGTTGCTGGGGAGTCTGCGCAAAAGTCAACATACCAAGTACCCATCACAAACCCTTATCTCACGCATTACATTATTTTCCATTTGCCTCTCGTTTTCCTCTCCCCCCACTTCACCCTTGCCGTTTTATTCGCCCTCTCTCTCTCTCTCCATCCTCCTCTTTCTCTGTTTGCCTCTTTTTACCCCTTGCACTTTCTGCCGTTATGTCTGAAATCAGGGAAATTATTGTCGATATGGACAATAATAATATCATGAAAAATTCGGATGCTCCTGCTGAAGAACCCCCTATCTTACATACAAAAAAATCTGAATTGGTAGTGGTAATATTATTGGAAAAGGAGTTATCCAAGATTTCTTTACTTGTGTTGGTGCTTTGCCTTCTATGGGCAGTTCTATCCTTCATAGAACTAGTAGTCTTGCGGACGCTATCGCCATGCTTGTAGTTGAACTTAAAAGACAATTTATGCACATGCATCCTTGCATACAAAGGACTTTCTTAGAATTTTCTAATATTGAGCATTCTTCTGTTAAGCGTGTCGCTACTATCTTTTTGGCTCATGAGTTTAGATTTATAATAAAAGAGGCCAAACAAATATTTGCGCATTATAGGGTGGACGCTTGCCGTCCTCCCATAGAGGCTATCCTTTTTGATCAAGAAGAAATAATGCGTTTTCAATCTCTAGACTATGTTGCTTTCAATGAAAATCTTAGAAAAAGGGTTCCTACGAATGTTCTAGTCGATAGAAGTTCTGAACTTAATAAAGATTTGGATATTCAAAATAATGAACTAATATATTCTCTCGAGTATAGGGTCACAAAGTTCTGTCAAAAAAATGCTTATAATGATGAATTGGTTGTGCAATACGAAGGGCTAAAGGAGGAACCTATACCTCCCAAAGTTGATCTTGGGGACTTTTGTCCCATTAAATTTAGCCCTTTTGATTACTTTTGCTTGCCTCAAATAAAACTTTATGCCAAACATAGAGAATATGAAATGATTTTTAATGATCTATCTTATTATTATGGTAATACCTAGATCTATCTTCGCTTTTATGCCGAGCTAGGGGCGTTAAACGATAGCGCTTGTTGGGAGGCAACCCAATTTTATTTTTATTCCTTGATTTTTGCTCCTGTTTAGTAATAAAAAATTTATCTAGCCTCTGTTTTGGTTGTGTTTTTTGTGTTTAATTAGTGTTTGTGCCAAGTAGAACCGTTCGGAAGACTTGGGGAAAGTCTTTTTAATCTTGCTGTAAAAAACAGAAACTTTAGCGCTCACGAGAATTGCTGTCATTTTTATTTGGAAAGCTCTATTTAGTTAATTCTTTTTTCAGATGATTAATAGATAAACTCCTCACGTCCAGAAATTTATTTTAGAATTTTTGGGGTTCCAGATATTGAGTTAGCTACAGATTACTACAGACTGTTCTGTTTTTGACAGATTCTGTTTTTCGTGTGTTGTTTGCTTATTTTAATGAATCTATGGCTAGTAAAATAGTTTATAAACCATAGAGAAGTTGGAATACAGTAGGTTTAACACAAATATAAATAAAGAATGAGTTCATTACAGTACCTTGAAGTGGTGGTTTGTTTTCTTTCGCTAACGGAGCTCACGAGATTTTCTACTTTAAGTTTTGTGTTGTGAAGTTTTCAAGTTTTGGATAAAGATTTGATGGATTATGGAAAAAGGAATGGCAAGAGCATAAGCTTGGGGATGCCCATGTCACCCCCAAGATAATCTAAGGACACCTAAAAGCCAAAGTTTGGGGATGCCCTGGAAGGCATCCCCTCTTTCGTCTACTTCCATCGGTAACTTTACTTGGAGCTATATTTTTATTTAGCACATGATATGTGTTTTACTTGGAGCGTCTTGTATTATTTGAGTCTTTATTTTTAGTTTTACACAATCATCCTTACTGTACACACCTTTTGAGAGAGACACACATGATTCGGAAATTGTTAGAACACTCTATGTGCTTTACTTATATCTTTTGAGTTATATAGTTTTTGCTCTAGTGCTTCACTTATATCTTTTAGAGCACGTTGGTGGATTTGTTTTATAGAAACCATTGTTCTCTCATGCTTCACTTAGATTATTTTGAGAGTCCTACAAAACAGTGTGGTAAATTGCTTTAATTATGTTAGGCATTCAAGATTAATAATAAAATTTTCTTATGAGTGTGTTGAATACTATGAGAAGTTTGATACTTGATAATTGTTTTGAGATATGGATATGGTGATATTAGAGTCATGCTAGTTGAGTAGTTGTGAATTTGAGAAATACTTGTGTTAAAGTTTGTGATTCTCGTAGCATGCACGTATGGTGAACCGTTATGTGATGAAGTCGAAGCATGATTTATTTACTAATTGTCTTCCTTATGAGTGGCGGTCGGGGACGAGCGATGGTCTTTTCCTACCAATCTATCCCCCTAGGAGCATGCGCGTAATACTTTGCTTTGATAACTTGTAGATTTTTGCAATAAGTATATGAGTTATTTATGACTAATGTTGAGTCCATGGATCATACGCACTCTCACCCTTCCACCATTGCTAGCCTCTCTAATACCGCGCACCTTTTGCCGGTATCATACACCCACCATATACCTTCCTCAAAACAGCCACCATACCTACCTATCATGGCATTTCCATAGCCATTCCGAGATATATTGCCATGCAACTTACCACCATTCCGTTTACTATGACACGCTCCATCATTGTCATATTGATTTGCGTGATCATGTAGTTGACATTGTATTCATGGCAAAGCCACCGTTCATAATTCTTTCATACATGTCACTCTTGATTCATTGCATATCCCGGTACACCGCCGGAGGCATTCACATAGAGTCATATTTTGTTCTAAGTATTGAGTTGTAATTGCTGAGTTGTAAGTAAATAAAAAAGTGTGATGATCATCATTTTAGAGCATTGTCCCAAGTGAGGAAAGGATGATGGAGACTATGATTCCCCACAAGTCGGGATGAGACTCCGGACTAAAAAGAGGCCATAAAAAGAGAAAAGGCCCAAATAAAAAAATGAGAGAAAAAGAGAGAAGGGACAATTCTACTATCCTTTTACCACACTTGTGCTTCAAAGTAGCACCAAGATCTTCATAGAGAGTCTCCTATGTTATCACTTTCATATACTAGTGGGAATTTTTCATTATAGAACTTGGCTTGTATATTCCAATGATGGGCTTCCTTAAAATGCCCTAGGTCTTCGTGAGCAACCGAGTTGGATGCACACCCACTTACTTCTTTTTGTTGAGCTTTCATATACTTATAGCTCTAGTGCATCCGTTTCATGGCAATCCCTACTCACTCACATTGATATCTACTAATGGGCATCTCAATAGCCCGTTGATACGCCTAGTTGATGTGAGACTATCTTCCCCTTTTTTGTCTTCTCCACAACCACCATTCTATTCCACCTATAGTGCTATGTCCATGGCTCACGCTCATGTATTGCGTGAAGATTGAAAAAGTTTGAGAACACCAAAAGTATGAAACAATTGCTTGGCTTGTCATCGGGGTTGTGCATGATTTAAATACTTTGTGTGGTGAAGATGGAGCATAGCCAGACTATATGATTTTGTAGGGATAACTTTCTTTGGCCGTGTTAGTTTGAAGAGACATAATTGCTTAAGTTAGTATACTTGAAGTATTATTATTTCTATGTCAATATTGAACTTTTGTCTTGAATCTTTCGGATCTGAATATTCATACCACAATTAAGAAGAATTACATTGAAATTATGCCAAGTAGCATTCCACATCAAAAGTTCTGTTTTTATCATTTACCTACTCGAGGACGAGCAGGAATTAAGCTTGGGGATGCTTGATACGTCTCCAACGTATATATAATTTTTTATTGTTCCATGCTATATTATACCTGTTTTGGACATTATTGGGCTTTATTATACACTTTTATATTATTTTTGGTACTAACCTATTAACCGGAGGTCCAACCCAGAATTGCTATTTTTTGCCTATTTCAGAGTTTCGCAGAAAAAGAATATCAAACGGAGTCCAAACGGAATGAAACCTTCGGGAACGTGATTTTCGGAACAAACGTGATCGAGAGGACTTGGACCCTACGTCAAGACATCAACCAGGAAGGCACGAGGTAGGGGGCGTGCCTACCCCCCTCCAGGCGCGCCCTCCACCCTCATGGGGCCCACGTTGCTCCACCGATGTACTTCTTCCTCCTATATATACCTACGTATCCCCACACTACCAGATACGGAGCTAAACCCTAATTCCACCACCGTAACTTTCTGTATCCACGAGATCCCATCTTGGGGCCTTTTCTGGAGCTCCACCGGAGGGGGTATCGATCATGGAGGGCTTCTACATCAACACCATAGCCTCTCCGATGAAGTGTGAATAGTTTACTTCAGACCTTCGGGTCCATAGTTATTAGCTAGATGGCTTCTTCTCTCTTTTTGGATCTCAATACAAAGTTCTCCCCCTCTCTTGTGGAGATATATTCGATGTAATCTTCTTTTGCGGTGTGGTTGTTGAGACCGATGAATTGTGGGTTTATGATCAAGTTTATCTATGAACAATATTTGAATATATTCTCTGAATTATTTTATGTATGATTGGTTATCTTTACAAGTCTCTTCAAATTATCAGTTTGGTTTGGCCTACTAGATTGATCTTTCTTGCAATGGGAGAAGTGCTAAGCTTTGGGTTCAATCTTGCGGTGTCCTTTCCCAGTGACAGTAGGGGCAGCAAGGCACGTATTTTATTGTTGCCATCGAGGATAACAAGATGGGGTTTATATCATATTGCATGAGTTTATCCCTCTACATCATGTCATCTTTCTTAAAGTGTTACTCTGTTCTCTTGAACTTAATACTCTAGATGCATGCTGGATAGCGGTCGATGTGTGTTGTAATAGTAGTAGATGCAGGTAGGAGTTGGTCTACTTGTCTTGGACGTGATGCCTATATACATGATCATACCTAGATATTCTCATAACTATGCTCAATTCTGTCAATTGCTCAACAGTAATTTGTCCACCCATCGTAATACTTATGCTCTCGAGAGAAGCCACTAGTGAAACCTATGGCCCCGAGTCTATTTTCCATCATATTAATCTCCCGATACTTAGTTATTTCCTGTGACATTTATTTTACTTATATCTTTATTTCTCCTTATCACAAAAATACCAAAAATATTATCTTATCATATCTATCAGATCTCACTCTCGTAGGTGACCGTGAAGGGATTGACAACCCCTTTATCGCGTTGGTTGCGAGGAGTTTATTTGTTTGTGTAGGTGCGAGGGACTCGTGTGTGGCCTCCTACTGGATTGATACCTTGGTTCTCAAAAACTGAGGGAAATACTTACGCTGCTCTGCTGCATCACCCTTTCCTCTTCAAGGGAAAACCAACGCGGTGCTCAAGAGGTAGTAGTCATCACCAACGATCCTCTCATCGGGAGGGGGTCAATCTCCATCAACATCTTCACCAGCACCATCTCATCTCAAACCCTAGTTCATCTCTTGTATCCAATCTTTGTATCCAAACCTCAGATTGGTACCTGTGGGTTGCTAGTAGTGTTGATTACTCCTTGTAGTTGATGTTAGTTGGTTTACTTGGTGGAAGATCATATGTTCAGATCCATTATGCATATTAATACCCCTCTGATTATGAACATGAATATGCTTTGTGAGTAGTTACGTGTAACGCCCCGTATGTAACTTGCCATATTTGTATTCCAACTCTTGCCATTTCCGGCACTAAGTTATGATATTCCCTCGTGGTTGAGTTTTGTCTTCGTTTTGCTTTTGTCCTTGTCATGCATCTCATATCATGTCATCGTGTGCATCGCATTTGCATACGTGTTCGTCTCATGCATCCGAGCATTTTTCCCCGTTGTCCGTTTTGCATTCCGGCACTCCTATGTCCTCTGGCGTCCCCTTTTGCCTCTTTTCATGTGCGGGTGTTAAACGTTCTCAGATTGGACCAAAACTTGCCAAGCGGCCTTGGTATACTACCGGTAGGCCTCCTGTCAAGTTTCGTGCCATTTGGACTTCGCTTGATATTCCAACGGTTAACCAAGGAACCGTAAAGGCCTTGTGTGTGTTGCAGCCCAACACCCCTCCAAAGTGACCCAAAACCCATCTAAACCCCCTCCATCCTCTCGGTCGTTCGATCACGATTGCGTGGCCGAAAACCGCACCTCATTTGGAGTCTCCTAGCTCCTTCTATGTATAAATAGGTGCATCCCCCCGAAATTTGCGGATGAAACCCTAACCTACTTCCCCCACCGCGCCGGACGTGTACGTCCGCAACCAGCCACGCCGCGCCGCCACCCGCATCCAATCGCAGGCCGACACGTGGCGCGCCTGCGCCCACTTCGCCGCCGGCCCGCTCGGCCCGTCGCGGGCCCCCGAGGCCTGGTCGCCTCCCCGCCGCCCGACCACGCCCGAAGCCAGCCGTCCAGCCCGCCGCCTCCGCCGCGCCTCCTCGCCGCCTCCGCCCGATGTCGCCAGCCGTCGTGCCTCCTCGCAGCCACCGCGCCGCCCCGTCGTCTCCGGTCGCGCCGCCCCGACGCCTCCGCCGCTTCCCGCCGTCGCCGGCGACCCGGCGCCCGTCTCCGGCCATCTCCTTCCTCCCCGGCGAGTCCCGGCCACCGTCCGGCGAAGAGCTCCGGCGAACCTCGAGCAACGTGCCTCAGATCTGGATTTGAGAGGATTAGGGTTGACTTTCGTTTTTCTCTAAGTCCCCAGTTTTTAGTATTTTTAGGCATCTTCATCATGTCATATCTTTGCATCTATAGCTCTGTTTCGTGCGTGCAATATATCAAATTGTTCGTCTGGATGTGCACTTCATTTCATTCCATTGCACCATGTTTGTTTGTGTCCATCTTGATACCCTAAATGCTGTTGCAAGAGTGCTATGTAATGTTAGTTCCTGATTCTTACCAGATTATGGATATTTGTCATTTTTGCCATGATTAATGTGTGCCTCCTATGAACTTGAGCCCTACATGTGTTTTGGGCTATGCCATGCCATCTTTACAGGGGTGTATGCCATGTATTTTTGTGATCAATGTGGTGACTAGCACAAGCATGCAAAGTAGCTCTCGTGATGTTGCTGATTTCGGGGACTTAGAATTCTTCTAAGTCATTTCCCTGATGTTATTTTTATGCCATGTATTCATGTTGCTACAGAGTGATCCATGCCTCTTTTGAGCATGTTCAGTAAGGATGATTTTGAGATATTGTTATGCTCTATCCATCCATGTCTTTGGTTGCAATTATGGATTACCCTAGCATGACTCAATCTTGCTCTACTTTTGCTATAAAATGTTCCTGGCAGATTGTTTACGTGTTAATCAATTTTGCCGAGGTTATTGTAGTTGATCCATGCATGCTATGAGTTGGTTATTGCCATGGTTAGATACTTGAAAATGTCTTCTTGCTGGATGTATGCTTAGTTTGTCATTCAATGCCTTGTGGTGAGTGCATCGAGCTCACAAACATGCCTATGTAACTCTATTTTTGCCATGTCTAGTTTTTTGGCTTATGGTCAGTAAGGGACTTTTGTTACATGCTTTGAGTAGATTCATGCCATGCCTTGCTTTGCCATGATATGTTCCTGTAGCATATTGTTATCTTGCTCTAAACATTGCTTCCTGATGTTATTTCCTGACATGTTAATTTCACTAAGACTGTGAACCTGATATCTTTTGCACTTTTGCCATGCTTGTTTGAACCTGCTATTATGTGAATTAGCCGTATCTCAGTGTTCATCTTTTGTCAAGCTTCTTGAGTGGATCACTACCATGTGCTTTGTTGCCATGTTAGGGTGCAGCAGCTTATTTTCTTGATGCATTCTAGATGGCATCGTGTTGTTAATCGCAGTTTAGTGTGATTATTGTTTTGCTTACCATTTGCAAACCGTGCATCCGATTCCGGTGATCTTTATATCGATTTCGACCGAAATCAACTCATCTTTCCAGCGGCACTCTTGGTTTGCCAAGTTGAGGCCTGGTTCAATCTTTTCCTTCCGGAGCATGCATATGCATTGCATATCACATCCCGCATATCATGCCACGTTTTGCATCATGTTGCTTGCGCATTGCACCGTGGTTGATTGTGTCTCCCTTTGCTTGTGTTCTTGCTTTGGGTAGAGCTGGGAGACGAGTACGTGATCGAGGAACCCGTTGAGTACGCTTACGAGGATCAAGCTTACGTCAACTCGGAGAACTTTGCAGGCAAGATGACCATACCCTCGAAATCACTTCTATCTTTGCTTGCTAGTTGCTCGCTCTTTTACGTCAACTCTTTTTGCTTGTAGAAAACCTCAAACTTAACTTAATTAAAATGGATCAACAGCGTGTGTAGCCATGATGGTCTCTTTTCGGCGGAGTCCGGGAAGAGAACACGGTCTCGTGTTATGCTTGAACGTAAGTAGTCTAGGATCATTTCTTTATCACAGATTCTCGACCGTGCTTGCCTTTTTCTCTTATCGCTCTCATTTGCATAAGATTTGCCACCATATATGCTAGTGCTTGCTGCAGCTCCACCTCATACCTTTTACCTACCCATAAGCTTAAATAGTCTTGATCGCGAGGGTGTGAGATTGCTGAGTCCCCGTGACTCACAGATTACTTCCAAAACCAGATGCAGGTGGCGATGATACCATTCCAGGAGATACGACTGAGCTCAAGTGGGAGTTCGATGAGGACTCAGGACGATACTACGTTTCCTTTCCAGACGATCAGTAGTGGAGCCCAGTTGGGGTGAACGGGGATCTTATGCATGTTGGGTTATCTTTTATTTTGGCGCCGTAGTCGGGCCATGAGTGTTTGGAATGATGTAATGCTATTTATGTACTTGATTGACGTGGCGAGTGTAAGCCAACTATGTTATCTTCCCTTTATTATCTATATTACATGGGATGTTGTGAAGATTGCCTAACTTGCGACATATGCCTTCAATGCGGTTATGCCTCTAAGTCGTGCCTCGACACGTGGGAGCTATAGCCGCATCGAGGGTGTTACAAGTTGGTAATCAGAGCCTTCCCCGACCTTAGGAGCCCCTTTGCTTGATCGTTTTTAGCGGCCGGTTGTGAGTCTAGAAAAATGTTTTGAGTCATTTAGGACATATATATCGGTGAGTTTAGGAATTCTTTTTACTTCCCAGTCTCCTCATCGCTCTGGTAAGGCATCCTGACGTAGATTTTGTCTCTTCTCTTCTCAAATTTCACTAAATTTTTTTAGGATCACGCGGGTATCTTGGAATCGTTCCGATGGTTTTGCGACGAGAACATTGTTCTTGGTGCCTCCTGACATTTAGGGGTTGTGGCAGTGTCCCAGGGAGTTGAGCTCCGAGGTGTTGTCGTCACAATTTTATCGTTGCAGTTCTGGAATACCTGAGTTTAGTACGCCGACATCGAAAATCTCTTTTATGCAGTTGTTGGTGAGATAACCTCGAAGCCACCCAGTACTGGGCGGGAGTTCGGGAGTATTGCCATAACTTGTATAATGGATGCTTTTCGAAGGTTGAGGTAGATGGTTTCCGAAGGTTTCTTGGTTATGTGTTGAAGGATGGATACAGCTGGATGTAGGATTTGCTAGTTTTGGGTGAGATATTATGCTTCCCCTGTATCCCCAACACCTGATTGCATAACCGGAAAGTTTCGGGAGTTTCATAGGTGGGAATTCTTGTAGCTCTAGTATTTCTTCCGCGGATATTTGGTTTGAGATTGGGTATTCCTTACCGAGTATTTGTTCTTGATCCGTACCTTGTTGATTTATTTCATCTACCTCTAATCTAAGTGGCTTCTCAATTTATGGATATGTGACCATTTCAAGTGGAATGCATTCGTTCTTATGTTGGATTGAAGACTATATGTTGCAATTTCAAACCGTTTGATTCAGCTTCATTTTGTCTGTCAATGTGCTAACGGTTGTCACCCTCTTCAGGATGGCTCCCGCTAAGAGCACCAATCAGGATCCGCCACCACCTCCACCTCCTCCGGAGGCATGGCAAGCTGTGATGGCCGCAACCAATGCAAACACACAGTTGATCATGCAAATTCTTCAAGAGCGCAATCAAGCGAACCAAGGCAACCAAGGCAACAATCAGAATCACTTTTGCGACACTCAACCAGTTCCTTGCTAACGGCCAAATACTTTCAGCAATTGTGTTGAGGTAACTGATGCTGACGATTGGCTCGTGGATCTGTGCAAGCATTTCGAGTGGAGTAACGTCAGGCCTGAGGACTTCATCAAGTTCGCTTCCTTCCAACTCAAAGACCAAGCTGCAGAATGGTTCCAACAATACAAAGATTCCAGAGGAGGTCGTGTGATTACCTGGGATGATTTCCGCCAAGACTTCAGAGCTCACCACATTCCTCAGAGTGTTGTTGAGAGCAAGCGTGAGGAGTCGCAATCTGAAGCAAGGCAGCTTGTCTGTTTACCAATACAACATCATGTTCCATAAGCTCACTTGCTTCGCCAAGCAAGACGTCCCTGACGAGAAGAGCATGATTTATCAGTTCAGGGGTGGCCTCAGAGAAGATCTGCAACTAGCCCTTGTGCTTTTTGAGCCGAAGAAGTATGATGAATTCTACAACATGGCACTGAAGCAAGAGGCTGCTCAGCTCAAGTGCGATGCTTCCAAGAAGAGAGTCAGGGATGCAACTCCTTCTTCTTCAACTCAAGTGGCAGCTAAGCAGCAAAAGTATTGGTTGCCTCCTCCTCCTCCGTTCCGTCAGCCTTATCAGTAGAAGAGCAAAGGTGGCAATGGATCTTCCCACCCACCCAACCTAGGCTTTTAGAACAAGGCTTCGTCTCATGCTCCAAGATCAAGTGCTCCGTATCACCGTCCGCTCTTAGAGCTCACGTGCAACAAGTGTCAGCAGAAGGGTCACTATGCAAACAAATGCTTCAACCAGAGGCGTCTTCCTCCTCCTCCTCCTGTGAGATCTGCCAGCATCGCAGTGGTCAAGCATAATCCCAAGCATGCCAAGGTCAACATGATGAATGCAGCTCAGGCAGAGGACTCTTCGGAAGTGATCATGGGTAACCTTCCTGTTAATGATATTCCTGCAAAAGTTCTTTTTGACACTAGTGCATCGCATTGTTTCATGTCAAAACCATTTTTTGCCAAGAACGAAATCACTTCTTCTCATTTGGGCAAATCAATGGATATCGTTTCTCCGGGTAAAGGTTGAGTGCCTGTTTGGTGGTTCCAAACGTTTCTATCAAGATGGGTGACTATAAGTTTCTGTCTTCTCCAATGGTCCTTGGTAACTCGGATATTGATCTTATTCTCGGCATGGACTGGCTTTCTAAGCACAAGGCTCAGCTTGATTATGTTGCCAGGCAGATTCAATTGACACACTCGTCTGAGGATGTGATCATCTTTGCCGCTCGTGATGATACCATTTGACTATTTTCTCTCAATGAGAAGGGTGAGTTGGATGCCATCTCTCAGATTCCAGTCGTTTGTGAATATCAAGACGTCTTTCCAGAAGAGCTTCCAGGAATGCCTCCTCACCGGCCAGTTGAATTCGTCATCGATCTTGAGCCTGGCACGGAACCTGTTTGCAAACGTCCTTACAAGCTTGGACATGAAGAGTTGAAGGGGCTGAAGAAACAACTCGATATTCAAGAGCGTATGGGTCTAATCCGACCAAGTTCTTCTCCATGGGGTTGTGGTGTTCTTTTTGTCAAGAAGAAGGATGGAACGGACCGACTATGTGTCAACTACCGTCCATTGAACAAGAAGACCATAAAGAACAAGTACCCACTTCCCAACATCAATGAGCTTTTCGAACAACTCAAGGGTGCTCAAGTGTTCTCCAAGCTTGACCTTCGTATGGGTTATCATCAGATTTGCATTCGTGAACAAGATATCCCCAAGACAGCATTCAGAACAAGCTATGGTACCTATGAATACACTGTCATGTCTTTCGGCCTTGTCAACGCTCCTCCAACATTCTCTTGCATGATGAACTTCATCTTCAACCACTACACAAATGACTTCGTCTTGGTCTATCTTGATGACATTCTGGTCTTTTCCAAGAACAAGGAGGATCATGCCAAGCACTTGAGATTGGTGCTGGATAAACTCAGAGAACATCAGTTCTATGCGAAGTTTTCAAAGTGCGAGTTTTGGCTCGATGAGGTTCTCTACCTTGGGCATATCATATCCGCCAAGGGCATAGCTGTGAATCCTGAGAAGGTGTCTGCAATTGTGAATTGGGAACCGCCTCAGAATGTGAAGCAACTCTGCAGCTTCCTTGGGCTCGCAAGCTATTGTCGAAGGTTCGTTGAGAACTTCTCTAAGATCGCGAAGCCTCTTTCCAACCTCCTCCAGAAGCATGTGAAGTATGTCTGGACGCCTGAATGTGACATTGCTTTCAACACACTCAAAGAGAAGTTAGTCACAGCTCCAGCTCTGACTCCTCCTGATGAATCCAAACCATTTGAGGTTTTCTGTGATGCTTCCCTGCAAGGTCTCGGTGATGTGTTAATGCAAGAGAAGAAAGTGGTGGCCTATACCTCTCGCCAGTTGAAGCCCAACGAAAAGAACTACCCCACTCATGACCTCGAGTTAGCGGCAGTTGTCCATGCTCTTTTAACATGGAGACATCTCTTGTTGGGAAGAAAAGTGGACATCTTCACTGATCATAAGAGTCTCAAGTACATCTTCACTTAGCCTAACCTCAACCTCAGGCATACTCGTTGGGTCGAAATGATTCAAGAGTATAATCCGAGTATTGAATATACTCCAGGCAAGGCCAATGTCATTGCCGACGCATTGAGCAGGAAGGCTTACTGCAACAGTTTGATTCTCAAGCCCTTTCAACCGGATCTTTGTGAAGCTTTCCGCAAACTTAATCTCCAAGTTGTTCCTCAAGGATTCCTTGCCAACATCCAAGTCTCTCCTACTTTGGAAGATCAGATTCATGAGGCTCAACTTCTTGATGCTATGGTGAAGAAGGTGAAGATTGGGATTGCCAAGAGCCAACCCAAGTACAAGTGCTATCGTCTTGATGACAAAGATACTCTATTCTTCGAGGACCCATTGTTGTTCCTAAGGGTGACTGTCGTGGTTTTGTCACGGCAGATGTCCTAGAGAAAGGACTTAGTCGTGGAGCCATCGCTACGGGTTAGCTTGAAGGGGTTAAAGCGGACATAAGGACGCAAGAGAGTTTATACTAGTTCGGCCCCTTCAAGGAAGGTAAAAGCCTACGTCTAGTTGTGATGGAATTGATGGGTGTTTCGATGACTAGGGAGCAAATAAGCTTCGCCTATGTCTCGAGTTGTTGTTTTTTTTGTCCTTGAACCGCCGCCGGGTCATTCCCTTATATACATGGGTGACGCTCGTCGGTTTACAGAGTCCCAACACCGGCTCATAGATGTGTCCGGTTTGGTCTCTACTTATTCCTTACTTACAATACAAGTTACATATTGACGCCGGTTTACGGCTACAGGCTCTCAGCCGATTATGGGTCTTGAGCCCCCATCTATCTTCCTGGGCTTTAACATGCTTAACTACTAATGAAGTTAATCCGGCCCAGATAGGCCGGTTTACGCCCAGTAGTAATATCCCCAACATTAGGCCCCAGATTGATTTGAACAGGTTCATGTCAATCCTTAGCAAAACTTCATCTTCAACATCTTCTTGTAGTTTGGTGAACCGCCGTGATGTCATCTTCTCTGATTGCTGTAAATCGGCGTGACGTCATCTATCATAAAGAAACTATCTGTGATACCTTCTTGTTTAATAGATCTGCGATAATCGAGGCGACAGCTCTGTTTCCAAACTTGCAGCTCCTTGATTTTCGCGCCTGACCCATGTCCCTTGCTTTATAAATAGGACCAAAGGGTCATTTCTTTTTCCCCTGCTTGCCCTTCTGCTTCTTCTTCCTCGCGTCGCCCAGTCTTCGGAGCTCCGCCGCCGTCGTCGACCTCTGCACCAACTTTGGCCGCTGCATCACCCTGAGCGTACCAGAGCACCGCGGCGACCTTCCGCTTCTTCCTCAGCTCCGGTAAGTCTTCTATCCCTTTCATCATAGATCTGTTCTAGGGTTTCCATGTTCTCGACTGTTCATGGCTTGCTTCTTGTTCATATGATAGATCCTTAGACGAGTCTGTGAATCTTCGCTCTGTGTAGCAGTAGTTTTTATCCTCCGTTTTCACTTTCGCATATTAAGACCATAGATCTTATCCGTACCTTCGCTTATTGATTCGGCACTGCTCCTTTAGGGCCTTGAATATTTATCTCCTTTATAAACATGTTCCAGATCCAAAGCTGTAGTATAATCTTGTGAAATATGTTTTTGTGTACTTACTCATCCGCATTGACTGTTCAATGCTTAGATCAGGCGGTTTAACTTTGTAGAAAATTTTTACGAACCGGTATATACCACTAGTCCCCTTGTTGAACCGCCAGATGTTGGTTGCTTCATGAAACTCCGGTTCAGATAGTTTGTCTCCGGTTTAACAGTGTCCATACCAGCGTATCTTGATCAAATGCATTTTTGAACTGGGATCTTCTACCTTGTAGATTCCATCATGGCCAAGCAAGTGTATGAGTGCAATTGGGTCCCTTCTCGCGTCACAGAGGATCAACTGGACGATTTAGTCCTGATTGGCGCCTTGGGCAGCAAAGATACCATCCATTGGAGGGCTCCTGGCAAAGAATGCCCCCCCCCCCACACCTCGAGAAGGAGAGGTTGTTGTCTTCGTAGACCACTTAGCCCGGGGTTTTAAACCACCCGGTTCTAAATTCTACCGGGATGTTCTAGCTGATTTCCAACTCCATCCGCAAGACACTGGCCCCAACTCTATTACAAATATGTGCCACTTCCAAGTGCTCTGTGAGGTGTTCTTTCAAGAGGAGCCCACAGTGGAATTATTCATAGATCTTTTCCATCTAAACCGCCGTACTGAGTTTACTGATGGCTCTAATACGGAGTTGGGTGGCATGGCGATTCAAAAAAGGAAAGAGGTCACATACCCTCACGCCAAGCTGCATAGTCACCCCAAGGAGTGGAATCAGACATGGTTCTACTGCAAAGACACCTCCCCTGCTGGTGAGAATCCCTTGCCTGGCTTTCGTCCGGAGCGGCTCAGCAATACCCATCCTTTTCCTCAACGATTGACTGCCCAGGAGAGAAGCAAATATGCTCCTCAGCTGTCAAAGCTCAGAGCCTTTATGGCCAACGGTTTAACAGGGGTTGACCTTGCTCGCTGTTGGATATCATGGAGCATACTGCCCCTTAGTCAGCGCTCCGGTTTGATGTGCGAATATACTGATAGTGTGGATGACCCACTGCGACATTCAAGACTCCAGCTCTCCGGTGAAGAAATCACAGAGGCTGTGCGTAAGATACTGAATGAACCGGAGCACATCTGCGCTAGAACCGGCCTGCTTCCCTTCTGTGCCACCAACAAACCGCCAGCTGTAAGACTTTGATTTTTCTCTTTGCTGAATCTGTTATTGACATGTCTGGTCATTGTTTGTAATATCAGTGTCTGTATAATCAGGGCGATGATCCGTTTTGGAGCAAAAAGCTGCCGCAGGAGAAACCAGAGAAGGCAGACAAACCGGAAAGAGCAATCCGGCAAAAAACTAAAGCTGTGAAGAAGACTGCCCACAGGAAAAGAACCACTGCATCTTCTAATCCGGCCCCTGATGATGAGGTGGATAATCCGGACTTTGAGGTAGAGCTTGACTCACTTGGTTTATTTTTCATGCGTCTTATTGATGATGATATTTGTCAGGATGATGCCGAAGCCAGCCACGCGGATGTTGCAGAGGTAATTATTCTCTCTTCCGATTCAGAAACTTTGCCTTCACAAAAAATCCGTCAGGCAAACCGGAAAGTTAAATTTTCTCATCCTCTTGCTTATTTGGATCCTAAACTTCTTATGAAGACTCAACAACACGAGGCTCGCCGCACCACCCGGCACAGCGGCCAGGTAGTTACCTCCGCCGGTTTACCGAACAGTCCGGTTCGGAAACGTCATTCCGAGGTCTCTAACTCGCCTATCAGTGCTTGTCCTAAAGCGGGCTGCTTTCGTCAACCTCTTAATCCGTCTGACTCCGATTACCAGGTTATTTCCCACTCATCTTCTGGCGAGTCATCGGCCACTCAGCTCCCGCCGCTCAAAACGGTGCTTGGGTAAGCCATATTTATTGTGATGTTTGCAGTACATTGCCTTAGAACACATGCTGTATTTAATTTGGTTACTCTTCTCAGGGCCAAACCTAGGCCAAGCAAGAAGGCCCGCCTGGACAAAGCGGCCGAAGAAGATGTCATTCCTGAAGCGGCTATCTCTGAGGATATTCCCAACAATCCACCGCAGCCAGATGATGATCTTATTGCTGAAGAGAGACCTGTTGATACCTCAGGCCCTATCCAACAGCCCACAGGTTCCATCCGGATTGAAAGCTCCACCGGTCCAGCAAAATCTACTGAGAAGCCAACAGCTCCAGTGCAAACCGGCGGTACCAAGGATGATGAGGTTGTCATTACTGGCACTGGTCATGCTGAACCAAGCAATCCTGTCGCTTTATCCAAACATTCTGCCAAGGAAGAATTTGCTGCTTTTGGCAAAGGCACGTGGAACGCTGATCTGACGGCTTACTCTGCTCTGAACGCCCAAGATATCCATTCCGGCTATCTGAACCGGCTGTATACCAGCCGTGACTACGAAGCCGGTCTGGTTAATATGATGAAAGATAAATATGAGGTAACTTCCATATGCTCCTTCCTGCTTGTATGCTTTTATTCTTGCTGACTCTCCTAGCCCCCAAGGGCCGGTTTGAACTATTCTTTCAAACCGGGACTTAATAATATAAATCTTGATGCTTTGAAATTTGCTGATGTAGCCCCAAGGGCCGGTTCAACTTAGCGTAGTTAAACCGGTACTTTAAGTAATTGAAACTGCCGCATCAGAATACATATGATCAAATAGCCATTAGCCCCCAAGTGCCAAGTTGAATACTTGTATTGAGCTTGGGACTTTGTAAACAATTGAAAGATGAAGATCGAATATGCATTAGCCCCCAAGTGCCAAGTTGAATACTTGTATTGAGCTTGGGACTTTGTAAACAATTGAAAGATGAAGATCGAATATGCATTAGCCCCCAAGTGCCAAGCGCATAACTTGTTATGTGGTTGGTACTTGAATCCTTCTACCGATTTGTTGAAACATATATCTGTATGCCTGCAGGCGGAGCTGAAGGCGAAAGAAAGCCAAGTCATCGATCTGCGAGAAAACCTGAAAACCCAACAGGCTGAAACCTCCAAGGCAAAAGAGGAATTGGCCAGTGCCTTAAGCGCCATGGAACAACTTAAGGAGAACTTCAAGAAGAAACGGGCGGATTGGGCCACTGAAAAGTCCGCTTTGATCAAACGAGCAGAGGATGCTGAGGCTGCACTGAAACCAGTGACGGATGAACTGACCAGCATAAAGCGGCACGTTCATGCCATGACCACTGCTATCTTTGGTAAGCCAGCTTGCCTTCTGAATTGGTTCTGCCTTCTTACAGAGTCGCCGGTTTATTAACCTTTTATGGTATTTCAGGGACACGCATTGGTCACTTGGGGTCAGATGTGCGGAAGAAATTGAAAGCCGCCTATACCTTGGTTGAACAATTGTATACTGGTGCCCAGCGGATCATCTGTACCGCGTCTCATAACAAACCGGCGCCCACTCTGATTCAAGATACTTTGATGAAACTGTCAGTGCTTCCTGCCCGGGTTGAAGAGCTGAAGAAATCTGCTGCTCGAACCGGTGCAATCAATGCTTTAATCCGGGCAAAAGCCTGGGTGCCGGATTTTGATCCTATTGAAGCGGCTCAGGGTTATCCCAGTTTGAAGGAAGACGGGTCAGAATTTGGTGAAGCGGATCTGCGAGCCATAAACCGGGAGGTACGTCCGCTAGCTTGTCAACTGGCTGAGGAAGCAGATTTGTCTCATTATCAAGCCCAATATGACAGCCAGAACAAGCGAATAGCTGCACCAATCCATGAATCGGAAAACCTGATCCCTCCAATCCGTAAGCATACTTACGCTCCCGATATTGACCCGTCTTCGCTAATCCATGACGAAGCTGTTTTTCAAGCATTGATGGGAATCGACTGGACAACTGTGGATTTTCAGCCACTGGGTAGAGAAACGGAAGCTGAAGCGGCGCAGGATGACCCACAACCATCAGGCCAGGCTGGTGGCCAAGCTTAAACCGGAAGCCGGTTTTAAAACTGTCTCTCCTTTGTGAAAAACAATTATGTTATTATGGGCACCATGTTGCCTTGTAATAGGCTAGCTGATACCTTTGATGTTGATATGCCTTCGCGCATAACTTGTTCTTCCTGTGGTAATGAACTTTCCAAAATACTTTCTGAAATAAGAAATTCGTTAAGTGCCACCGCGGTTGTACCGTCAGGTGGAGTATGATGTTTGTATATATAAAATCAAAACATCCAAAACAAAATTTTAAGTATATGATCAAAAAATTTGAGATACATAATACCTGCCATCATTGAGTGTGAAGTTGGCTTGGCCAACCTTGAAGCGGAGCTTTTGCAAACCCACACTGTTTGGAGGAAATAACAACTCCTGTATATGTATATGACACTGGTTACCATGTAAACCGTGCCGGGTTATAATGAACACCGTGTTACTCCATAAGAGGATGTTAACAACAAGGATCAAACCGGACAAATAGTCTCCGGATTGACGTGAACCGTGTTCCGTCAATTGATTGGTTAAAAAACTTTGTCGGTTTTAAAGAACACAATAAAAAGCAAAAAAACCCTTCAAAGAAAAGTATGAAGCAAAAGCAACGACAAAAATGTTTGCCAAAAAAGATTTATTTAAGCTGATCAAATGGCGTAACCATGGCCAAACACGACCAAGCTCCCGTTAGGTGTAACTATGGTTCTAGTTAGCCAGGTCCCCAAGTGATTCTTGTGGCATTTATGCCGACCAAATGGCGTGGTCATGGTTCGGGTTCGACCAAGCCCCCAAGTGATTCTGTGGCCTTAGGCCGATCAAGAGGCATGACTGGTTCAGACATGACCAAGTCCCCAAGTGATCTGGTGGCTTTCGCCTATCAAGAGGCATGGTATTGGTTCGGACACGACCAATCCTCCAAGTGATATAACACGATGCTTTTAGCAAAGCGAACTCAAGGGGTAAACCGGAGGCCGCTTTAGAGCAACTCCGTGTAACCTCACATGATGTAAAAGAACAGATACCCCGCTTTAGCTGAGGTTCCGGTTTATTATACTTAATCATAATATATACATTGTATGTACATAAGTATAGCCAATGGCTCAGGTATAGTAAGGCCGAAGATGAGCTATATTCCACGGCCTGTTAGTCTCTTCCTCTGATGTACGTGAGTCCTTATGCTCTCGAATATCGATCAGATAGTACGACCCGTTGTGCAGATTCTTGCTGACCACGAAAGGCCCCTCCCAAGGTGGGGA
The DNA here is from genome assembly GCF_018294505.1 of Triticum aestivum. NCBI lineage: Eukaryota > Viridiplantae > Streptophyta > Magnoliopsida > Poales > Poaceae > Triticum > Triticum aestivum. The sequence continues at coordinate 721,319,424 of NC_057797.1, read as the reverse complement.
TAGCTTATGCATATCAGTCTGATCTTGGATGAGCCGAAGCACCAAATCTCCTTCCTGGAAGGCTCTGGTTCTGACTCGGCGACTGTGATAACGACGAAGATCCTGCTGGTAAATCGCCGATCGGGCGGCTGCGATGTCACGCTCTTCATCCAACCGGTCCAAAGCATCTTGCCGTGCTGTCTCGTTGTCCGCTTCAATATAAGCCGTGACACGAGGTGAATCATGACGGATATCACTGGGGAGAACCGCTTCCGCTCCATAAACCATGAAGAACGGTGTGTATCCTGTTGATCTGTTGGGTGTTGTATTGATGCTCCATAACACAGATGGTAATTCTTCTACCCAACAACCCGGCGTTCTCTGCAAAGGAACCATGAGCCGGGGCTTGATGCCTCTCAAGATCTCTTGATTAGCTCTTTCTGCTTGACCATTGGACTGTGGATGTGCCACTGATGAAACGTCGAGCCGGATGTGCTCCCGTTCGCAGAACTCCTTCATAGCACCTTTGGATAAATTGGTACCATTATCTGTGATAATACTGTGCGGAAAGCCAAACCGGAAAATCACCTTTTTGATGAACTGAACCGCCGTGGCCGCATCACACTTGCTAACAGGTTCTGCCTCCACCCACTTTGTAAACTTGTCCACCGCCACCAGGAGGTGGGTCTTCTTATCTTTGGACCTTTTGAAAGGCCCAACCATATCCAGCCCCCAAGTCGCAAACGGCCAAGTAATTGGAATCATCCTCAATTCTTGAGCCGGTACATGAGCACGTCTTGAAAACCTTTGGCAACCATCACATCGTCTGACCAGATCCTTCGCATCAGCATGAGCAGTTAACCAATAGAAACCATGGCGAAACGCTTTAGCCACCAGAGACTTTGAACCGGCGTGGTGACCACAATCTCCTTCGTGGATCTCCCGCAAAATTTCACGGCCTTCTTCAGGAGACACGCAACATTGAAAAGCTCCTGATACACTGCAATGATGCAACTCACCGTTGATGACAGCCATGGACTTGGATCGCCGGATTATCTGCCGGGCCAGAATCTCATCTTCTGGCAACTCGCCCCGGTTCTTGTACGCCAGATAAGGAAGCGTCCAATCCGGAATAACATGAAGAACTGCCACCAATTGAGCCTCCGGATCAGGAATGGCCAAATCCTCTTCACCAGGGATCTTCACCGACGGGTTGTGCAGCACATCCAGAAAAACATTGGGTGGGACCGGTTTGCGCTGAGAGCCCAGCCGGCTTAAAGCGTCCGCCGCTTCATTTTTCCGCCGGTCCACGTGGTCCACCTGATAGCCTCTGAAATAACCTGCAACAATATCCACCTCACGATGATATGCTGCCATGAGTGGGTCCTTGGAGTCCCAAGTGCCAGACACTTGCTGAGCCACAAGGTCCGAATCACCGAAGCACTTAACTCGACTTAGATTCATCTCCTTAGCCATCCGAAGACCATGGAGCAAGGCTTCATACTCAGCTGCATTGTTAGTACAAGGGAACATTAAACGGAGAACATAACAAAACTTATCACCTCGTGGGGAAGTTAATACGACTCCAGCCCCCGAGCCTTCCAACTGCCTGGATCCGTCAAAATGGATGGTCCAATACGTATGATCCGGCTTTTCTTCAGGTGCTTGCATTTCCGTCCAATCATTGATGAAATCAACAAGTGCTTGAGACTTAATCGCTGTCCGAGGCACATATTTCAAACCGTACGGCCCCAGCTCTATAGCCCACTTTGCAATCCGGCCAGTTGCTTCCCGGTTCTGGATGATATCTCCCAAAGGAGCAGAACTGACCACCGTAATTGGGTGCCCTTGGAAGTATTGCTTAAGCTTCCGGCTTGCCATAAAAACTCCGTACACCAGCTTCTGCCAATGCGGATACCTTTGCTTGGACTCAATGAGTACCTCGCTGATATAATAGACCGGACGTTGAACCGGATGCTCCTTACCTGCCTCCTTTCGTTCCACCACAATAGCCACGCTGACCGCACGAGCATTAGCAGCAACATATAGCAGTAACGGCTCCTTGTCAATGGGAGCGGCGAGCACAGGCGGTTGGCCAATTGCCGCTTTAAGTCCTCAAATGCTTCATCAGCAGCAGAACTCCAGACGAATTGATCCGTCTTCTTCAACATCTGATACAAAGGGATCGCCTTCTCACCAAGGCGGCTGATAAACCGGCTTAACGCGGCAATCCGGCCTGCCAGGCGTTGAACATCATTGATACACTTCGGTTTAGCCAGGGAGGTGATGGCTGTGATCTTCTCCGGATTAGCCTCAATTCCCCTGTTGGACACCAGAAAACCCAATAACTTGCCCGCCGGTACACCAAAGACACACTTGTCCGGATTAAGCATCATCTTGTACGTCCTTAGGTTATCAAAGGTTTCCTTCAAATCATCAACCAGAGTCTCCTTCTCCCTGGATTTAACCACGATATCATCCACGTAAGCATGTACATTACGGCCAATCTGCTTGTGAAGACAATTTTGTACACACCGTTGATAAGTTGCCTGGGCACTTTTGAGCCCAAAGGGCATAGACACATAGCAGAAGGCTCCAAAGGGAGTTATGAATGCCGTCTTCTCCTGGTCCTTAACTGCCATTTTGATCTGATGATAGCCAGAATATGCATCCAAAAAACTTAAACGCTCACAACCCGCCGTAGCATCAATGATTTGATCAATACGGGGGAGGGCAAAAGGATCTGCTGGACAAGCTTTATTAAGATCTGTGTAATCCACACACATACGCCAGGTGCCGTTTTTCTTAAGGACTAGCACCGGATTGGCAAGCCACTCAGGGTGGAAAACTTCAACAATAAAACCAGCTGCTAAGAGCCTGGCTACCTCTTCTCCAATCGCCTTGCGTCTTTCTTCGTTAAACCGGCGGAGGAACTGTTTCACCGGTTTGTATTTAGGATCCACATTAAGTGTGTGCTCAGCGAGTTGCCTCGGTACACCTGGCATGTCAGAGGGCTTCCATGCAAAAATGTCCCGATTCTCACGGATGAACTCGATGAGCGCGCTTTCCTATTTCGGATCCAAGTTGGCACTAATGCTGAACTGCTTGGACGAATCGCCAGGTACGAAGTCAACAAGCTTAGTTTCTGCTGCCGATTTGAACTTCAGGGCCGGATCATGCTCCGTAGTTGGCTTCTTCAACGGAGTCATGTCCGCCGGGTCAACATTGTCTTTATAGTACTTCAACTCCTCGGTGGCACAAACCGACTCTGCATAAGCCGCATCTCCTTCCTCGCATTCCAAAGCGATTTTGCGGCTTCCGTGAACCGTTATTGTCCCCTTGTGACCCGGCATCTTGAGCTGCAAATACACATAACAGGGCCGAGCCATAAACTTGGCGTATGCCGGACGCCCAAACAGGGCATGATATGGACTTTGGATTTTCACCACTTCAAACGTTAATGTCTCCGACCTGGAATCATGATCATCCCCAAAGGCCACTTCAAGAGCTATCTTACCAACGGGATATGCTGATCTGCCAGGCACTACACCGTGGAATACTGTATTGGATGGTTTGAGATTCTTATCTGTAAGTCCCATACGACGGAAGGTCTCATAGTATAGGATGTTAATGCTGCTCCCTCCATCCATGAGCACCTTGGTGAACTTATAACCTCCCACCTGAGGCGCCACCACCAGAGCCAACTGACCCGGATTATCGACCTGGAGTGGGTGATCCTCTCTGCTCCATATGATTGGCTGTTCAGACCAACGTAGATAACGGGGTGTGGCCGGTTCAACAGAGTTGACTGCCCGCCTCTGAACCTTCCGGTCTCGCTTGTCCAAGCTAGTGGTAAAGACATGGTACTGCCCATTACTCAACTGCTTTGGGTTGCTTTGGTAACCTGACTGTTGCTGCTGTTGGTTGTAACCACCCTGGTTGTTCTGACTATTTTGACCATTATGTCCGCCCGGATTACCATTAAATCCTGAACCGGAACTTCCTCCACCGTAACCCGGCCCGGACCCTGAGCCACTGCCAGATCCGTGATCATACCGGAAATTATTAGAATTCTTGAACTCCTGCATAATAAAGCAATCCTTCCAAAGGTGGTTTGCTGGCTCCTCCTTCGTCCCATGTCTTGGACAGGGTTGGCTTAGCAGATAGTTCAGGCGGTTTGGGTTGGGGTTGGGTGCTCCACTACGATTTTTCGGCCTACCCTTGCGCCGTTGGCCATTGTCCTGTACGTTGGTATTAGCCACAAAATCCATGTTGCCATCCGCTTTACGCTTGCCTCCTCCGCCATTGCCTGCCCAGTGATGCTGCTGACCTTTGGAGCTGCTGTTCTTCTTCCCCTTCCCTGTCTTGTCATCATCAGATTTGGGATCCTTGGTACTATCAGAATCAGCATATTTTACCAAAGCGGCCATGAGGGTCCCCATGTCGGTGCAATGACGCTTCATCCGTCCCAATTTCAACTTTAGAGGCCCAAACCGGCAGTTGCCTTCTAGGGTTAATACTGCGGTGTCAGCGTTGATGCGGTCTGAGGAGTGCAACACTTGTGAAACCCGGCGCACCCAATGAGTCGTTGACTCTCCTTCCTCCTGGACGCATGCAGCTAAGTCCACTATCGACATAGGTTGTTTACAGGTATCCTTGAAATTGTTGATAAACCGGGCTCGTAATTGGGCCCATGAACTGATAGAATTAGCGGGCAAGCTTTTTAACCAAGTACGGGCCATTCCTTCGAGCATCATGGTGAAGTATTTCACACACGCCGTGTCATCCACATCAAGCATCTCCATGGCCATCTCATAGCTCTCTACCCATGTCTCTGGTGGTTGATCCGCCGTATAATTTGGTACCTTGCGTGGGCCTTTGAAATCCTTGGGCAAGCGTACGTTGCGTAAAGCGGGGACGAGGCAAGGCACCCCCAAAGAACTAGAAGTAACACCAGGTTCGATTGAAATGGTTGGACGAACCGGCGTGAGCTGCCGAGCCTGATGATGTGCAGCTAACTCGGCCTCCCTACGTGCTCGGGCCCGGTTCACCACTTCCTGAGCGTCATCAGCACCACCCGTCGGGTTGTTACCACGGGGTGCTCCACGTCGTTCATTACTCGACACTGCTGGTTCATCCATATGTCTGCTATAGCTCCGGCTTGGACGGGGGGTCGAGTGGATTCGGTCGCGGCTGTACGAGTACGCCTCCTGTTGGGCCAAAGCCGTCCTCAGAAGTTCCTTGACCCGTCGCTCTCTACTGCTTGCGGCGAGTCACCTTCAACTGGAATGGCCTCCAGTCGTGCAGCAGCGGCAACAAGATTGTCCATTGGGTTGGAGTAGTGACCCGGAGGTGTTAAAACATCCCGAGGTATAATGGTGTTTTGACGAGGCGGGTCCATCTGACGGGGCTGAACCGGTGCACCGGTCCCAGGGGCTTCTGCCTAGTTCCCCTCCAGCGGATTTCTGGCTCTTGGTCCTGGAGTGTTGAAAGGGTCTCTGGCCTCGAAAACTAGAGGTAAGCGGGACCGGTGCTTCCTCCTCATGACTTCATGCGACGCGCTCTGATCCAACATAAGCCTGTAGGCCTGTGCGTCTAAAGCGGCCCGCTCTGCGGCCATCCTGGTGTCCTCAGCCGCCAGATCCGTTTTGGCCTGGGTGATTTGTTCCTTTACCTTTGCAATCTCCGCGTTGTGAGCGTCCTGATCTGGCGGATTAACTTCTGCCATAAGCACAGCCAATGCATCAAATAGTTCTGATAGAACCTGAGCCGGTGGGCACACAGGGCCTCCCGCCCCGGCAACCGTTGCCGCTGCTTAACCGGAGATCGTTGCCGCGGCTGTCGAAGAGTGAAGCGCTGCTTGTGTTCCGGCCATGAATATTCCAACCCGGTTAGGCAGATCAGAGGGGTCCGGAATACTGTCGCCATCGGAACAGCTCTCAATCCGGCCATCTTGTAGCTGATAAAGAGATTCGGTTTCTCCGGTCGAAGATTCGTCACCGGAACGAACGGCAGTCGCCCCGCGAAGCTCCGATCCATCCTCGTAACTCCCTCCATGGATCATTCCCACGAAGGCACGCTTCATAGCCGGTTTAACACGGGCGGATCGCGTACGCTGAGCCGTCTCGACGAGGTCGGTGCAGATGTCCGGCTCAGGGCCCGGTTCGCCGATCTTGCCAATGAAAATGTGAATGCTACCAAAGGGGACCCGGTACCCGTACTCAATTGAGCCGGCCTCGGGGCCCCAGCCTGCGTCGTCGATGTAGAGTTTGCCGCGACGACTCTTAGTCATTCGGCCTATAGCGTAGCCCTCGAGTCCTTCAAAGCGGCCCTCCAAGAACCTGAAACCATCGTGCGATGGCCCCACGGTGGGCGCCAATTGTCGTGGTTTTGTCACGGCAGATGTCCTAGAGAAAGGACTTAGTCGTGGAGCCATCGCTACGGGTTAGCTTGAAGGGGTTAAAGCGGACACAAGGACGCAAGAGAGTTTATACTAGTTCGGCCCCTTCAAGGAAGGTAAAAGCCTACGTCTAGTTGTGATGGAATTGATGGGTGTTTCGATGACTAGGGAGCAAATAAGCTTGGCCTATGTCTCGAGTTGTTGTTATTTTTGTCCTTGAACCGCCGCCGGGTCATCCCCTTATATACATGGGTGACGCCCGTCGGTTTACAGAGTCCCAACACCGGCTCATAGATGTGTCCGGTTTGGTCTCTACTTATTCCTTACTTACAATACAAGTTACATATTGACGCCGGTTTACGGCTACAGGCTCTCAGCCGATTATGGGTCTTGAGCCCTCATCTATCTTCCTGGGCTTTAACATGCTTAACTACTGATGAAGTTAATCCGGCCCAGATAGGCCAGTTTACGCCCAGTAGTAATATCCCCAACAGTGACCTTCGTAAAGTCATTATGAACGAAGCTCACAATTCACTCCTCTCTATTCACCTTGGAAGTACAAAGATGTACCATGACCTCAAGCAGTCGTATTGGTGGACTCGAATGAAGCGCAAGATTGCTTAGTTCGTGAATGAATGTGATGTCTGCAGAAGAGTGAAAGCAGAACACCAATGACCAGCTAGTCTCCTCCAACCTCTTGCCATTCCAGAATGGAAGTTTGACCATATTGAGATGGACTTTGTGACTGGATTTCCAAAGTCCAACCGTGGCAATGATGATATCTTCGTTGTCATCGACAAGCTCACTAAAGTGGCTCATTTTCTTCCTATCAAAGAATCTATCACAACAGCTCAGTTGGCAGAGATATATACCTCCAGGATTGTCTCTTTGCACGGCATTCCACAGTTGATATCTTCAGATTGTGGAAGCATCTTCACCTCTAAGTTCTAGGACTCCTTTTAGAAGGCCATGGGCACCAACATTCACTTCAGCACAGCTTTTCATCCTCAAACTAGTGGCCAAGTTGAGCGAGTCAATCAAATTCTTGAAGATATGCTCAGGGCATGTGTCATTTCTTTCGGTATGAAGTGGGAAGATTGTCTCCCATATGCCGAGTTCTCCTATAACAACGGCTTCCAAGCGAGTTCGGGCAAGGCCCCATTCGAGATTCTCTATGGCAGAAAGTGACATACTCCTCTTAACTGGTCAGAGACTGGTGAATGCCAACTTCTTGGCAATGACTTGATCACAGAGGCTGAAGAAATGTGCAAAGTCATTCGTGAAAATCTCAAAGCCGCGCAATCGCGTCAGAAGAGTTACTATGATAGCAAGCAACGTGACTTGGCTTTCGAGATCGGAGACCATGTCTACCTCCGCGTCTCTCCAATGAAAGGTACTCGTCGCTTCGGTATCAAAGGGAAGCTTGCCCCTAGATACGTGGGTCCTTTCAAAATCATTGGCAAAAGAGGCGATCTCGCCTATCAACTTGAGCTTCCATCCAACTTTGCAAACGTGCACGACGTGTTTCACGTGTCTCAGCTTCGCAAGTGTTTCAAGATTCCTGACCGCACCATCAACTTTGAAGAGATTGATCTCCAAGAAGACATGTCTTATCATGAGCATCCCGTTGCTATTCTTGAAGAAACTGAGCGCAAGACTCGCAACAAGTCTATCAAATTCCTGAAAGTGAAGTGGTCACATCATTCCGACCGTGAAGCCACCTGCGAACGCGAGGACCACCTCTGTTCTGAATATCTGGAGTTTTTCCAGTCCTAGATCTCGGGACGAGATCCTTTCGTAGTGGTGGAGTGTTGTAACGCCCCGTATATAACTTGCCATATTTGTATTCCAACTCTTGCCATTTCCGGCACTAAGTTATGATATTCCCTCGTGGTTGAGTTTTGTCTTTGTTTTTCTTTTGTCCTTGTTATGCATCTCATATCAAGTCATCATGTGCATTGCATTTGCATACGTGTTCGTCTCATGCATCCGAGCACTTTTCCCCGTTGTCCGTTTTGCATTCCGGCACTCCTATGTCCTCCAGCGTCCCCTTTTGCCTCTTTTCATGTGCGGGTGTTAAACGTTCTCGGATTGGACCGAAACTTGCCAAGCGGCCTTGGTATACTACCGGGTAGGTCGCTTGTCAAGTTTCGTGTCATTTGGACTTCGTTTGATACTCCAACGGTTAACCGAGGAACTGTAAAGGCCTCGTGTGTGTTGCAGCCCATCACCCCTCCAAAGTGGCCCAAAACCCATCTAAACCCCCTCCATCCTCTAGGCCGTTCGATCACGATCGTGTGGCCGAAAACCGCACCTCATTTGGAGTCTCCTAGCTCCTTCTATGTATAAATAGGTGCATCCCTCCGAAATTTGCGGATGAGACCCTAACCTACTTCCCCTCTCCGCGCCGGACGTGTCCGTCCGCCGCCGAACACGCCACGCCGCCGCCCGCGTCCAATCGCAGGCCGACACGTGGCGCACCTGCGCCCACTTCGCCGCCGGCCCGCTTGGCCCGTCGCGGGCCCCCGAGGCCCGGTCGCCTCCCCGCCGCCCGACCACGCCCGAAGCCTGCCGCCTCCGCCGCCTAGCTCGCCGCCTCCGCCGCGCCTCCTCGCCGCCACCGCCCAACGTCGCCGGCCGCTGTGCCTCCTCGCAGCCACCGTGCCGCCCCGTCGTCTCCGGCCGCGCCGCCCTGACGCCTCCGCCGCTCCCCGCCCTCACCGGCGACCCGGCGCCCATCTCCGGCCATCTCCTTCCTCCCCGGCGAGTCCCGGCCACCGTCCGGCGAAGAGCTCCGGAGAACCTCGAGCAACGTGCCTCAGACCTGGATCTGAGAGGATTAGGGTTGACTTTCGTTTTTCTCTAAGTCCCCAGTTTTCAGTATTTTTAGGCATCTTCATCATGTCATATCTTTGCATTTGTAGCTCCGTTTCGTGCGTGCAATATATCAAATTGTTCGTCTGGATGTGCACTTCATTTCATTCCATTGCACCATGTTTGTTTGAGTCCATCTTGATGCCCTAAATGTTGTTGCAAGAGTGCTATGTAATGTTAGTTCCTGAATTCTTATTAGATTATGGACATTTGTCATTTTTGCCATGATTAATGTGCGCCTCCTATGAACTTGAGCCCTACATGCGTTTTAGGCTATGCCATGCTGTCTTTACAGGGGTGTATGCCATGTATTTTTGTGGTCAATGTGGTGACTAGCGTAAGCATGCAAAGTAGCTCTCGTGATGTTGCTGATTTCCGGGACTTAGAATTCTTCTAAGTCATTTCCCTGATGTTATTTTTATGCCATGTATTCATGTTGCTACAGAGTGATCCATGCCTCTTTTGAGCATGTTCAGTAAGGATGATTTTGAGATATTGTTATGCTCTATCCATCCATGTCTTTGTTTGCAATTATGGAGTACCCTAGCATGACTCAATCTTGCTCTACTTTTGCTATAAAATGTTCCTGGCAGATTGTTTATGTGTTAATCAATTTTGCCGAGGTTGTTGTACTTGATCCATGCATGCTATGAGTTGGTTATTGCCATGGTTAGCTATTTGAACATGTCTTATTGCTGGGTGTATGCTTAGTTTGTCATGCAATGCCTTGTGGTGAGTGCATCGAGCTCGCAAACATGCCTATGTAACTCTGTTTTTGCCATGTCCAGTTTTCTGCTAAGTCTGAATCTGTTAATGAAACTTGCTATGTTCACATGGTTGCCATCGTATCTTCTGATCCTTTTTGGCTTGTGGTTAGTAAGAGACTTTTGTTACATGCTTTGAGTAGATTCATGCCATGCCTTGCTTTGCCATGATATGTTCATGTAGCATGTTGTTATCTTGCTCTAAACATTGCTTCCTGGTGTTATTTCCTGACATGTTGTTAATTTTACTAAGTCTGTGAACCTGATATCTTTTGCACTTTTTCCATGCTTGTTTGAACCTGCTATTATGTGAATTAGCCGTAGCTTAGTGTTCATCTTTTGTCAAGCTTCTTGAGTGGATCACTGACATGTGCTTTGTTTCCATGTTAGGGTGCAGTAGCTTATTTTCTTGATACATTCTAGATGGCATCATGCTGTTAATCGTAGTTTAGTGCCATTATTGTTTTGCTTGCTATTTGCAAACATTGCATCCGATTCTGGTGATCTTTATATCGATTTCGACCGAAATCAACTCATCTTTCTAGCGACACTCTTGGTTTGCCAAGTTGAGGCTTGGTTCAATCTTTTCCTTCCAGAGCATGCATATGCATTGCATATCACATCCCGCATATCATGCCATGTTTTGCATCATGTTGCTTGCGCATTGCACTGTGGTTGATTGTGTCTCCCTTTGCTTGTGTTCTTTCTTTGGGTAGAGCCGGGAGACAAGTACGTGATCGAGGAACCCATTGAGTACGCTTACGAGGATCAAGCTTACGTCAACTCGGAGAACTTTGCAGGCAAGATGACCATACCCTCGAAATCACTTCTATCTTTGCTTGCTAGTTGCTCGCTCTTTTGCTATGCCTATGCTGCGATACCTACCACATGCTATATCATGCCTCCCATATTGCCATGTCAAACCTCTAACCCACCTTCTCCTAGCAAATCGTTGATTGGCTATGTTACCGCTTTGCTCAGCCCCTCTTATAGCGTTGCTAGTTGCAGGTGAAGATTGGAGTTTGTTCCTTGTTGGAACATGTTTATTATTGGGATATCATTATTATATCTTGTTTACTTTAATGCACCTATATACTTGGTAAAGGGTGGAAGGCTCGGCCTTATGCCTGGTGTTTTGTTCCACTCTTGCCGCCCTAGTTTCCGTCATACCGGTGTTATGTTCCTTGATTTTGCGTTCCTTACACGGTTGGGTTATAATGGGAACCCCTTGACAGTTTGCCTTGAATAAAACTCCTCCAGCAAGGCCCAATCTTGGTTTTACCATTTGCCACCTAGCCTTTTTCCCTTGGGTTTTGCGGACTCAAGGGTCATCTTTATTTTTAAACCCCCCCCGGGCCAGTGCTCCTCTGAGTGTTGGTCCGAAACGGGCAGCCTGCGGGGCCACCTCGGGGCAACTCGAGGGTTGGTTTTACTCGTAGCTTGACCTATCTAGTGTGCCCTGAGAACGAGATATGTGCAGCTCCTATCGGGATTTGTCGGCACATTCGGGTGGCTTTGCTGGTCTTGTTTTACCTTTGTCGAAATGTCTTGTAACCGGGATTCCGAGTCTGATCGGGCCGTCCTGGGAGAAGGAATAACCTTCGTTGACCATGAGAGCTTGTGATGGGCTAAGTTGGGACACCCCTGCAGGGTATTGAACTTTCAAAAGCCATGCCCGCGGTTATGGGCAGATGAGAATTTGTTAATATCCGGTTGTAGAAAACCTGAAACTTAACTTAATTAAAATGGATCAACGGCGTGTGTAGCCGTGATGGTCTCTTTTCGGCGGAGTCTGGGAAGAGAACACGGTCTCGTGTTATGCTTGAACGTAAGTAGTCTAGGATCACTTCTTGATCATAGATTCTCGGCCGTGCCTTGCCTTTTTCTCTTCTCGCTCTCATTTGCGTAAGATTAGCCACCATATATGCTAGTGCTTGCTGCAACTCCACCTCATACCTTTTACCTACCCATAAGTTTAAATAGTCTTGATCGCGAGGGTGTGAGATTGCTGAGTCCCCGTGACTCATAGATTACTTCCAAAACTAGATGCAGGTGCCGATGATACCATCCAGGAGATACGATTGAGCTCAAGTGGGAGTTCAATGAGGACTCAGGACGATACTACGTTTCCTTTCCAGACGATCAGTAGTGGAGCCCAGTTGGGGCAATCGAGGATCTTATGCATTTGGGGTTGTCTTTATTTTGGTTCCATAGTCGGACCTTGATTGTATCTGGATGATTGTAATGCTATATTTATGTATTGTGTGAAGTGGCGATTGTAAGCCAACTATGTACCTCTTTCTTTTTCAGTACATGGGATGTGTAAAGATTACCCCTCTTGCGACATTGCCTACAATGCGGTTATGCCTCTAAGTCGTGCTCCGACACGTGGGAGATATAGCCGCATCGTGGATGTTACATTACGTTTGTTCCTGAGGACATGGGAGAAGTCTTGCTATTAGCAGTTATGTGAATTTGGTATTCGTTCGATATTTTGATGAGATGTATGTTGTCATCCCTCTAGTGGTGTCATGTGAACACCGACTACATGACACTTCACCATTGTTTGGGCCTAGAGGGAGGCATTGGGAAGTAATAAGTAGATGATGGGTTGCTAGAGTGACAGAATCTTAAACCCTAGTTTATGCGTTGCTTCGTAAGGGGATGATTTGGATCCATATGTTTCATGCTATGGTTAGGTTTACCTTAATACTTCTATTGTAGTTGCGGATGCTTGCAATAGGGGTTAATCATAAGTGGGATGCTTGTCCAAGTAAGGACAGCACTCAAGCACCGGTCCACCCACATATCAAATTATCAAAGTACCGAACGCGAATCATATGATCGTGATGAAAATTAGATTGACAATAATTCCCATGTGTCCTTGGGAGCGTTTACATCATATAAGAGTTTGTCCAGGCTTGTCCTTTGCTATAAAAAGGATTGGGCTATCTTGCTGCACCTTATTTACTTTTATTACTTGCTACTCGTTACCAATTACCTTATCACAGAACTATCTATTGCCGATAATTTCAGTGCTTGCAGAGAATACCTTACTGAAAACCGCTTATCATTTCCTTCTGCTCCTCGTTGGGTTCGACACTCTTACTTATCGAAAGGACTACGACAGATCCCCTATACTTGTGGGTCATCAGACATGTAAATGCAGGAGTCCACGTCCATACTTGTGCTTCCTACACTAGGGTGCTATTGAGACATCCCAACACCCTCTGTTTCCTTTTTAGTATCCATATAACTTTAAACCCGCTGATAACCCACAAGTATAGGAGATCGCAACTGTTTCCGAGAGTAGAGTATTCAACCCAAATTTATAGATTCGACACAAGGGGAGCCAAAAAATATTTGTAAGTATTAGTAATTGAGTTGTCAATTCAACCACACATGGAGACTAAATATCTACAGCAAAGTGATCAATAGCACAATAATATGATATTTTGATAGTAATGGTAACAATACTATTACCTCCAGGACATGTTTCCAACAGTTGTGTGTCAAGGATGGGCATGCAACTGGATCAAAGTTGAGCAAGTTACATGTCAAGGGTCCACATGCAACTGGTTAGGTGTCGAGGACAAGTTGCGTGTCGAGGTGGACATATTAGCAAGTTGAGTGTTGAATGTCGAGTGTGAACATGCAACTAGGTCGGAGTTGGGCAAATTACGTGTTGGTCTGAACATGCAGCTAGGTCAGACTAGTTATGTATTAAAAGTGAACATATAACTGGGTTAGTTAGGGTCAAGTTACGTATCAAGAACAGATATGCAACTAGGTAAGTACTGGGGCAAGTTCCGTGTTGGGATGGATATGTAACTATGTTGGAGCATAAAACTAAATCATAATCAAACAAGTTACGGATCCAAGATGGACAAATAAGTTGCGCACATTTGAATTGTGAACACACTCATGTGAAAGCAATGTACCCATCTTTTAAAAAAAACTCTAAAATGTAAAAAAAATCAAAAATACAAGGGTGCTTCTACGCATCGGCTAACGAATCTTTTTAAAAGGTTTGTTGCCTCGCGAGAGTCGGATCTGGCGGATTGAGGGGTGAGCGCCACCTTCTACCACTGCAAGAAAGGTCGTGTAACGGTAATTTTCTACAACACGGGTCATGTTGCAATTTTTCGCAAAACATAGGTCAGGTTGCAGTTTTATTTTTGCCACATATGTTTTGTTACAGTTTTTTGTGCAACGGAGGTCATGTTACATTTTGTTTTGCAATAGAGATCTTGTTACATTTTTTTGCAACAGAGGCCTTATTGCAATTTAATTGTTTTTGTAATAGGGGTCTTGTTGCAATCTTTTTTTCTTCAATAGATGCGTTGTTGAAGAAAGGAGAGATCATGGGGGGCTGGTTCACCATGCCACATGGGACGCATGGCGTGCAACTAAGACGGTGGACGCAAGCTTGTTAATCCGCCGGCTGAACCATATCATTTCCCCTATATTATAGAGTTAGATAGATGACACTTAACTAATTCCAATCTTATTCTCAAGAAAAAAACTAATTCCCATCTATATGAGAATTAGTAAAATCCCAATAATGTTTAAGAAGTAGGTACTTTATGTGTGTGGAAGTTTGTAAGTTCTCAATCACCTTAGTATTTTGTAAATCCACCGTGCATCATGCTTTTGTTCATCCCACCACAAGGACTAGTGTATCCATTTTCATAGTTCCTAAATGTTTTAGTTCTACATAGATCAACTTGTGGGGTATAACTGGCGATTTTGTTGACAAGGTTGACTTATCCTTCTTCTGACTTTGGTCGTGTGGGAAGAATGATCTAGTGCCCCATATATACTCAAGAAAGAACCCCACTAGAAAAACTAAGTTGTTAAATTTCTAATATTGTATTTATTTTTATTAAAACTAGCCGAGTGATCCGCCCATTTGCGCGGCTAGATGTTTACTCCTGCTTTCAGTTGTTATTTGAGTCGCTATGTTAGCTTTAATATATCATGATAATAATCTAGCTACTGATGTGTCCTAAAATACAGGATTTAGACTTTGGTAGAAACCCTTGCATTAAGTATCTAATGTTTTATAAAAAAAACTTTGGTGTGTAATAACTAAAAATCGGTGGCATTGAGTTCCCAAACCCATCTTGTAGATTCATTTGGCTTTCATGATTATCTCCAACATCCTTTTGCATTTTTTTATTCACTTAATGTCTATCTATTCTCAAATAATTTGTTTAAAAATTTCCACTAAGAGTATACATTGATGACTTGTATCTATGCCATCTACTTAAATCGTTCTCTTAATAGAATGCACTCCTCTAGTCGTGTCTCTATATGTTCTCCCTTGCCGGAAGGAAATTAGCCTTCCTCATTCTCCTTCATCCATGTATCTCTTGTATCTTTTATTATGGACGGAAATTTAAATACGAAAAATGCGTCCCTTTTTTGTCTTTCTTTTTTTTCAATTTAGAAAATATCTAAGTTGTTGCCTGTTCAAAATTGCTTCAAATTATTTGCAAAATTTTATGAGGCTTACTTGGATTATTCATATTCAAATAAAAAATTTAATATCTTATTTGAGATAATTGTAGTTCAAATCTAAATTATATCCAGCCATAAGTCCATTTAATACACAAATAGTAAAAACTGTTTCAAAACAATACTTAAACTTGAAATTAACAATATAATGTAATGTGTTCCATGTATATAAAATTGGAGTGTTCTGGATAATTTTTTAAGGGTGGGCGAACTGAACTGAATGTGTCACACACTAACACAAACACACATACAAAAGGAAAAAAGGACAGCACTTAACAAAAAAGGAGGCAATGCTTGCATGCAAGGTTCTTGGCATTCAAGTTTAAGCAGGTACAGTACCGGCAGATTTAACTCCAATCTTACGCCCTGCTTAGGCTCTGTTTGGTTCATAAGTTTTAAAACTTTTTTTGTCCCAACTTATAAGTCTCAAGTCCCTAAAAAGTCTCTACCTGTTTGGTTCCTGAGACTTAACATTGACTAAAAAACCATATTACAACTATAAGTCCCTATAAGTTCCTCCTTGAGAGTCTTATTTCATAAGTCTCAAATGCCCACTTTAAGTCCCTATAAGTCCCTCTTGTTTAGTTTAGATGGAAATTATAGGAACTTTTTTAAGTCCCTAAACCAATAAGTCTCTGGAAACAAACACCCTCTTATAATGGGTGTAAGTTTTTACACCTGTATTTATTTTACATGTCTAGATTACCGGTGACATCTTCATTCCTGCCTGGAATTAAAACGACGGGAGGAGGTTTGTATTCCACTCACCGTCCATACACATCGAATCCGAGCAGTACGTATACAGTTAGTTAATGTGCACATCGATCGCTGTACGTGGCCTAGCCCAGAAGGCAGAAGCTACCTAGGAGTACCGCGACGGTGCCTGCGACGACGAGTGTCGCCGCCCGCCGTTCGCCGCCGGCGCCTGCTGGCTCCAGTCGTACCGCAAGACGCCTTCCGGCAGCCGCGTTATCCGGTCATCGTCGTGGTCCTCCTCGCCGCCGTCGACCCTCGAGGGCTCCTGATCCGGCTTGATGGACGTGTCGTGGTGGCCGTCGGCCTGCTGCTTGTGGAGGTGCGCGCGGTAGAGGTCGTAGAGGCGGCGGCTGAGCATGACCTCGAAGTCGAGCACGCCGAGGAGCTCCAGCTCCAGCTTGTTCATCTCCGCGTTGCTCACTCCGCCCACGCGCGCGAAGAAGGCGTTGCCGTGGTGGCTGCATGCACCCCACATGTATCCGCATGTCAGGCAAGATCCAACAGGGTTCAGTTAATCAGTTTACTTATTAATTTTCACCATGGAACATGCGTGAATGTGTGAAAAAGCGCCAATCGAGCAAAATGTGACTTGGGCATTCATCCTGATCAACGTCACTACGTCAGGCAACAATCACGCAGTATATCTCCGTGATCTGTCTGATCAAGACGTTGTTTATTTATGGAGGTACCTGTCATGTACTGTACTTTGAAGAGTCTAAACTTTTGTTTGACGACGACATAATTAAATACGGACGGATCATGCATGAAGCGCCACATACATAGCCAGTGTACGTACTACACCTACCAGTCGTTATACTTGAGTGTGTGGTAACACCGAACCAACTGACGTGACAGGGAATAACTGATCGAGCACAGGCAAAATCGTACACGCCCCTTCCCTTTCTTCCACTTGAATGAAAGTGCCTCACTGCCATACAAAGTACCACTAGTATTCTCCTTTGCCGTCTCCAGATTTTTGATCTATTTACTGTGGCCATATTTTTCCAAAGTTAGTTGTGGTCATGGTTGGTCTGGATCCCTAGCTCTGCCCTTCGGTCGTACGGCACTGTCTTAGTAGCTAGTGTACATCATTAGTACGTGATGGTTATGCTTCTTTGGCTGTTCTTGTCTAGCTTGACGGCAATGGTGATAGAGTTCCTACTCTGTTATTGCGTCGGTCGTCGAGTAGCATGGAAGGAAGAAGAGAAAGGAAACTTACAAGTCGTCCAGGACCTTGGAGGCGACGAGGAGGCATGCGAGGAGCAGCCGGTGCACGTTCTTGGACGCGACGGCGGCCGCGGGGCGGCGGTGCGCGGCCCGGTCCACGTACGCGTAGGCCACCACGTAGCACTCGGGCTCCAGCGCCGCGTACCGGTGCACCCGCTCCAGGTACTGCGCCACGCCGATCCGCGGCGGGCCCGTGCCCTCGAACGCCGCCATCCCGGTGATCCCCTCGCCGCCGCCCTGCTCCGCGTCCAGCAGCAGCAGCGCGTCGTTCCGCGCCACGAGCCGCTCCACGGCGCGCGCCACCATGCCCAGCTCCGGCGGCGGCGGGGTCGGCGGGGAGGAGAGCCCGCCCGCTGCCACGGCGACGTCGCCCATGTCGTCGGCACGTCGCTCGGTGCTCTCGCCTGTCTCGTGCTGGGTGGGTGGGGGCGTCTGCCGGCTGCCGGTTCGCTTGGCGGTGGTTTAGCCGCGGGTGTGGGCGCGGCTGACTGGTGCAGCTTTCTCACGATGTCGGCCTCCCGAAGCTGGGTGGAGCGGATATGGTGGGGTAGCGCGCGTGACAATTCTTTCCCGTTTCGATTCGATCCCGACCGGAGAAAATACTTCTTTCATTTATTTCCCTTCCCATTTTAAGCATGTCTTACAAGTTCTCTCGCTCCCTCCCACTGGCCACTCGCTGGGTTAAGGCGGCAGCCGGCACACCAAAAGCTCGAAGACCTTTTTAAAACTCTGAGTTATACACAACATAGATTTACCATGTCACTAAAATTCAAAAACAAATTAAAACCACAACAAAAGTTCAGTTGCACTGGTTACAGCAGGGTTGAAAAACTCTCTAAAGTACTCAAAAGGTTCTGAAACAAATCGAGGGTAAGAAGCGCTAAGTAGCGCAAACATGTAAAAATGGAGGAGGTGGTTTATAACACTTGTGTGGCAGCTATAGCGATGGTATGAACCTTTGCACCCAAGCTTCAAGATTGGACTTGAAGATCGAGCATGAGCAATGCCAACACTAGAGGAGGATGTCCACAACAATGTTGCGACCGACGTAGCTCGCTAATGGGCACTCATTGCCGAAGACCCTAGTGTTCCTGCTTTTCCATATCTCCCAAAGGAAAGCGACGATCACTATCGACTTGAGCTTCTCTGCATAAGACAAGGAGGGAGTAATGCCATCAGCGGATAAGCCCACAGCTCGGCATCGATGTACTAGACATAGGCAGCACAATTGCGCGCCAGGGGGGCTCCAAATTGCATGTGAGCGCACGGTCGAGGAAGATGTGTCAACAGTCTCATCGGCACAGTAGAACACACGACTGTGATGAAAATATGTTTTGGTAGTGGAGGTGGCCAATGCAACATTCAAAGAATGATTTATTTTTATTCCTCAAATTGTGGTAGAATGTTAGGGCCTACTTTGGAATGCATGATCTCTTTGACACACCACGTCATGCGGATCACTACTTCGGTTCAAGAAGGCTGGTAATCGAGCAATGTATGTCATGATGCCGAAGAGTCTGGCAAAGGCGACCAAGGGTGGATATTAGTTGTGTAAGACATGTACGTAAGTGGGGGGGGGGGGGAGTTTGGAAGAGGACGAGGGGCGAAGAGGTGGTGGTGCCAAGAGCAGGAGTGGGCATGAGGTTTGATGTGGTACCCAACACTTCCTACGTCTTGTAGACGCAACGCCCACCACTAGAAGGGGTGAAGACGGTGAGGAAGTGGTCGGTAGGACGTTCTTAATATCATCGTCGGTGAGATATGGATGGATGGAAGGTTATCTTCTTATTTTCCGTTTGATGGGCGCAATGGAGTGAGGGAAGACGACCATAATGGTTGAGTCAAGTTAGTTTGTCCCGAGTTAAAAAGTTAGTTTTATTAAAAATAATCAAAATGGTGGGCATGGATTGGACTATACTAGGCCCAACCAAACAAGATCACGACCCTGTAGATACGGGCTTATAAATCTTTGTTGGTTACTACAACTGACACCCCCTCCCTCAACCTGACCACTTGAGACGTTCGACTAACACAATCAAGTTGGAGATTGAGGAAGCACTCAACGCTTGGGTATACCTTCGGTACCCTTGGCTCATGTCGTCATCTTGTCGCGAGATTTATTTTGCGCATTTCTACACATACATCTATGGTGATGCAGTTTAAAGTTAGATCAACGAGTGTTTCTTTCGGTCTTATTATGATCTCTAAGTTAGATGTTATCGTTGTTTTTTACTGTGTGCATGAGGCCGGGTAAACTCTCCTTCTCGAGGAGAAAAAAGTATGCTATCATTGTCCATGTCACTTGTGCTAAGCCCAGCAGTAATGAACTCTATTATAATATCTAACCAGTTTGCCATGAGGATGTGGTTCTATCTTACATTCTAGAGATGCTTGGCTGCAAATTGAAGGCTTTCGTGTTTTACCTGTTGTGACAACCGTGCATGCATTTTGTCTTGCTTTCGTTTCTTGTTCTGTTGATTCGTCTGAGGTGTATATCTTCTTCAAACGCGATAGTGCACTCACCGTAGAGTAGACGGTGAGCTCGCCAACCGGTTGGAACTGGGAAGCAAGCGACTAGTGGTTCCTTTGGGTCATGAGCATGTCCAACTTGGATGATGGCTACCCGCTCCAATGAGGACAACCCACTGGGTGGCTTCCCGTGGCAACATTGATGGCCCAGGGCCTGTTCGATTGACACAGAATTGAAGGGGATTGGCAGCGATTGGGGGGGGGGGGGGGGGGGGTAAATCCCCTACAAGTCAAAACCCCTTAAATCCCCTCCAATTCCGTAAGGAGGGGATGCAACCGGACAAGGCCTGAGTTGAGTGTTCTCAATTTGAAGCTCGTTATGGCAAGTTGCGGCACAAACACATTGGCAGCTAAGGACTGATGCAATTTGCGCCAACACATTTAGCTATCCTGGCTTACTATATGCATAACAGTTTTAGGAAGGTTCCTCTCATTATTTATTTGCTTTGGGAACCTTCTAGAAGGAGTTTTTTAGGTTTATCTTTATGTTTTTCCTTTCTCTTTTTTAGTTTTATTTTTCTTTTAAAATGTTCAAAATTTTCAAAATATGTTTTTTTGAAAAAAATATAAATTTTAAAAATTATGTTTTTCCTAATAAAAATAAGATCACTTTTTTAAATAAAATTTACAAACATTTCAAAATTGTTCATGTTTTCACCTAAAACATTTCTGGTTTTTAAATTGAAAACAAAAAACCTTCTTGAAAACTAAACTATGGGAAAAAAATCTTGCTGCTAGGTACGCTTGACTGAGCTCCAAAGGGCTATTCATAATATTTCTTGCAAAATACGAACAAAACTTCAGTTGAGACTTCCTAGGGAAGCCAGACTGGGCCAACCCATTAGCAGGTGTAGCGTGCAACACTTTGGAGAAGTTCTTTTTTTTGCGCTGTAGATCTTTTTTTACCTTAGTGAATTGATGTTTTTGAAAAAAAAATCAATTCTTGAAAGTAATTTGAAAACACAAACATTTTTGAATCCGTGAACAAAATTGAAAACAAGAACATTTTCAAAATTTTGAACAAGTTTAAGAAAATGTGAATGTTTCTTAAAATTCTGAAACATTTTAAAAAGAAATCTGAAAATACTCAAATATCTTTTAAAAGCACGAGCACTTTTGAATTTATGAAGTAAATTTGAAAATTGGAAAATTTACTGAATTCTGAACATTTTTTTTAAATGGGATTGTTTTAAATTTCCAAACATTTTTAAAAAGAACAAACATTTTCGAAAAAATAATTAAAAATATTCTAAATCACAAACATTTTTAAAAAGTTAACCTGAAAAGAAAATGAATTAGAAAAAACATAAACAAGAAGAAATAAAAGAAAAACTAAACACTAAACAGTGGTAACAACTAAAACCGGTTCAGGAACCTTTTAGAAGGATCCCAAAACCGGAGTGGAAAACTAGTTCAGGAACCTTGCAGAACGATCCCAAAACCTTATCGTAGTTGTAGAATGGGCTGGTCCATTTAATCGCTCGATGCGCTTGTCTTTGTGCGAAGTGTCGACAATTGGACACTGTGAGCACGCCGGGAGGTCCTATACGGCGCCTTTAGCGCCTGATCTGCTTTGTGGCACTCACGTGAAGGTTCCTAGGCCTCGCCCAACGGAGGCTGGTTCCGCGCGATCCCTCGGCTCGGGATGCAGTCACTTCATCGGGCAGCGGTTAACTGCTCGATGGTTGACCAGTCAACCATTCAGTTTTGAATAAAAACAACGAAAAACAAAACTATCCTAAAACAAATCATGAATTCAAAAAAGTTCACAGTTTTGAATGAAATTTCAGGAAAAAAAGTTCACAAATTAAAAAAAAAGGCAATTTTGAAAAGAAATCTGGAGTCTCAACAAAGTTTGTACATTTTGATCAAAGCTCATCGATATTGAAAACTAAGTTTCATGGATTTCAAACAAAGTTCATATATTTTAAAAAAAATCATAGTTTTTGAAAAAATTCACAAATTTGAAAAGAATCATGGATTTTATAAAATTTCATCAAAAATTAAAAAATACTCATCGATTTTACATAAAAGTTCATCAATTTTGAATTTTGTTTCTCAAATTTGAAAATAATAATTAATGTTTTAAAAAGTTCATGCATTTTGTAAAAATAATGAAATTAAAGAAAAGTAAATAATTAAATAAAATGCAAAAAATAAAATAAATAGGGAAATAAAGAAAAAACAAAATAGAACTGGTAAAAGAAGCATATCAAAAGAAGAAGAAGAATCGGCTGTGAACTGAAGAAAGATTAAAAGGACAAAATGAATTAAGTGGGCACAAGGGTTCAGACGTCGTTGTGGTTAGTGGGGTTCTCATTGGAAGAAAGGTGTCGGGTGCGAATCCCGTGCCCCCCCATTTGAAAATTTGACAGAAAAAATGGGCCACCCATGCAACATCGATAGAGGTTAGAGAGTGCGCACCCGTTTGCGCCCATGCCTTTAACCGCCGCATCAAGTGTCGTATAGGAAATGCCCAACAGGCCATACATAGCCGCTCCCCCACTGAACCGCTACAGTTCCTAGCATTAATTGTCCTGTCAGCTCGCTCATGTTGAGGGGGAAGGTCAACACAAACGAGCCTTAGGCTGGTCATAGTGGGGAGTAACTTATATTAGTATCATGCATATGACACTAGTCTAAGTTACTATCTTTATAGTGCAAAGTAACATACTAGTAGTGTCATATGTAGCTTCATTTAATGGCTTGTAGACTCATCTTGTCTTGAAAAGCATAACATATTATGTTACCACTTCTCATTAACTACATGCCACATAAACAAAAAAAATTCGAAGTGCACTATGTTACTACCTAAGTTACTCCCACTATGACTAGCCTTAAATAAGGGCGCGGCTATGCCACACTTCAAGCGAGACAGAAGGCGTCTCCCTAATTGGGCCACTTCAGCACGCGAGAGAGGCATGCATAATTTTTCTGTTTTTTTTCATTTTTGTTTGATATTTTTTCCTTTTGTATTTTTATTTCTGTTTATATATTCTAAAAAAATTACATAAAATTTAAAAAATATTAACCAAGGATTTGAAACATGTTAAATTTGTATAGAGAAAATATCTCTGATGTATACAAAAATATATAAAATGTGTATGAAAATTTTGATCATGTATCTAATCTAAAAATATTAATCTAGCATTCGAAAAAAATTAATCAAGTTTTGCAAAATATTAATCAAGCATTTGAAAAGTGTTAAGTGTGTATAGAAAAAATGTTTGTAATATATACAAAAAATACAATGTGTATAAAAACGTTGATCATGTATTAAAAAAATATGTGTGATGTATACGAAAAATGTATAACTTGCATAAAGAAATTGAACATAAAGACATAAATTTAAAAATATGTTGACAATGCATCAAAAAATGTTAATTATATATTTCAAAATGCTAAATGTGTATAAAAAAATGATCCTGGTATATACCAAAAATGTACAATGTGTATGAAAAAGTAGTCATCAAACACAAAAAATTGAACGTCGCCAGCGATCGAAAAAAAACATGAAACAGGCCGGCCCGGTTTACTATGAGTGAAGAAAACGCTTTAACGAGCGGAAGCTATACTCGCGACAAGTCAAATATAGTATTCTTGGTTAAAATAGAACCTACCCGTCAGTAAGGTGTGCCCGGCATTGAATTCATTCACCCGCTTTGAAGAGCAATGCTAGACCTACTAAAGCTTATAAGGATTTTACATATTTGCTAATGTGGAGTATTGGGATTGGAAACAGGGTGAGGTAGATGCCCCCCAGTGAAATTCAAGAGTTACTTATAGTTTTAAAACTTAAGTAACCTTTCGTAGGTGTAGTATTATCACGCTTTGAATTTGGGCTGGGCTGGGCTGGACTGGCTCAGCCGCTTTCTCTTTTCTAACTCCGACAGACAGCTTTGTGGCCGCAATATGTTGTTGAAATATGAGATGGGCCTAGAGCCCATATGACAATTTCAGATTTGATCTCTAAGGGCCCATGTAGGTGGCATGACAAGGTGGTGGGAAGTTTAGTCCCACCCTGGAAGTGGAAAGAGAGTTGGAGTGGTTTATAAGAGATTCTCTTCCTCATGCTATTGGAGCTTGAGAAGAGATGAGGCCCTTGTGCACTCCTCCTCCGCTCGTCACGACGCGCCGCGGGTTGCGGGATTGAGCCGAGCCGAGCTCACTCCTATGCGCTTCTTTTTGCCGGTCAGGGCGATTAGGACCAGTGTGTTATCAATGCTGTCAATGTCATGCTCATGATTTATCAATCCAAAAACTTAATATGTGTAGGAGTTTTTCGAATTCTGGTTTTGCTGCTGCACTAAAACCGTCGCCGTTTACGGGGACGTACTTTAAGCGTTGGCAGACTAAAACCACCTTATGGCTCACTGCCATGAACGTGTTCTGGGTCGCCGGTGTGACTCCCACAGGAACGATCGCTCCTGATCAGGAGAAGGCGTTCAAGGAGGCCACTATCGTGTTCCTCGGGGCAGTTCTGAGCGTGATTGGAGATAAGCTGGTTGACGCATATTTGCATGTGCAGTCTGCCAAGGACTTCTTTTTGCCGGTCAGGGCGATTAGGACCAGTGTGTTATCAATGCTATCAATGTCATGCTCATGATTTATCAATCCAAAAACCTAATATGTGTAGGAGTTTTTCGAATTCTGGTTTTGCTGCTGCACTAAAACCGTCGCCGTTTACAGGGACGTACTTTAAGCGTTGGCAGACTAAAACCACCTTATAGCTCACTGCCATGAACGTGTTCTGGGTCGCCGTGTGACTCCCACAGGAACGATCGCTCCTGATCAGGAGAAGGCGTTCAAGGAGGCCACTGTCGTGTTCCTCGGGGCAGTTCTGAGCGTGATTGGAGATAAGCTGGTTGACGCATATTTGCATGTGCAGTCTGCCAAGGACTTCTTTTTGCCGGTCAGGGCGATTAGGACCAGTGTGTTATCAATGCTATCAATGTCATGCTCATGATTTATCAATCCAAAAACCTAATATGTGTAGGAGTTTTTCGAATTCTGGTTTTGCTGCTGCACTAAAACCGTCGCCGTTTACAGGGACGTACTTTAAGCGTTGGCAGACTAAAACCACCTTATAGCTCACTGCCATGAACGTGTTCTGGGTCGCCGGTGTGACTCCCACAGGAACGATCGCTCCTGATCAGGAGAAGGCGTTCAAGGAGGCCACTGTCGTGTTCCTCGGGGCAGTTCTGAGCGTGATTGGAGATAAGCTGGTTGACGCATATTTGCATGTGCGGTCTGCCAAGGACTTGTGGGAGGCGCTCGAATCTAAGTTCGGGGCTGCCGATGCAGGGAGCGAGATGTATATTATAGAGCAGTTTCATGATTACAAGATGGTTGAAAACCGTCATGTATTGGAGCAGGCTCATGAGATAATATGCATTGTTAAGGAGCTTGAGCTTCTTAAGTGCGAGTTACCGGGCAAGTTTGTCGCGGGCTGCATAATCGCTAAGTTTCCCAATCCTGGAGGAACTTTGCCACCACTCTAAAACATCAGAGGCGTGAATTCTCTGTGGAGGATGTCATTGGCCATCTGAGTGTTGAGCAGAATTTAAGGGCAAAGGACTCGCACGGAAAAGGGGTCGAAGGAACTTCTGTGGCCAACATGGTGCATCAGAAGAACTCCAATTCCCACAAGCCCAAGGGAAAGAACGGTGTCCAACAGAGTGCCGACTTTAAGAAGAAGGGTAAGAATACCTTCAAGAAGAACAAGAAGGATGAGGGCTGCTTTACTTGTGGTTCGATTGAACATTGGGCCAACAAGTGCCCAAACAAGTATAAGAAGCAAGGGCAGGACTCCAAGTCTGTCAATATGATTGTGAGAAACAATGAGGGTGGTGCATCTGGGTACAGTAATTTATTTGCTGTATTTTCAGTTTGGCCGTCCACCGATTGGTGGGTCGACACAGGTACAGGTGTTCATGTGTGTGCTGACATTTCATCGTTTTCTTCTTACCAGGCCACAGGTCACGGGTCCGTACTGATGGGGAATGGCGCGAGTGCTTCTGTTCTTGGTGTTGGCACGGTCGATCTGAAGTTTACTTCAGGAAGGATCGTGCAGCTGAAGAACATACATCATGTCCCCGCCATCAAGAAGAACCTCGTTAGTGGCTCCCTTCTATGTAGAGAAGGGTTTAAGTTGGTATTCGAGTCTAATAAATTAGTTGTTACGAAATATGGACTATTTGTTGGAAAGGGTTATGAATGCGGAGGCATGTTCCGCCTTTCTCTTGCAGATCTATGTAATAAAGTCGTGAACAATATTCATTTGAGTGTTAATGAATCTGAAGTATGGCATTCACGTCTTTGTCACATTAGTTTCGGTGTTATGACGCAGCTAGCAAAATGAATTTAATCCCGAGTTTCACTTTAGCCAAAGGTTCTAAGTGCCATTCGTGTGTGCAATCTAAGCAACCTCGCAAGCCTCATAAGGCAGCAGAGGAGAGACACTTGGCGCCACTGGAACTCATACATTCTGATCTTTGTGAGATGAATGGTGTGTTGACTAAAGGTGGAAAGAAATATTTCATGACTTTGATAGATGATTCCACTAGATATTGCTATGTGTATCTGTTAAATACTAAAGATGAGGCTCTACACTACTTCAAAATCTATAAGGTAGAAGTTGAGAATCAACTTGAAAAGAAAATTAAACGAGTCCGGTCAGATCATGGTGGAGAGTACTTCTCGAAAGAGTTTGATGCCTTTTGTGCGGAACACGACATTATTCACGAGAGGACGCCTCCCTACTCACCCCAGTCAAACGGGGTTGCCGAGCGAAAAATCCGTACTCTAACTGATTTGGTTAACGCCATGTTAGATACGTCGGGTTTATCCAAGGCATGGTGGGGGGAGGCTATAATGACATCCTGTCATGTCCTGAATAAAGTTCCGACAAAGGATAACGAGATCACTCCTTACGAGAAGTGGACCAAGAGAAGGACAACACTCTCGTACTTACGTACCTGGGGCTGCTTGGCGAAAGTTAATGTGCCGATCCCCAAAAAGCGTAAGCTTGGACCAAAGACTGTGGACTGTGTTAATTTGGGCTACGCTATGAATAGTGTTGGCTATAGATTTCTAGTAGTGAAATCTGAGGTACCTGACATGAAAGTCGGTACAATTATGGAGTCTAAAGATGCTACATTCTTTGAGGACATTTTTCCCATGAGAGATGTACAAAGCACTTCTAGACAGGAATCTGAGGAGACTCCTGAACCTGCCATTCCGATGGAATATTATAATCAAACACATGATGAAAATCCTGAGGAGGATAATGAGGAATCCCTTGGTAGGGGCAAGAGACAAAGGACTGTAAAGACCTTTGGTGATGATTTCTTCATATACCTCGTGGAGGATAATCCCACTTCTATTTCAGAAGTGTATGCATCTCCAGAAGCTGACTACTGGAAGGATGCGGTCCGTAGCGAGATGGATTCCATCATGGCTAACGGGACTTAGGAGCTTACTGAACGTCCTTATGGTTGCAAACCATTGGGATGCAAGTGGGTGTTCAAGAAGAAGCTTAGGCCCGATGGTACGATAGAAAAGTACAAGGCTAGGCTTGTGGCCAAGGGCTACGCCCAGAAAGAAGAACAAGATTTCTTCGACACTTATTCACCTGTGGCCAGACTGACCACCATTCGAGTATTACTCTCGTTGGCGGCCTCGCATGGTCTTCTCATTCATCAGATGGATGTTAAGACAGCTTTCCTGAACGGAGAGCTAAAGGAGGAAATCTATATGCAACAGCCTGATGGCTTTGTGATGGATGGTCAGGAAGGAAAAGTGTATAAGTTGGTGAAATCTTTGTATGGCCTGAGACAAGCGCCTAAGCAATGGCATGCCAAGTTTAATGAAATGTTGACATCTGTTGGCTTTAATTTTGTTGTTAATGAGGCTGACAAATGTGTATACTATCGCTATGGTGGGGGCGAAGGAGTTATACTGTGTTTGTATGTTGATGACATACTGATATTTGGGACTAATCTCGAGTTAATCGAGGAGGTTAAGTCTTTCCTATCTCAGAACTTTGAGATGAAGGACCTTGGAGTGGCTGATGTTATCTTGAACATCAAGCTATTGAGAGATGATGAGGGTGGGATTACACTTTTGCAATCCCATTATGTTGAGAAGGTGTTGAGTCATTTTGGATATTTGGACTACAAACCATCTCAACCACCATATGATTCTAGTGTGCTGATTCGAAAGTCTAAAGGCATAGCTATAGATCAATTGAGATACCCTCAGATTGTTGGTTCACTACAGTATCTAGCGAGCGCAACGAGGCCTGACATCGCATTTGCTATTAGCAAACCGAGCCGATTTGTTTCCAAACCGGGTGATGTACATTGGCGTGCTCTTGAGAGAGTTATGTGCTATCTGAAAGGTACTATGAACTATGGACTTCACTATACCGGATACCCGTCGGTACTTGAAGGGTATAGTGATGCGAATTGGATCTCTGATGCTGATGAGATGAAGGCCACAACTGGGTATATATTTACTCTTGGAGGTGGTGCTGTTTCTTGGAAGTCTTGCAAACAAACGATCTTAACAAGATCAACAATGGAAGCAGAATTAACAGCATTAGACACATCGGGTGGCGAAGCAGAATGACTTCGAGATCTGTTGATGGACTTGCCAGTGGTTGAGAAGCCGGTTCCGGCCATCCTTATGAACTATGAAAATCAAACAGTTATTGTCAAGGTGAAGAGTTCAAAGGACAACATGAAGTCCAACAAACACATAAGAATGAGATTGAAAGCTGTCAGAAAATTGAGGAACTCCGGAGTGATAGCGTTGGATTATATTCAAACGGCTAAGAATCTGGCAGATCCCTTTACTAAAGGGCTATCACGTGTTGTGATAGATAACGCATCAAGGGAGATGGGTATGAGTGTTGGAAATATGCCCTAGAGGCAATAATAAAAGGATTATTATTATATTTCCTTGTTCATGATAATTATCTTTTATTCATGCTATAATTGTGTTATCCGGAAATTGTAATACATGTGTGAATACATAGACACCAACATGTCCCTAGTAAGCCTCTAGTTGACTAGCTCGTTGATCAACAGATAGTCATGGTTTCCTGACTATGGACATTGGATGTCATTGATAACGAGATCACATCATTAGGAGAATGATGTGATGGACAAGACCCAATCCTAAACATAGCACAAGATCGTATAGTTCGTTTGCTAGAGTTTTTCCAATTTCAAGTATCTTTTCCTTAGACCATGAGATCGTGTAACTCCCGGATACCGTAGGAGTGCTTTGGGTGTACCAAACGTCACAACGTAACTGGGTGACTATAAAGGTATACTATGGGTATCTCCGAAAGTATCTGTTGGGTTGACGCGGATCAAGACTGGGATTTGTCACTCCATATGACGGAGAGGTATATCTGGGCCCACTCGGTAATGCATCATCATAATGAGCTCAAAGTGACCAAGTGTCTGGTCACGGGATCATGAATTACGGTACGAGTAAAGTGACTTGCCGGTAACGAGATTGAACGAGGTATTGGGATATCGACGATCGAATCTCGGGCAAGTAACGTACCGATTGACAAAGGGAATTGTATACGGGATTGCTTGAATCCTCGACATCGTGGTTCACACGATGAGATCATCGAGGAGCATGCGGGAGCCAACATGGGTATCCAGATCCCGCTGTTGGTTATTGACCGGAGATTCGTCTCGGTCATGTCTACATGTCTCCCGAACCCGTAGAGTCTACACACTTAAGGTTCGGTGACGCTAGGGTTGTAGAGATATGAGTATGCATTAACCCGAAAGTTGTTCGGAGTCCCGGATGAGATCCCGGATGTCACGAGGAGTTCTGAAATGGTCCGGAGGTGAAGAATTATATATAGGAAGTGCAGTTTCGGCCATCGGGAGAGTTTCGGGGGTCAGCGGTATTGTACCGGGACCACCGGAAGGGTCCCGGGGGTCCACCGGGTGGGGCCACCCATTCCGGAGGGCCTCATGGGCTGAAGTGGGGAGGGAACCAGCCCATAGTGGGCTGGTGCGCCCCCCCTCTTGGGCCCCCCATGCGCCTAGGGTTGGGAACCCTAGGGGAGGGGGCGCCTCCACTTGCCTTGGGGGCACTCCACCCCCTTGGCCGCTGCCCCCCTAGGAGATCCCATCTCCTAGGGCCGGCGCACCCCCTAGGGGGCCTATATAAAGGGGAGGGAGGGCAGCCGCACCCTGAAGCCTTGGCGCCTCCCTCTCCCCTGTCACACCTCTCCCTCTCGCAGAAGCTCGGCGAAGCCCTGCTGCGATCACTGCTGCATCCACCACCATGCCGTCATGCTGCTGGATCTCCGTCAACCTCTCCTTCCCCCTTGCTGGATCAAGAAGGAGGAGACGTCATCCGCTCCGTACGTGTGTTGAACGCAGAGGTGCCGTCCGTTCGGCACTTGGTCATCGGTGATTTGGATCACGACGAATACGACTCCATCATCCCCGTTCTCTTGAACGCTTCCGCTCACGATCTATAAGGGTATGTAGATGCACTCCCCTCTCGTTGCTAGATGACTCCATAGATAGATCTTGGTGAAACGTAGAGAAATTTTTTTGTTTTCTGCAACGTTCCCCAACAGTGGCATCATGAGCTAGGTCTATGCGTAGTTACTATGCACAAGTAGAACACAAAGTAGTTGTGGGCGTCGATATTGCCAATTTGCTTGCCGTTACTAGTCTTATCTTGATTCGGCGGCATCGTGGGATGAAGCGGCCCGGACCAACCTTACATGTACGCTTACGTGAGACTGGTTCCACCAACTGACATGCACTAGTTGCATAAGGTGGCTAACGGGTGTCTGTCTCTCCCACTTTAGTCGGATTGGATTCGATGAACAGGGTCCTTATGAAGGGTAAATAGAAATTGGCAATTCACGTTGTGGTTTTGGCGTAGGTAAGAAAACGTTCTTGCTAGAACCCTATTGCAGCCACGTAAAAAACTTGCAACAACAATTAGAGGACGTCTAACTTGTTTTTGCAGCAAGTGTTTTGTGATGTGATATGGCCAAAGTTGTGATGAATGATATATATATGTGATGTATGAGATCATGTTCTTGTAATAGGAATCACGACTTGCATGTCGATGAGTATGACAACCGGCAAGAGCCATAGGAGTTGTCTTTATTTTTTTGTATGACCTGCGTGTCATTGAGAAACGCCATGTAAATTACTTTACTTTGTTGCTAAACGTGTTAGCCATAGCAGTAGAAGTAATAGTTGGCGAGCAACTTCATGGAGACACGATGATGGAGATCATGGTGTCATGCCGGTGACAAGATGATCATGGAGCCCCAAGATGGAGATCAAAGGAAGCTATATGATACTGGCCATATCATGTCACTATTATTTGATTGCATGTGATGTTTATCATGTTTTTTGCATCTTGTTTACTTAGAACGACGGTAGTAAATAAGATGATCCCTCATAATAATTTCAAGAAAGTGTTCCCCCTAACTGTGCACCGTTGCGACAGTTCGTTGTTTTGAAGCACCACGTGATGATCGGGTGTGATAGATTCCAATGTTCACATACAACGGGTGTAAGACAGATTGACACATGCAAACACTTAGGTTGACTTGATGAGCCTAGCATGTACATACATGGCCTCGGAACACAGAAGACCGAAAGGTCGAGCATGAGTCGTATAGAAGATACGATCAACATAAAGATGTTCATCGATGTTGACTAGTCCGTCTCACGTGATGATCGGACACGACCTAGTTAACTCGGATCATGTTATACTTAGATGACTGGAGGGATGTCTATCTGAGTGGGAGTTCATTGAATAATTTGATTAGATGAACTTAATTATCATGAACTTAGTCTAAAATCTTTACAACATGTATTGTAGATCAAATGGCCAACGTTGTCCTCAACTTCAACGCGTTCCTAGAGAAAACCAAGCTGAAAGACGATGGTAGCAACTATACGGATTGGGTCCGGAACCTGAGGATCATCCTCATAGCTGCCAAGAAAGATTATGTCCTACAAGCACCGCTAGGTGAAGCACCTGCTCTCCCTGCAGAACAAGACGTTATGAATGCTTGGTAGACACGTGCTGATGATTACTCCCTCGTTCAGTGCGGCATGCTTTACAGCTTAGAACTCCAAAAGCGTTTTGAGAGACACGGAGCATATGAGATGTTCGAAGAGCTGAAAATGGTTTTTCAAGCTCATGCCCGGGTCGAGAGATATGAAGTCTCTGACAAGTTCTTCAGCTGTAAGATGGAGGAAAACAATTCTGTCAGTGAGCACATACTCACTATGTCTGGGTTACATAACCGCTTGACTCAGCTGGGAGTTAATCTCCCGGATGACGCGGTCATTGACAGAATCCTTCAGTCGCTTCCACCGAGCTACAAGAGCTTTGTGATGAACTTCAATATGCAGGGGATGGAAAAGACCATTCCTGAAGTATTTGCAATGCTGAAATCAGCAGAGGTAGAAGTCAAAAAGGAACATCAAGTGTTGATGGTGAATAAAACCACTAAGTTCAAGAAAGGCAAGGGTAAGAAGAACTTCAAGAAGGACGGCAAGGGAGTTGTCGCGCCCGGTAAGCAAGCTGCCGGGAAGAAGCCAAAGAATGGACCCAAGCCCGAGCTGAGTGCTTTTATTGCAAGGGAAGTGGTCATTGGAAGCGGAACTGCCCCAAATACTTAGCGGACAAGAAGGCTGGCATCACGAAAGGTATATGTGATATACATGTAATTGATGTGTACCTTACCAGTACTCGTAGTAGCTCCTGGGTATTTGATACCGGTGCAGTTGCTCACATTTGTAACTCAAAGCAGGAGCTGCGGAATAAGCGGAGACTGGCGAAGGACGAGGTGACGATGCGTGTCGGGAATGGTTCCAAGGTCGATGTGATCGCCGTCGGCACGCTACCTCTACATTTACCTACGGGATTAGTTTTAAACCTCAATAATTGTTATTTAGTGCCAGCTTTGAGCATGAACATTGTATTTAATTCGAGATGGCTACTCATTTAAATCCGAGAATAATGGTTGTTCTATTTATATGAGAGATATGTTTTATGGTCATGCTCCGATGGTGAATGGTTTATTCTTAATGAATCTCGAGCGTAATGCTACACATATTCATAGTGTGAATACCAAAAGATGTAAGGTTGATAATGATAGTCCCACATACTTGTGGCACTGCCGCCTTGGTCACATAGGTGTCAAACGCATGAAGAAGCTCCGTGCAGATGGACTTTTAGAGTCTCTTGATTATGAATCATTTGACACGTGCGAACCATGCCTCATGGGTAAAATGACCAAGACTCCGTTTTCAGGAACAATGGAGCGAGCAACCAACTTATTGGGAATCATACATACTGATGTGTGCGGTCCAATGAGTGTTGAGGCTCGCGGTGGCTATCGTTATGTTCTCACCCTCACTGATGACTTGAGTAGATATGGGTATGTCTATTTAATGAAACACAAGTCTGAGACCTTTGAAAAGTTCAAGGAATTTCAGAGTGATGTTGAGAATCAACGTGACAGGAAAATCAAGTTCTTGCGATCAGATCATGGGGGAGAATACTTGAGTCACGAATTTGGCACACACTTAAGAAAATATGGAATAGTTTCACAACTCACGCCGCCTGAAACACCTCAGCGTAATGGTGTGTCCGAACATCGTAATCGCACTCTATTAGATATGGTGAGATCTATGATGTCTCTTACCGATTTACCGCTATCATTTTGGGGCTATGCTTTAGAGACTGCCGCATTCACTTTAAATAGGGCTCCGTCGAAATCCGTTGAGACGACACCGTATGAATTATGGTTTGGGAAAAAACCTAAGCTGTCGTTTCTAAAAGTTTGGGGATGCGATGCTTATGTCAAGAAACTTCAACCTGAAAAGCTCGAACCCAAGTCAGAAAAATGCATCTTCATAGGATACCCTAAAGAAACTATTGGGTATACCTTCTACCCCAGATACGAAGGCAAGATCTTTGTTGCCAAGAATGGATCCTTTCTATAGAAAGAGTTTCTCTCGAAAGAAGTAAGTGGGAGGAAAGTAGAACTTGATGAAGTATTACCTCTTGAACCAGAAAGTGGCGCAACTCAAGAAAATGTTCCTGAGGTGCCTGCACCGACTAGAGAGGAAGTTAATGATGATGATCATGAAACTTCAGATCAAGTTGTTACTGAACTTTGTAGGTCCACAAGGACATGTTCCGCACCAGAGTGGTACGGCAACCCTGTCTTGGAAATCATGTTGTTAGACAACGGTGAACCTTCGAACTATGAAGAAGCGATGGCGGGCCCGGATTCCGACAAATGGCTGGAAGCCATGAAATCCGAGATAGGATCCATGTATGAAAACAAAGTATGGACTTTGACTGACTTGCCCATTGAGCGGCGAGCCATAGAAAATAAATGGATCTTTAAGAAGAAGACAAACGCGGATGGTAATGTGACCATCTATAAAGCTCGGCTTGTCGCTAAGGGTTATCGACAAGTTCAAGGGGTTGACTACGATGAGACTTTCTCACCCGTAGCGAAGCTGAAGTCCGTCCGAATCATGTTAGCAATTGCCGCATTCCATGATTATGAGATATGGCAAATGGACGTCAAAACGGCATTCCTTAATGGTTTCCTTAAGGAAGAATTGTATATGATGCAGCTGGAAGGTTTCGCCGATCCTAAGAATGCTGACAAGGTGTGCAAGCTCCAACACTCGATTTATGGGCTGGTGCAAGCATCTCGGAGTTGGAACATTCGCTTTGATGAGATGATCAAAGCGTTTGGGTTTATGCAGACTTATGGAGAAGCCTGCGTTTACAAGAAAGTGAGTGGGAGCTCTGTAGCATTTCTCATATTATATGTAGATGACATACTTTTGATGGGAAATGATATAGAACTTTTGGACAGCATTAAGGCCTACTTGAATAAAAGTTTTTCAATGAAGGACCTTAGAGAAGCTGCTTATATATTAGGCATCAAGATCTATAGAGATAGATCAAGACACCTCATAGGTCTTTCACAAAGCACATACCTTGATAAGATATTGAAGAAGTTCAATATGGATCAGTCTAAGAAGGGGTTCTTGCTTGTGTTGCAAGGTGTGAAATTGAGCTCAGCTCAATGTCCGACCACGGCAGAAGATATAGAAGAGATCAGTGTCATCCCCTATGCCTCAGTCATAGGGTCTATTATGTATGTCATGCTATGTACCAGGCCTGATGTAAACCTTGACGTAAGTTTGGTAGGAAGGTACCAAAGTAATCCCGGCAAGGAACACTGGACAGCGGTCAAGAATATCCTGAAGTACCTGAAAAGGACTAAGGACATGTTTCTCGTTTATGGAGGTGACGAAGAGCTCGTCGTAAAGGGTTACATCGATGCTAGCTTCGACGCAGATCTGGATGACTCTAAGTCACAAACCGGATACATGTATATGTTGAATGGTGGAGCAGTAAGCTGGTGCAGCTGCAAGCAGAGCGTCATGGCGGGATCTACATGTGAAGCGGAGTACATGGCAGCCTCGGAGGCAGCGCATGAAGCAATTTGGGTGAAGGAGTTCATCACCAACCTAGGAGTCATACCCAATGCGTCGGGGCCGATCAAACTCTTCTGTGACAACACTGGAGCTATTGCACTTGCCAAGGAGCCCAGGTTTCACAAGAAGACCAGGCACATCAAGCGTCGCTTCAACTCCATTCGTGAAAATATTCAAGATGGAGACATAGATATTTGTAAAGTACATACGGATCTGAATGTCGCAGATCCGTTGACTAAACCTCTCCCTAGGGCAAAACATGATCAACACCAGAACTCTATGGGTGTTCGATTCATCACAATGTAACTAGATTATTGACTCTAGTGCAAGTGGGAGACTGTTGAAAATATGCCCTAGAGGCAATAATAAAAGGATTACTATTATATTTCCTTGTTCATGATAATTGTCTTTTATTCATGCTATAATTGTGTTATCCGGAAATCGTAATACATGTGTGAATACATAGACACCAACATGTCCCTAGTAAGCCTCTAGTTGACTAGCTCGTTGATCAACAGATAGTCATGGTTTCCTGACTATGGACATTGGATGTCATTGATAACGAGATCACATCATTAGGAGAATGATGTGATGGACAAGACCTAATCCTAAACATAGCACAAGATCGTATAGTTCGTTTGCTAGAGTTTTTCCAATTTCAAGTATCTTTTCCTTAGACCATGAGATCGTGTAACTCCCGGATACCGTAGGAGTGCTTTGGGTGTACCAAACGTCACAACGTAACTGGGTGACTATAAAGGTATACTATGGGTATCTCCGAAAGTATCTGTTGGGTTGACGCGGATCAAGACTGGGATTTGTCACTCCATATGACGGAGAGGTATCTCTGGGCCCACTCGGTAATGCATCATCATAATGAGCTCAAAGTGACCAAGTGTCTGGTCACGGGATCATGCATTACGGTACGAGTAAAGTGACTTGCTGGTAACGAGATTGAACGAGGTATTGGGATACCGACGATCGAATCTCGGGCAAGTAACGTACCGATTGACAAAGGGAATTGTATACGGGAATGCTTGAATCCTCGACATCGTGGTTCATCCGATGAGATCATCGAGGAGCATGTGGGAGCCAACATGGGTGTCCAGATCCCGCTGTTGGTTATTGACCGGAGAGTCGTCTCGGTCATGTCTACATGTCTCCCGAACCCGTAGGGTCTACACACTTAAGGTTCGGTGACGCTAGGGTTGTAGAGATATGAGTATGCAGTAACCCGAAAGTTGTTCGCAGTCCCGGATGAGATCCCGGATGTCATGAGGAGTTCTGGAATGGTCCGAAGGTGAAGAATTATATATAGGAAGTGCAGTTTCGGCCATCGGGAGAGTTTCGGGGGTCAGCGGTATTGTACCGGGACCACCGGAAGGGTCCCGGGGGTCCACCGGATGGGGCCACCCATTCTGTAGGGCCTCATGGGCTGAAGTGGGGAGGGAACCAGCCCATAGTGGGCTGGTGCGCCCCCCCTTAGCCCCCCCATGCGCCTAGGGTTGGGAACCCTAGGGGAGGGGGCGCCTCCACTTGCCTTGGGGGGCACTCCACCCCCTTGGCCGCCGCCCCCCTAGGAGATCCCATCTCCTAGGGCCGGCGCACCCCCTAGGGGGCCTATATAAAGGGGGGAAGGGAGGGTAGCCGCACCCTGAAGCCTTGGCGCCTCCCTCTCCCCTGTTACACCTTTCCCTCTCGCAGAAGCTCGGCGAAGCCCTGCTGCGATCACTGCTGCACCCACCACCACGCCGTCGTGCTGCCGGATCTCCTTCAACCTCTCCTTCCCCCTTGCTGGATCAAGAAGGAGGATACGTCATCCGCTCCGTACGTGTGTTGAACGCGGAGGTGCCGTCCGTTCGGCACTTGGTCATCGGTGATTTGGATCACGGCAAATACGACTCCATCATCCCCGTTCTCTTGAACGCTTCTGCTCGCCATCTACAAGGGTATGTAGATGCACTCCCCTCTCGTTGCTAGATGACTCCATAGATAGATCTTGGTGAAACGTAGAGAATTTTTTTTTGTTTTCTGCAACGTTCCCCAACAATGAGACCCACATGAGTTGCCATGGTAGTAACCCAACCTATGTGATCGGAAATCCCGTGAAGTAGGACCTGGGAAAACAAGCCAGTGGTGAACCGAGGAGAGTAACTTTACTAACCCACTCCGTTAGAGATGCAATACTCTTGGAAACTGTATGGAAGGATGACTACTGTCTTAATGTGTTCCAAGGCTTATATGCATAAGCAAGATGCTATCCTACAGAGCGATCTTTGGAGGAACACACCTATATGAGCCCGACTGCTGGTCACAGTCTATGAGATTAGGGTGATCTCTAGCAAGCTCATGAACAGGCCAGGAGTGTGACTAATATGCTCCACCCGAGGGGTCGGCCTTCGGCAGCCTCGTATCAGTGAGACTTGTGGTGAAACTTCTTGATGCCAAACTGACAATTCAAGGTATAGTCCATTGTTCAGTTGTGAAAGAGTGTAACTACTTGGTCTAGGTGGAGCTCAACCTTAATCGGTCTCCACTGAGATGCTGGTATATCAAAACAACGTTTGGAACAAAGAACAAACTGGGCCCCTGAGATCTGGTGGGGGATTGTTGAAATATGAGATGGGCCTAGAGCCCATATGACAATTTCAGATTTGATCTCTAAGGGCCCATGTAGGTGGCATGACAAGGTGGTGGGAAGTTTAGTCCCACCCCGAAAGTGGAAGGAGAGTTGGAGTGGTTTATAAGGGATTCTCTTCCTCATGCTATTGGAGCTTGAGAAGAGATGAGGCCCTCGCGCTCGCCTCGCCACGCCACGCCACGACGCGCCACGCTGCGCGGCGGGTTGCGGGATTGAGCCGAGCCGAGCTCACTCCTATGCGCTTCTTTTTGCCGGTCAGGAACGGAGAGTCTTTGACAGGTGGGGCCACGATCTGAGACGTCGGATCGTGGGCTACCGACTTGGACGTGGGTTCAGCCCACGTCTCTCCACGCGCAGCCGCACATATATATGTGGGGCGCTGCCAACCCTAGCCGCCACGAAACAGAACACATCTCCGCCTCCACGCCCGCGTCGTTCCTCTGCTGCTGCTGCCGCCGGCGACTCCGTCCCGTTCACCGCGTACACGGTTGACGGGAGAGCAGGCCTCCGAAACCCCGCCTCTCCGGATCCTGTACGGGAGAGGGGCGATTAGGTTTTTGGGTAGCGACTACGCGACTGCTCGCTTCTGTTCATCTATGTCCACATCACCTTCGTCGTCTCCATGTCGACCGACGCCGACCGTGCCGCCGCTGAGAAGGCCGAGGCCGACAAGAAGGCCGCCGAGGATGCCGCGACTACTGCTGCCGCCACCGCCGCCGCATGGCCGATTGGAGGGTATACATCGTTTATCCCTCTCATGTTTCTTTCTGTTGTAGTAGTACTAGCGATATGCATAGATGTTTATACTATATGCGTAGTACATGCTCTGTTAGATCGTAACGAGTGTGTTATCAATGCTGTCAATGTCATGCTCATGATTTATTCATGGATTAATTTAATCGGAAAACTGTCTATTTTCTTATCATATGTGCAGCAACTCCACATGTTCTTCTGTCGATTCTAAAATAATAATAAATCTTCTTCTTTCTACGTTCGTCTACAAGGAAAATAATAATCACTACTCCTCATCTATCAAGCGAAGGTACCACATGTCGGCAGCAGGAGGTAGCTTATTACCAGTAGTTAATTAAGTAGAGCACGTACCAATCAAGCTACGACCTTTGAAGTGGATGGCTTCTTTCCAACAAGCATGAAACAAACATCTGGCCCAGCTAGCTAGCTAGCTAGTAGGCACCACCTGAGCTGATCGTGAGATCACGTCGGCCATGGGATTGCTCAACTCCTTATTCCACAACAAAAGTGTGCCCTAGTACTCTTGCAGATATTTACTTTCCAGGTTGGCTCAACTCTATTCAGCAACAAAAGTGCACTTTCTTCACCAAAAGCACTCCATTAATCATCCTGTCCCCCGGGTAAAATTTTCCACTCACTTTTTGATGGGATTCTAATCCAATGAAAATCTCTCAGTAGATCTCGGGCACTCGTGGTTAAAATCCTTGATCAGTCGCTACTGGTTCGGCCCAGCGATAGAGACAATTGTGCGTCGTTCTATTCCTGGAGGTGTCATTGTTGGAGCACCTATCATAGTATCTAAGGTTGTCATCATTGATGGTTATTGTTGTTGTTTGTTGCAGCTGTTTTGTTGGTGACTTTTTTCCTCTCCCTTTTGTAAGAATTTAGTTGTGTGCATCCTCGATGTTAGATCGTGAGTCATGTTGATGCAGAGGCATGATGTAATTGATATCTTCTCGATATTAATATATGGAATCATTTATCAAAAAGAAATGAAGTGATCGCTCCAGCTTGCCGGAGCTTCAGTCCACAACCAACTCATTTTTTTTCCGTCTTAGAAATCTCTAACAGACAACCACAATTTGAGAACGAAAAGTAGTCAACTTAATACGAATTGATCAAAATGTCTGGCATTCATATAGTAATTCCATTTCTTCCTCTCTCTATGTTTGAGATCGATTTAAGAACACAAAAATCACCGCCCTAACATCTTTCTACCTATCACATGTCGGCAACATGAGCTACGAGTAGCTTAAGTATTAAGTGCTATAGTCGATATCGATCAATCGCTAGAAGCTATCACGCGCTTTGCCGCACCATTCTTGGTGGTCTTATCATGGCTAGCCACTGGGTTGTGGGCTTTAGTTATTACTGGGCTTGGTGTTTTTTCTTGCAATGGTGCTGTCCTTCACTTTTGTTGGAGGCATAATTCAGATGTGACGGAAAATACAGTGTTAGTTACATGTGACATGTGTGCTACCGGAAATTCAAACACACAAGGTCGACCACAGAGGCAGATGACTATGCTCCCAGCAGGTAACAAAGTAGTACTAGCGTCACGTGAGATGCAAAGGGACATATACACGTCACTCATAACTACACTTGGGCCCGACAACCATTCACAAATGGGCCACCCACTTACAATCGGGCCCCAATGCAGGCTGTGTCCTAGCCTCGATGCACCACAAGCTTCCCTTTCCACGGAGCATTTTGATGTGGTGACATGTGAATAAAAGTAGTAGTTGCAGTGATATATGCATCGCGGATTTTGATGTCCAAACAGGACATCTTGCGAGCTTATTTCCAATATGAAACATATAGCCTAGGTATAGCTAGCGGGCAACTGAACTGAACTGTTAGATTTCAAGAGAACACACGCGCGCATGTGATCGATGCATGTGATCGAGCTTAATACGTATGCATTGTGTGCATGGTGCATGCATGCAGAAGATTGATGGATTAGCTAGTTATATATAGTAGAAAAAGGAAAATTTGTAGCTGCATGCATGCAGAAGGAATGGAAGGGAGGGGCAATATACCCAAGAGCATCTTTAGCGGATCCCCTAAAATCAAGCGAAACTGGTTTTACGGGTTGCAATTTCATCAGGCGGAACAAATACACAATATGGTATTCGATAATTCAAAAAACTACTCACAGGAATTTGTTTAGTGAGATCACGCGACAGTTCATCAAACATAGTTCACAAACGGAGACGAACAACAAAGAGAGTTCATACAAAGTACAAACCAAACCCTAGATAAATAAAACCCTAAACCCTAGGTTTCATGGATCGAACTCGTTGCTATGCGGGGTGTTCTCGATGTTGAGGTAGAACTGCACAGCGGAGGTGCGCTACGCTCACACAAACATGTGCTCCTCCCACGCTTCCTCCCAGAGGCGCATAGCATCTAGGTCACCGATTGTCGCCGCCTTCTTGGCCTCCAAAAGGGCCGCCATGGTCTCGTGGGTCCGCACTACATATGGCGTAATGTGCTTGTCGAGCACATCCCAGCCGCCGCGCACCCCCCTCCCACTGCTCCAGGAGAGGCGGCCACGGTCCCGTGCCTGCTTGGACCACGCCGCCTTGCACTCGTCGTCCTCGTCACTCCACGACACGGTGTTTCTCGACCTTCTGGGCTCTGCATCGTGCGTGTGAGGCTGCGGGGGCAATGGGTGCCAGGCACGCTTGCTCGGAGGCACACCCCCACGGCTCCCACCCACCCCGATGTGCCCCCCACCCCCATGGTCAGGGCCGGATTCGAAGGCCATTGATCTGCCGGACTTTGACAAAATGGTGCGGAGAGGAGCGAGAAATTGCTCGCCTGACTTGGCTAAGGCAAGCGGCGAAGGAGATGAAACGCGGTGAGGGAATCAGGGAGGCTAAACCTATATGTCCCCTCGGTACCGTTCATATAGTGGAAGAGGGGATCCTTATCCGGTGCACCGGATATTTTTATCCGGGTCCGGCTAATATGCGGTGGTTGTTCAGGCAAAAAAAAAAACTCTCAAAACCGCATATCGGCCGGAATTTTTCGGGTTGGGGACTTTTTAGGGGATCTACTAGAGATGCTCTAAGCTAGATAGCTAATGCGGTTTGCTAGTCTGGAAAGAAGAAGAAAGTCGGACATGGGCTATCTAATTTGGTTAATTTGTTAGGGCATCATTGCATAGCACGGACGAAATTATGAGCTTCTCTATTTTTTGTCGGGTAAAAGGAGTTTTATTTTGATATCATAGAGATACAGTCGAGTGGTAAAAAAATATGAATACATGGTGGTCTTGGTGCAACCAAAATGCTGTGGTGTGCTCTTTTTTTTTTTTCAAAAAGGACCAGATCTACTATAAAAGTTCATCGACAGTACAAAAAATCTCAAATGTAATAAAAATTATATCAAAATTCTGGGAACACAGAGCCGCCAGCCCTATTTTGATCCTTAATAATTTTCTATGAAATAAACTTCCTATCCACCATTAAAGGTTATAATCTCAGTAATATGATGATCATATGCCAAAGGGCCTCCGAGGAGTCCTGAACAAATGATTGGGAGGTTCTCTGTTAGCCTCCCTATCTCAGCCTCCCTCTCGACGAAAGATGATGTGTCGCTGCACACGAGCTGCATCCTTTATCTCGGCAATGATGTGACTATACACATCCTTGTAGTTTCCAACTTTCCATGTATGCTCAGTTGGCACCTAGTGTACAATAAAGTAAAGTGGTGTAGTGTATGGGCCGGTGTAGTTGGATGGAAAAGAAATATATGCCCAGCTACTACCTAGCTATATGGCCGGGTTGATAAAAGTTCTTTGTTTCCTTGTTTCTGATACAGATTGGGGTAATGGAGGGGAAAGGCTACAAGCTTAGCTGTCTAGTGTAGTCGATCAATCTAGTGGATCCCAAACCAAACAGACAAATTAGTGAGTACCTAGGAAATAGTTGCCCACATACCGAAAATTGTTTTTGGAGGCCTAGCGCTCCATGGAGGCCATCTTAAAAAAAAAAATCAATACTTGTCAAAATTCATACTTTTACGTTTCAAAAAAAAACTGAAAAAACTACAGATATACATGAAGACATAATGCACATGTGCGTAAATTTTCATGATGCAATACGCTGAAATGAGAGTTGTGCAGAAGAAAAAAAACAAATCCATGGCTTTTCAGCAATAC
Source organism: Triticum aestivum (assembly GCF_018294505.1). Lineage (NCBI taxonomy): Eukaryota > Viridiplantae > Streptophyta > Magnoliopsida > Poales > Poaceae > Triticum > Triticum aestivum. The sequence goes on along the minus strand of NC_057797.1, from coordinate 721,276,262 downwards.
GTTCATCCTCAGAATCCATAAATTTGTATTTGTACAGGTCACAATTCAAGTTATTTTATCTTGAATTTTTACACACACACATATACATTTCATCCCCATATACATACTTTTTTAGATATATTTTTGAAACCAAAAATTTTGTGATTTTTTTAATTTTTTCAAATTTTTCTGCCTCCATGGAGCCCGGTCACCAGAACACCGTACTTCCCCAAAATACACTTTCTCCCCTACCCCCTACACCACCAGCCGAACTACCGGCTCTCATTACCCGTGGCTAGTGGGTGGGCACTGTCACGCACCGCCTCACCGACCGGCTAAGATGAGGCGCCTCCAGCCGTCCCCCGCTCCCCATCTTCAGTCCTAGCGGCCACACCGCCGTTTGCACCCGTGTTGTTAATCAACAGCGATCTTAGAGCATTTCTAGCAGATCCCCTAAGGCCTCCTTTGGTTTGTAGGAATTTTATAGGAATTCTATACGATAGGATTTGCAAAGGAAAAATTCCTTTGAAGCCCTTTGGTTTGTAGGAATGGATTCCTATTCCTATGTAGGATAGGATTCAATCCTTCACATTTTGGAGGAAAAAAAACATTAGCCTAGACTCAATGGAAAAATTCCTATCCTATGCACCAAATAACATCTCTTCCTCTATAGGAATTGAGATGCATGTCATCTCACTTCCTATGATTTTCCTATTCCTATAAAATTTCTATCATATGAACCAAAGAAGGCCTAAAACACCTCTGGCCCAAAAAATTCTGGCCGATATACAACTTTAGGCCTCTTTTTGGCCTAAAGAGCCACTGCATATCGGACGCACCGGATAAGCACCCCATCGCACACTATATGAGCGGTACTAGGGGCATATAGGGTTAGCCTCCCTGATCCCCTCTGCCGTGTTTTATCTTCTCCACCGCTAGGCTTAGCCAAGTCCGGTGAGTAATTTCTCGCTCCTCTCTGCACCATTTTCTCATAGTCCGGCAGATTGATGGCCTTCAGACGTGACAAATTTGAAATTATCCAGTATCATTTTGCGTACCTGTTGCGGCTGACAAATTTGCAAACGGTAAAACCCAAGTCTGGGGTAACTTAGCCGGGACGAAACATGTAAGGACAAAATTAACAGTAATTTGACTCAGTCGTACACGCATGCATGCACACAGTAAAATATGTTCTTGGTCGTACCCACAGGACGCGTGTAGGCATGCAGCATCATCCATCTCCTTGTTTAATCAGTCTATCTATCTATTACTTACGCAGTAGCAGATCGTTGTCACATCGACCATGGCCATGGCCACGGGCAATGCACGCGACTTTCGAGGCAGCGCGAGCGAACGCCGCGCCTAGTGGGCGTACGAAAGGACTTTGATTAATCTTCTCCGATCAGTCCCAATCATACTATATGTAGGTTTTGATCAGGCTTAGCGTATGGGCAACAGCTTCTTCTCCTTGTTTTAATATGCCCAATTAGTGCACCTGGCTGGCTGCTAGCTAGCTAGGCACGTAGTAGTAGTAGCTTTGCTATTAGATCACAGTTGGTTTCAACCGGTCATGTGATAGATGCCTTGTACTATGTGACCTTTGATGCTCAATCTAGCGCTGTGCTTACAGTCTTAATTGTCGAAAAGGGCGCTACAATTTGATTGATTAAAGTAGAAGTAGTGCACAGGCGATACTCCTACCTTTCGCTGTTGTAGACCAGGGAAAACATTGTAGTAGCAGCTTTTGGCTGTCTTCTTCTACTAGTATCTCTAGCCTAATTAAGACGCCTCGAAAAGATATACTCCTACAAGTATAGCATTTTAGGTTTATACCCTTTCTTCTTCTATTTCTAGCCACTTGACTCGTTATGGGCTTATGGCGCCACGAAAAGATGCACCACTGTAGATATATCCTTCTATCTATTTTGTTGATAAGAAGGAGTGTAGAATAAAAATTCCCAGTATGCATATGTGTTAAGGATGAGGTAGGCCCACAATCCAAGAGCAATGCATGCATGCAACCATGCATGTAAGCCGGATCTAAGAGTAATAGGCAAACTAAAAAGAAACATGGAGGAGGGTATCTATTTTGCTGATAAGGAGGAGCATATATATGTACTTGGCAATGTCATGCAAGGCGGAGTGTGGTATATCTACCATGCACGGGGTATCCCTTGGATGGATCCGTCATCCGTGGTTGCTTTCAGATTTATATCACTTTTTAGTTGTTATCAAAATTTATCTCATTTTCAAATGTTTCTTTCGTTTTTTTGTCTTGTTTCAACGTGTATCATCATATGTCATTGTGTATCAATAAAAAAATCACTTTTTTTTGGATCATGTTTGTTGATACACGACCATACACGGTACACCCTTCATTTCAAAACAATTGATGTTTTAGTATTGTCCTAAGTTAAAATTCACTAAGTTCGACCAAGTCTGTATAAAAATCTATCAACATCTGTAAAACCGAATTTACTTCATTGGATTCATTATGAAATGAATTTTCATATTGTATGTATTTGATATCATAAATCTTTGTTGAATTTCCTATAGACTAGGTCAAATTTAACAAAGTTTAACTTGGGAAAATCCTAGAACTTCAATTATATTGGAAGGGAGGAAGTAAAACATTAAGATACACTTTAAGACAGAAAGAAAAACTCAATATAATGCTAGTATGAAATAAGAAAAATTCTAAGAACAGTGAAAAAAATAGCATGAATGTCAAAGCAATCTCGAACTGTAATCCATGAACAGGATATCCAATGCACGGTAGAATTGCTTTTCTCATGCATGACATGGCATGCAGTGAAGTAAAGTAAACTCTGAAAGAAAGAAAAAAGAGTAAAAAGTAAAAGGGTACATGTTGTATACTCTCTTTATCTTAAAATAAGTGTCTCAACTTTAATATAATTTTATACTAAAGTTAGTATAAAGTTAAGACACTTATTTTGGGACGAAAAGAGTAGTATATTGCACCTGCATGCGAAAAGAAAGAAAAGATACATAATGAACGGAAATTCACTTTGGCTCATAGGTGTATATTTTTTTGGCCCATAGGTGTATATGCATCCATTGTACCTTCTTTGCTCCATTTTTCTTGTGTTATATCGTCGTCGGCAAGGGTGAAGATTGTACTTAGGTAGCAGCTAGCACTAGCAGGATAGAGTATATCAATTGTGAGCAGCCTGTCAGCCATGGGTGACGGAGCAGCCAGCTTGTACGTACGTACCTACTGCATTTTCATACTACGCAGCAGTAGCTAGCGAGCAAGAAAGAGGTCGGAAGAGAGCGAGAGACAGAGAAGAGGGCTGGCGGTCACATCTTCTCACATGGCGCCATGTGCAACATCTCGACCCAGTTGCTTGCTTCACCGGTAAGTAAATAAACAAATTCTACAGTGAATAGACTGGTAAGATCGAATTGTCTTGTCACGTTTGCTATGCAGGAACTGCAGCAGCAGCTGGCAGCCATGAACAGGCACTGTCATTTCCAAGCAACCCATCCCATGCAGCAGTATATACCATACACACACAAGAAAAAGAGGAGAGGGGAGGAGAGAAGAGAAGAGACGAGAAGCGTACAGAGAGTTTTCTTCTCCTTCTCCTTGCTCTTTGTGGCGCGGCGCCGCATTGCAACTGCATCCATCGATCGGTAAGCAAAGCAACCCAACTCACTCATCCATCTCTCGCCGCCGGGCCTTGATCCATTCCCTCCTCTCGCGTTGCTGTTCATAGTCATAGCTCTACGTTTTCTCTTGATTCCCTTAGATTTATCCTCTCTCGCTCCTGTCCTGGCTGAGAGCACATCGTGTTTCTTCAATTCCTTATATCCTTGCACCGTTGCACGGATGGATCATGGATCCTTGTTCTGCCTGCTCTACATGGGCATCCCTCCTACTCCGTCCGAATTAAGGGCTCATTTGATTCAAAGAAATTCTATAGAATTTTCGGAGGATTGAAATCCTTAGGATATTTTTCAATGTTGGTCTTTTGATTCACAGGGTTGGATCCCATAGAAATTTTTTCTATAAAATCTTTTATACTATAATTCATAAGAATCTAACATTCACTCATACTCTTTTTATAATTTCTTTGTTTTTTCTGTGGTATCAAACAATCCTTGCTAATCCTATAGGATTCAAATGTACATGTCATTCCAATCTTACACTTTTTTTATTCCTGCGCAGAATCCTGTTAATCAAAGAGGCCCTAAATGATGCAACCTCTATACAAATCATATAAAGACTTGTATAGATATTGCCTCAATTAATTTGGATCCAAGGGAGTACATAAATTTGCGTGTTTGGTATTTACATGCTGCCTGAATTTTTTTGCTAAGTCGATTTCGCAGAGAAGAAGATGAGGGCAGAGGCACATGCGAAGCGAGGCCCTCGTCAGGGCCTTGCCAGAGACGGGGACGACATGGCTAGCAGCGGCGTTGCCGACGTTGACCAGGATGAGGGGTTCCTAAGTGCGGGGTGGGGCCTTTTTTTTTACCGTGACTCGGATTAGAAGATAGCCAACTTGCCCGGAGACGGGGACGATGCGCCTGCCGCGCACCGTCCGCGTAGGCCAGGAACCACCAATACGCCCATAACGTTAGCAGGTAGCCGATGAATGTTGAGTACTTGTGGATTCATCAGCCAAGAATGTACTCCCTTCATCCCATAATATAAGATGTTACTATTATGGGACAAAGAGTATCATTTAGCGAGCTAGCCTCCTTGCAGAGCATGTGTATGTGAGAGTTTGATTTTAGCTTCTACGACACCGGGCGGGATGAGCAACCCTATACCACGTGTAGCCACAGTGCAGGGACATGGGTTCTTAGGTGCGGATGGGGTGCTTTTCAGTTTTGGACTGTCCCTCAGATTATGTAGCAACCTCGCCGGAAGCATGAACGGGGCGGTGAGCGGTGGCGAGCGGCGGGAGGTGAGGCAAGGATGGCAGAAGAGCTGGGCCCAGCCGTTGGATTTTAATCCAAGGGCCGAGGAAAAACCAGTCGACTCACATGTAGATCCACTGCTAAGCTAGTACGTACTCTACGTAGTAATCGGAACTCATGTAGTAGGTACTCTACGTAGTAATCGGGACTCATCAGAGCCACCGCGACGCCCCTATGATGTGACAATTAATAACACTCTTGATTTCATACATACGCACACATATCAAGATCAACCAGCACTACAAGTTACAACATCACTATAGCTACACCTCCTTCAAGAAGGTCAACTTGCATGCATGTTCAACCTGAAACCAAATTAACTCTTTGTCGATTCATGTATGAATATGTCTCTCTCTTAACTTCGCATTCCTCTGCAGGACAACCTGATTAGCATGCAACGCAGGACAGCAGCCCCTGCGGCCAGCAGCAACCCCCCAGCGCGCTCTCATCAAAGCCATCCCGATGCCGCTGCTTCGTTGACAAATTCTGCCGGGGAGCTCACGCTACCCAACGGCGACCTCTACTCCGGCACGCTGTCGGGGGGAGTACCGGAGGGCACGGGGCGGTGCGTCTGGTCAGGCAGCGGCTGCGTGTACGAGGGCGGGTGGAGGCGAGGGATGAGACACGGCATTGGAAGGACGGAGTGGCCGTCGGGGGCCGTCTACGAAGGCGAATACTCCGGCGGCTTCATGGACGGCGAAGGAACACACGTGGCCGCCGGCTCCTCCTCCTCGTCCTCTTACAAGGGTCAGTGGAAGCTGGACCGCAAGCACGGCCTCGGGCTCCAGGCGCACGCCAATGGCGACGTGTACCAGGGCGCCTGGGTCCAGGGCCAGATGGAAGGCCAGGGCAGGTACACGTGGGCCAACGGCAACAACTACGTCGGCACCATGAGGAACGGCCTCATGTCCGGCAAAGGTGTCCTCACGTGGAGCACCGGGGACTCGTTCCAGGGGAACTGGGTCGCCGGCGTGGCGCACGGCTACGGGCTGTACACCTGGGAGGGCGGCGGGTGCTACCTCGGCACCTGGAGCAGGGGGCTCAAGGACGGGAAAGGCACCTTCTACCCTGAGCGCCGCAGGGTTCCCGCCGCTCGCCTCGACGACCTGAGGAAGAGGGGCGTGCTGCCCGACGTCTCCTTCGGCGCCGGCGCGGACCCAGAGCCCGCGGAGGCGGATGCGAGTTTGTCCAGGAGGAACTCAGGCCTCGGGCGGCCTCCGATGAAGAAGCGGCCGTCCCTGCAGAGACGCCGGAGTATCGGCGCGGCCATCGGAGTGGCCGTCGGGGTGGTCACCGGAGGTCCTGCAGGTCCTGGGAAAACGCTGAAATGTGAAGACACGGCTGGTTCCCTCTCCCAGATACTCGAGAGGGAGTACGCGCAGGGCGTCCTGATCAGCGAGGTCGTGCTGGATAAGAGCCTCCCGGATTCGCCGTCGTCCAAGAAACCGAGACTTGGACGGAGCAGGAAGGTGAAGGATGCCAAAAGGCCTGGAGAGACGATAATTAAAGGGCACCGGAGCTACGATCTGATGCTCTGTCTGCAACTTGGAATCAGGTAATGCATAACTCGGTACGGAATTAGTTATCCCTCAACTAATTATGTAGTTGTACTAAGCTCGAGACACTTATTTTGAGACTGATACTCCGTACAAGGCATCCCAATCTAAATTTTCAACAGTTTCCTTCTATACATTGCTGTGACCTATGAAGCCTAGCTATGACCCGATAATTTAGTTTCCTTCATCGACATGAGAGTGTTACTGTCTCTAATTAAGGTTGAATGTGGCTGCACGCCTGTACTCAAGGTTTTGGTTACCGGGCGGTAAATTCGGTTACCACCCGGTAACCGCACATCTCGTTGCCCCACGGGAAATTGCCTTACCGAGGAAAAAAACGAATTTTAAAATGTGAATGAATTTGGCTGAATTTTTTTCAGACTCAAATTCATTAAAAAATCGTTTGGGAACTGCCCGGTATTTTTAGCTTACCGCGGTAACCAGATACCTTGGTGCCCCATAAGATATTCTTTTGCATCCAGAATCAAAAACCTTGGTCCTACTACTCAGGTACACAGTTGGGAGGATTACTCCGATTCAGGAGCGTGAAGTGCGAGCTTCTGATTTTGGCCCCAAAGCAAATTTCTGGATGAACTTCCCCAAAAACGGATCACCGCTTACTCCTTCACATCGTGCTCTAGATTTCAAGTGGAAGGACTACTGCCCAATGGTTTTCAGGTTTGTACTTCACTTTTCATTCAACAGGAGTATATTGTTGGTCAGCATGTGTTCTTTTCATTATCTAAAAAATTATGTTCTTCTGTTGATCTAGTACATTCGTATAACTTAGCTTAACACAAGAAAAAAAATTATAAGGATGTCATCGAGTAACTTGAGTAGTTCAATGGCTGAAGTGTTACCCTGTTGCAATCAATCTGAATATTGTTCTGCAATGATCGATATTCAATGCTTATTAACTCACACAATTTGAAATTTATTTGTTTCAGTAGCTAGTGAGACACCCTTGCAGTATTTTATTTTTCAGAACATAACAAGACTAATTTCTTGGTAGAATTTGATTATAGAAATTTGAGGGAGATGTTCAAGATTGATACAGCAGATTACATGATTTCCATTAGTGGAAGTGATGCACTTAGGGAGCTATCTTCTCCTGGAAAGAGCGGGAGTATTTTTTTCTCATCACAAGATGACCAGTTTATGATCAAGACTCTTCGGAAATCAGAAGTGCAGGTTCTCTACCAATTCCAGCTCTTAATAGCAACAGCAAGATTCAAATGATCTGGAGCTTGCATGTCTCACCCAACACTTGATCCAAAACGGATATGTTCAATGATCCAGAATTGTTAGCTTATCTGAACCAGTTTCCTATTTCACTTAATGAATCATATTTGCACTTGAATCAATTTTTTCCTTTTTGCCCATTTTCTTACATGTACAACATTGATATTTACTTGACATCATGCAGGTTCTTCTGCGTATGCTTCCATACTATTATCGTCATGTCCATACCTATGAGAATACACTTGTAACTAAATTTTTTGGCCTCCACAGGGTGAGACCTTCCAGCGGTCAAAAGGTAGTGACATTATTAACTCTTGCTTGATCTCCCTATTGTCTCATTTAAAGAATAGAGTCTTAGAATTCATCAAAAAAATACAACTTCGACTAGTACTGTACTGCCTACAAAACCTTCTTATTTAGTTCATGTCAAAATAATACTATTGGGTTTTCAAGAGAAGTGGTTTAATAATATAATTATTTTGGCAACTCAAAAATAGAATAATTATTATCTTGCGACTTCCGATGACATATCACAGTTGCAATTGATAGTCAATGTTGCAGAGACTGTCTAAAGCTTCTTATATTTTTTTTTAACGGCATATATTTATTTCCTTCATCTTAAAATGATATTAGTTGTCTGATCTGATATTTCATATTCTAGCTACTTTTCAAATGATGGTAAAAACTTAATCGTGTATTTTTGTTTTTGTTGTATATGCAGTTTCGATTTGTAGTGATGGGCAACATGTTCTGCACAGAACTTAGAATTCATCGAAGATTTGATTTGAAAGGTTCGTCTTTGGGCCGTTCTACGGAGAAAATTAAAATCGACGAGAACACAACGCTGAAAGATTTGGATCTGAACTATTCATTTTATCTCGAGCCTTCTTGGCGGGATGCTTTGCTTAAGTAAGCATGTTCACTGAGAAAAAAACAGCTTATTCTCATGACCATTTTATCTTTGTAACAACCATGCTATGTTCTTATTCTGTGTAGGCAGATTGAAATCGATAGCGAATTTCTAAGGAACCACAGTATAATGGATTACAGTTTGCTTCTTGGTTTCCATTACCGGGCTCGTCGAAACCTACAAATAGGATCATCATGTCCTGAAAGCATTTTGCCAGATAAACTAACCATTCTTTCGGAAGCAGGTAAGAATGCAATCTATATCTTATTTCTCTGAGTATGTTTTCCAAATAACACATTTCGCAATAGCATGTTTTGCTTGCTGATATCAATAACGCAGATGCCGCGGAGGAGGATTCCGCTTATAATTATCGAGGCGGGCTGATTTTGGTGCAGCGAGGCAGTGACAAAAATGGTTCAGATGCTGTTGGCCCGCACGTAAGGGGGAGCCGCCTGCGTGCGCCGTCGGGTTGTTTCGAGGAAGTAGATCTTCTGATTCCAGGCACAGGAAGGTCATTACAAATTGATTTCTGTTGTTCCATCCTCATGTTCTTCCAATGCTAAATGTATGATCTGAGATGATTGAATTTGTTGTGAAATTGAATAGGCTCCCCATCCAGCTAGGGGTCAACATGCCGGCGAGAGCGGAGAAAGAAGAGAAACAAGAAGAAGGCAGCAAATCACTCCATCACATGTATGATGTGGTGCTCTACATAGGGATCATTGATATTCTGCAGAAGTACAACATGACAAAGAAGATTGAGCATGCATACAAGTCCATCAAGTATAAGTATAACCCCTTGTCAATATCTGCAGTTGAACCTCAATTCTACTCGGAGCGTTTCCTCAAGTTTGTCGGGACCGCCTTCCCACAAAACTCATCTAATCAATAAATCATCTTTCTTTCCTCCTCTCTTGCTAGAAAAAATGTAAAAAAAAGGGAAATCCAGGGAAGTGTGTTTGCTTGATATATTAATGTTGTGCATGTGTATGGTTGAGACCGTTGGAGGCAATGTATGTATGTATATTTGTCAAAAGCAACATAGACAAAAGAAGGCATCAGCGAGGGCTCATTATGAATGGATTTGGTTGTGGATTTCTGTCATATTGACTTACCAACCACCCCACTCTCACGGCTCTCCTGGCCCTGCTCATTGGCACCCTCATTGCCGTGGCAAGAACCTTAGCCTTAGTCGCTGTCACCGGCATTGGCGCTGGAGGAGGCGGCTACAATGGTGATGGAGGTCAGGGAGAAGGCGGTGGAAGCTCCGGTCATCATTATGGCTATGGCTATGCACTTGTCCTCCTCCCACCCGACGATGTTTGCTATCCAGTGTAACGCCCCGGACACACCCGCCGGTGGTCGTTACTCCTGGCGGGATCTAGACTGTCCCCATAGATCAATACTAGTCTTTTCTGCGCATTTTATCCTTACTCGTGCGCACCCGGGAGCAACTTCCTGGTCGGTCACCCATCCTGAAACTACTCCTACTTAAGCACGCTTTAGTTTGGAGTTCTGTCTGAATGGGCTCCCGGAAAAGAAGGAATTTCTTATTGATATGAGTACTCTATCATCCCTAATAAGCCAGGCTATCATATCCAGCGGCGTCCCTCATTGTTGATGTTTCACTCCTTGTCACCGTGGATAACAACGATGCGCGTGAAACATAGGGCGGGGAGCTTACGACCATCGATGTTGGGAAACGCAGTATTTCAAAAAAATTCCTACGATCACGCAAGATCTATCTAGGAGATGCAAAGCAACTGAGAGGAGAGAGTGTGTCCACATACCCTCATAGACCGAAAGCGGAAGCGTTAAGTAACGCGGTTGATGTAGTCGAACGTCTTCGCGATCCAACTGATCAAGTACCGCACGCATGTCACCTCCGCGATCTGCACACGTTCAACTCGGTGACGTCCCTCGTACTCTTGATCCAGTTGAGGCCGACGGAGAGTTTCGTCAGCACGACGGTGTGATGAAGGTGATGATGAAGTTACCGACGCAGGGCTTCGCCTAAGCACTACAACGATATGACCGAGGTGGAAATCTGTGGAGGGAGGCACCGCACACGGCTAAGAGAACTGTCAACTTTTGTGTTCTAGGGTGCCCCCTGCCCCCGTATATAAAGAAGCAAGGGGGAGGCCGGCGGGCCCTCATGGGGCACGCCCCGAGTAGGATTCCTACTAGGAATAGGAATCCTATTCCTAGTAGGTTTCCAACAAGGGAAGAGAGGGGGAAGGAAGGAGAGGAAGAAAGGGAGAAGGAAAGGGAGGGGGCGCCGCCCCCTCCTAGTCCAATTCGGACTCCTCAAGGGGGGGGGGGGGGGGGGCGTCCAGCCCTAGGGCCCTCTCCTCTCTCTCACACACACAAGGCCCATGTTGGCCCATTAGTTCCCCTGGGATTTCCGATAACCCCCCGGCACTCCAATATTTATCGGTGACCCCGGAACTCATCCGGTGTCCGAATAACATCGTCCAATGTATCAATATTTATGTCTTGACCATTTCGAGAATCCTCGTCATGTGCGTGATCACATCCGGGACTCCGAACTACCTTCGGTACATCAAAACACATAAACTCATAATACCGATCGTCATCGAACGTTAAGCATGCGGACCCTACGGGTTCGAGAACTATGTAGACATGACCGAGACTCATCTCCGGTCAATAACCAATAGCTGAACCTGGATGCTCATATTGGTTCCTACATATTCTACGAAGATCTTTATCGGTCAAACCGCATAACAACATACATTGTTCCCTTTGTCATCGGTATGTTACTTGCCCGAGATTCGATCGTCGGTATCTCAATACCTAGTTCAATCTCGTTAGCAGCAAGTCTCTTTACTCGTTCCGTAATGCAACATCCGGCAACTAACTCATTAGTCACATTGCTTGCAAGGCTTATAGTGACGTGCATTACCGAGAGGGCCCAGAGATACCTCTCTGATACACAGAGTGACAAATCCTAATCTCGATCTATGCCAACTCAACAAACACTATTGGAGACACCTGTAGAGCATCTTTATAGTCAATCAGTTACGTTGTGATGTTTGATAGCACACTAAGTGTTCCTCCGGTATTCGGGAGTTGCATAATCTCATAGTCATAGTAACATGTATGAGTCATGAAGAAAGCAATAACAATAAACTAAACAATCATAGTGCTATGCTAACGGATGGGTGAAGTCAATCACATCATTCTCTAATGATGTGATCCCGTTCATCAAATGTCAACTCATGTCTATGGTTAGGAAACTTAACCATCTTTGATTAACGAGCTAGTCAAGTAGAGGCATACTAGTGACACTCTGTTTGTCTATGTATTCACACATGTACTAAGTTTCTGGTTAATACAATTCTAGCATGAATAATAAATATTTATCATGATATAAGGAAACATAAATAACAACTTTATTATTGCCTCTAGGGCATATTTCCTTCAGTCTCCCACTTGCACTAGAGTCAATAATCTAGTTCACATCGTCATGTGATTTCACACCAATAGTTCACACTTTTATGTGATTAGTTCACATCTTCATGTAACTAATACCCAAAGGGTTTACTAGAGTCAATAATTTAGTTCACATCGCCATGTGATTAACACCCAAAGAGTGATCATGTTTTGCTCGTGAGAAAAGTTTAGTCTACGGGTCTGCAACATTCAGATCCGTATGTATTTTGCAAATTTCTATGTCCACAATACTCTGCACGGAGATACTCTAACTAATTGCTCCCACTTTCAATATGTATCTAGATCGGTGTAAAAAGCTTGCATTGACGAACTCTTTACGACGAACTCTTTCAAGGATAATTTTGACAGTTGTCCAGTGATATACTCCTAGATCACTATTGTACTCCCTTGCCAAAATCATGCTAAGGTATACAATAGGTCTGGTACACAACATAGCATACTTTATAGAACCTATGACTTAAGCATAGGGAATGACTTTGCATTATCTTTCTATTGTCTGCCGTGGCCGGGTTTTGAGTCTTTACTCAATTTCACACCTTACAACTCAGGCAAGAACTCCTTCTTTTGACCAATCCATTTTGAACTTCTTCAAAATCTTATCAAGGTATGTACTCATCGAAAGTCTTATCAAGCGTCTTGATCTATCTTTATAGATCTTGATGCCCAATATGTAAGTAGCTTTACAGGTAATTCTTTCTTTGAAAAAACTCCTTTCAAATTCTCCTTTATGCTTTCCAGAAAATTCTACATCATTTTCGATCAACAATATGTTATTCACATATACTTATCAGAAAGGCTGTAGTGCTCCCACTCACTTTCTTGTAAATACAGGCTTCGCCGTAAGTCTATATAAAACTATATGCTTTGATCAACCCATCAAAGCGTATATTCCAACTCCAAGATGTTTGCACCAGTCCATAGATAGATCGCTGGAGCTTGCACACTTTGTTAACACCTTTAGGATTGACAAAACCTTTTGGTTGCATCATATACAGCTCCTTTTTAATAAATCCATTCAGGAATGTAGTTTTGATATCCATTTGCCAGATTTCATAAAATGCGGCAACTGCTAACATGATTCGGACAGACTTTTAAGTATCGATACGAGTGAGAAAATCTCATCGTAGTCAACACCTTGAACTTGTCGAAAACCTTTTGCGACAATTCGAGCTTTGTAGATAGTAACACTACTATCAGCGTCCGTCTTCCTCTTGAAGATCCATTTATTTTGAATGGCTCACCGATCATCGGGGAAGTCAATCAAAGTCCATACTTTGTTCTCATACATGGATCCCATCTCAGATTTCATGGCCTTAAGCCATTTCGCGGAATCTGGGCTCATCATCGCTTCCTCATAGTTCGTAGGTTCGTCATGGTCTAGTAACATGACTTCCAGAACAGGATTACTGTACCACTCTGGTGCGGAACATACTCTGGTTGACCTACTAGGTTTGGTAGTAACTTGATCTGAAATTTCATGATCATTATCATTAGCTTCCTCACTAATTGGCGTAGGCATCATTGGAACTGATTTCTGTGACGAACTACTTTCAAATTCGGGAGAAGGTACAATTACCTCATCAAGTTTTACTTTCCTCCCACTCACTTCTTTCGAGAGAAACTCCTTCTCTAGAAAGGATCTACTCTTAGCAACAAAGATCTTGCCTTCGGATCTGTGATAGAAGGTGTACCCAACAGTTTCTTTTGGGTACCCTATGAAGTCGCACTTCTATGATTTGGGTTTGAGCTTATCAGGCTGAAACTTTTTCACATAAGCATCGCAACCCCAAACTTTAAGAAATGATAGCTTAGGTTTCTTGCTAAACCACAGTTCATACGGTGTCATCTCAATGGATTTTTAGATGGTGCCCTATTTAACATGAATGCAGCTGTCTCTAATGCATAATCCCAAACGATAGTGGTAAATTGGTAAGAGACATCATAGATCGCACCATATCTAATAAAGTACGGTTATGATGTTCAGACACACCATTATGCGGTGGTGTTCTAGGTGGCGTGAGTTGTGAAACAATTCGACATTGTTTCATGTGAAGGCCAAACTCGTAACTCAAATATTTTGTCTCCATGATCAGATCGTAGAAACTTTATTTTCTTGTTACGATGATTCTCCACTTCACTCTGAAATTCTTTAAACTTTTCAAATGTTTCAGACTTGTGTTTCATTAAGTAGATATACTCATATCTGCTCAAATCATCTATGAAGGTCAGAAAATAACGATACCCGCCACGAGCCTCAACACTCATCGGACCACATACATCGGTATGTATTATTTCCAATAAGTCAGTGGCTCGCTCCATTGTTCCGAAGAACGGAGTCTTAGTCATCTTGCCCATGAGGCATGGTTCGCAAGCATCAAATGATTCATAATCAAGTGATTCCGAAAGTCCATCTTCATGGAGTTTCTTCATGCGCTTTACACCAATATGATCTAAACGGCAGTGCCACAAGTATGTTGCACTATCATTATCAACTTTGCATCTTTTGGCATCAATATTATGAAATATGTGTATCACTGCGATTGAGATTTAATAAACCATTTATATTAAGTGTATGACCATAGAAGGTTTTACTCATGTAAACAGAACAACAATTATTTGTCTTAAATGCATAATCTTATTGCAATAAACATGACCCAATCATATTTATGCTCAACGCAAACACCAAATAACATTTATTTTAGGTTCAACACTAATTCTGAAGGTAAAAGGAGTGTGCGATGGTGATCTTATCAACCTTGGAATCATTTCCAAAACACATTGACACCTTTCCCTTAACTAGTCTCTGTTCATTTTGCAACTCCTGTTTCGAGTTACTAATCATAGCAACTGAACCGGTAACAAATACCCTGGGGTTACTATGAACACTAGTAAAGTACACATCCATAACATGTATATCAAATATACTTTTGTTCACTTTGCCATCCTTTTTATCCGCCAAGTATTTGGGGTAGTTCCGCTTCTAGTGACCATTCCCTTTGCAGTAGAAGCACTCAGTTTCAGGTTTAGATCTAGCTTTGGGCTTCTTCACGGGAGTGGCAACTTGCTTGCCATTCTTCTTGAAGTTCCCTTTCTTTCCCTTGCCCTTTTACTTGAAACTAGTGGTCTTGTCAACCATCAACACTTGATGCTTTTTCTTGATTTCTACCTTCGCCAATTTTAGCATCGCGAAGAGCTTGGGAATCGTTTCCGTTATCCCTTGCATATTATAGTTCATCACGAAGTTCTAGTAACTTGGTGATAGTGACTAGAGAACTTAGTCAATCACTATCTTATCTGGAAGATTAACTCCCACTTGATTCAAGTGATTGTAGTACTCAGACATTCTGAGCACATGCTCACTAGCTGAGCTATTCTCCTCCATCTGGTAGGCAAAGTATTTGTCAAAGGTCTGATGTCTACTACACAACCTTCTTCTTGTAGACGTTGTTGGGCCTCCAAGTGCATAGGTTTGTAGGACAGTAGCAAAATTTCCTCAAGTGAATGACCTAAGGTTTATCAATCCGTGGGAGGCGTAGGATGAAGATGGTCTCTCTCAAACAACCCTGCAACCAAATAGCAAAGAGCCCCTTGTGTCCCCAACACATCCAATACAATGGTAAATTGTATAGGTGCACTAGTTCGGCGAAGAGATGATGATACAAGTGCAATATGGATGGTAGATATAGGTTTTTGTAATCTGAAAATATAAAAACAGCAAGGTAACTAATGATAAAAGTAAGCACAAACGGTATTGCAATGTGTTGAAACAAGGCCTAGGTTCATACTTTCACCAGTGCAAGTTCTCTCAACAATAATCACATAATTGGATCATATAACTATCCCTCAACATGCAACAATGAGTCACTCCAAATTCACTAATAGCGGAGAACAAACGAAGAGATTATGGTAGGGTACGAAACCACCTCAAAGTTATCCTTTCTGATCGATCTATTCAAGAGTCCGTAGTAAAATAACATGAAGCTATTCTTTCTGTTCAATCTATCATAGAGTTCATACTAGAATAACACCGTAAGACACAAATCAACCAAAACCCTAATGTCACCTAGATACTCCAATGTCACTCAAGTATTCGTGGGTATGATTATACAATATGCATCACACAATCTTAGATTCGTCTATTCAACCAACACAAAGAACTTTAAAGAGTGCCCCAAAGTTTCTACCGGAGAGTCAAGACGAAAACGTGTGCTAACCCCTATGCATAAGTTCACGAGGTCACAGAACTCGCAAGTTGATCACCAAAACATACATCAAGTGGATCACGTGATATCCCATTGTCACCACAGATAAGCACATGCAAGACATACATCAAGTGTTCTCAAATCCTCAAAGACTCAATCCGATAAGCTAACTTCAAAGGGAAAACTCAATCCATTACAAGAGAGTAGAGGGGGAGAAACATCATAAGATCCAAATATAATAGCAAAGCTCATGATACATCAAGATCGTGTCGTCTCAAGAACACGAGAGAGAGAGAGAGAGAGAGAGAGAGAGAGAGAGAGAGAGAGAGATCAAACACATAGCTACTGGTACATACCCTCAGCCCCGAGGGTGAACTACTCCCTCCTCGTCATGGAGAGCGCCGAGATGATGAAGATGGCCACCGGAGAGGGATCCCCCCCTCCGGCAGCGTGCTGGAACGGGTCTAGATTGGTTTTCGGTGGCTACGGAGGCTTCTGGCAGCGGAACTCCCAATCTAGGTTTCTTTCTGGAAGTTTCTGTATATATAAGAGGTTTTGGCATCGAGAACAAGTCAGGGGGTCTCCGGGCTGTCCACGAGGCAGGGGGGCGCGCCCAGGGGGGTGGGCGCACCCCCACCCTCGTGGGCAGCTCGAGACTCTTCTGGCCCAATTCTTTTACTTCCTGGCCTTCTTCTGGTCCAAAAAATAAGTTTCGTGAAGTTTCAGGTCAATTGGACTCCGTTTGGTTTTCCTGTTCTGCGATACTCAAAAACAACGAAAAAAACAGAAATTGGCACTGGGCTCTAGGTTAATAGGTCAGTCCCAAAAATCATATAAAATAGCATATAAATGCATATAAAAAATCCAAGGTCGATAATATAATAGCATGGAACAATCAAAAATTATGGATACGTTGGAGACGTATCAAGCATCCCCAATATTAATTCCTGCTTGTCCTCGAGTAGGTAAATGATAAAAACAGAATTTTTGATGTGGAATGCTACTTGGCATAATTTCAATGTAATTCTCTTAATTGTGGTATGAATATTCAGATCCGAAAGATTCAAGACAAAAGTTTAATATTGACATAGAAATAATAATACTTCAAGCATACTAACTAAGCAATTATGTCTCTTCAAAATAACATGGCCAAAGAAAGTTATTCCTACAAAATCATATAGTCTGGCTACGCTCCATCTTCACCACACAAAGTATTCAAATCATGCACAACCCCGATGACAAGCCAAGCAATTGTTTCATACTTTTGGTGTTCTCAAACTTTTTCAATCTTCACGCAATACATGAGCGTGAGACATGGACATAGCACTATAGGTGGAATAGAATGGTGGTTGTGGAGAAGACAAAAAGGGAGAAGATAGTCTCACATCAACTAGGCGTATCGACAGGCTATGGAGATGCCCATCAATAGATATCAATGTGAGTGAGTAGGGATTGCCATGCAACGGATGCACTAGAGCTATAAGTATATGAAAGCTCAACAAAAAGAAACTAAGTGGGTGTGCATCCAACTTGCTTGCTCACGAAGACCTAGGGCATTTTGAGGAAGCCCATCATTGGAATATACAAGCCAAGTTCTATAATGAAAAATTCGCACTAGTATATGAAAGTGATAACACATGAGACTTTCTATGAAGATCTTGGTGCTACTTTGAAGCACAAGTGTGGTAAAAGGATAGTAGCATTGTCCCTTCTCTCTTTTTCTCTCATTTTTTATTTGGGCCTTTTCTCTTTTTTTATGGCCTCTTTTTTTAGTTCGGAGTCTCATCCCGACTTGTGGGGGAATCATAGTCTCCATCATCCTTTCCTCACTTAGGACAATGCTCTAAAAATGATGATCATCACACTTTTTATTTACTTACAACTCAACAATTACAACTCAATACTTAGAACAAAATATGACTCTATGTGAACGCCTCCGGCGGTGTACTGGGATATGCAATGAATCAAAAGTGACATGTATGAAAGAATTATGAACGGTGGCTTTGCCACAAATACAATGTCAACTACATGATCATGCGAAGCAATATGACAATGATGGAGCGTGTCATAATAAACGGAACGGTGGTAAGTTGCATGGCAATATATCTCGGGATGGATATGGAAATGCCATGATAGATAGGTATGATGGCTGTTTTGAGGAAGGTATATGGTGGGTGTATGATACCGGCAAAAGGTGCGCGGTATTAGAGAGGCTAGCAATGGTGGAAGGGTGAGAGTGCGTATAATCCATGGACTCAACATTAGTCATAAAGAACTCACATACTTATTGCAAAAATCTATTAGTTATCGAAGCAAAGTATTATGCGCATGCTCCTAGGGGGATAGATTGGTAGGAAAATACCATCGCTCGTCCCCGACCGCCACTCATAAGGAAGACAATCAATAAATAAATCATGCTCCGACTTCATCACATAACGGTTCACCATACGTGCATGCTACGGGAATCACAAACTTCAACACAAGCATTTATCAAATTCACAACTACTCAACTAGCATGACTCTAACATCACCATCTCCATATCTCAAAACAATTATCAAGTATCAAACTTCTTATAGTATTCAACACACTCATAAGAAAATTTTATTATTAATCTTGAATGCCTAACATAATTAAAGCAAATTACCATGTTGTTTTGTAGGACTCTCAAAATAATCTAAGTGAAGCATGAGAGAACAATGGTTTCTATAAAACAAATCCACCAACGTGCTCTAAAAGATATAAGTGAAGTACTAGAGCAAAAACTATGTAACTCAAAAGATATAAGTGAAGCACATAGAGTATTCTAACAATTTCCGAATCATGAGTGTCTCTCTCAAAAAGGTGTGTGCAGAAAGGATGATTGTGGAAAACTAACAAATAAAGACTCAAATAATACAAGACGCTCCAAGCGAAACACATATCATGTGGTAAATAAAAATATAGCTCCAAGTAAAGTTACCGATAGAAGTAGACGAAAAAGGGGATGCCTTCTGGGGCATCCCCAAGCTTTGGCTTTTAGGTGTCCTTAGATTATCTTGGGGGTGCCATGGGCATCCCCAAGCTTAGGCTCTTGCCACTCCTTGTTCCATAATCCATCAAATCTTCACCCAAAACTTAAAAACTTCACAACACAAAACTTAAAGTAGAAAATCTTGTGAGCTCCGTTAGCAAAAGAAAACAAAACACCACTTCAAGGTACCATAATGAACTCATTATTTATTTATATTGGTGTTAAACCTACTGTATTACAACCTCTCTATGGTTTATAAACTATTTTACTAGCCATAGATTCATCAAAATAAGCAAACAACACACGGAAAACAGAATCTGTCAAAAATAGAACAGTGTGACGCCCGGATAATCAAGCTACAGTAACGTCTACTAATGATGCCACGTCACCACAATTACTATTGCTAAGCTATCGTTAGATCAAAAACCGTTCCAAATTTAAATTTAAAATAAAGTTAAATAATAAAAGTTTACAAACATGGAAACAAAAATGTTCAAAGTGTGCAGTTAAATACCAAGGTAATTATAGTGTAGAAAACACCTTTTTAGAAAATGCCTAAATACATTAAAATTAAATAAAACAGAAAGGAAAATAAATAAAAAGAAAAGAACCAAACAAAAAAAAGAAGAGAACCCCCCCGGGTGTAACACCCCAGTGTCATGCTAGAGTAACCCTCTGTGATTAAGCCTAATCTTTTGGCTAAAGAATGCTTAATCACCTTTGTTCAATATCTCTTTTCAATTCCCATCCGAATTCTAATTCAAAACATAAGTGAAACTTGAAGTTGCACAAAAGTTGCTGGAAAAATGTTCATCATTTAGCAAATATTTCAATACAATTTGATGTAAATAAAAACAACATCACTCCTATGCTAAAATGGACACTAATAGTTATAAGAGTGCCATTCCAGCAATTTAAAATGCAAATTCATTTATGAAAATTCCAAATGAATCTAAATCTCTCCCAAAAATAATTGTAACAGTGCCTAAAAATGCACTGGACTTTTATGATCCAGTCTTACCTTTTTTCTAAATCATTAGGGTTCCTAGATAAATCATTTTCCTTCTCTGATTTTTACAGAAAAGGAGTTAATAGAGAAAAGCAAAGGGGAGAGAGAGAGTAAAGGCCCCCCCACTCGCTGGGCTTCGGCCTAGTAGGCCACCGGCCGGCCCAGCCGGCGCTCCCATATCCCCTCACCCCCCAGACCCTAACCCACGCACCCACTCCCCCCACTCGCGCCCCCACTCTTCCTCTCCCCCCGATCCAATCGGGATCGGGCTCGACCCAGCCGCTGACCCTCGACGCTGGCGCCCCGCGGCGCACCTTGTCGGAGAACCCCCCCCCCTCGCCCAACGACTCGTCCTCCTCCCCGGACCCCTCCCACTCGACTGCTTCTGGATCGGGGAGGGGCTCGATCCCGCGCCACCCTGCGCCTCCGAGGTCGGCGCCCATCCCCGGCGCCGCCTCATTGCTGCCGTGCTCCGCCACCTCGTCGGCGCTGCTCCATCGCCTCTCCCTCACCGACGCTAACGCGCCCCGACGCCCCCCTTCCCTGCTCGCAAGTGAGCGCCATCATTCCCCTTCGCCCCTTTCTTCCTGGGTCGCCACGGTCACCGCCGCCCCCACGCGCGGTCGACGCGCTTCGGCCGCGCCCGTTGCATGCTCACTGCGCCTCTCTCCCTGTCGCTCGCGCCCTGACCGCTCGCCGCGCACCCACGCGCGCCCGCCCACGCTCGTTGCTTCGGCCGGCCCGTGCTGGCCTCGCCTCGCCACCTCTGCCCTGCGCGCCGTCGCGCCGCACACCGCCCTCGCCCGGCTCCATCGCCCCTGCCCCGCGTGGGCTCGCCTCCCCCTCCATGCTGCGCACGCCCCCGACGCCCCACCGCACCGCGATGCGCCCGCCTCGTCGCCCCCCAGGTCGCTGCCGTGTGCCCGTGCCATCGCCGCAGCCTCGTCCCTACACCGCCGCATGGCCGCTGCTGAAGGTATGGAAAACGAGTTCTGTTTTCTGGGACTTGCCGTACTGGAAGATCCACTGTGTGCCTCATAGCCTTAATGCCATGCATATCACGAAGAACGTGTGCGAGAGTCTGCTTGGTACCCTGCTCAACATGCCAGAGAGGACCAAAGATGGGCCGAAAGCAAGGGCAGACTTGAAATCAATGGGCATCAGGCAGGAGCTTCACGCTAATGATGATGATGATGATGATGAGGTGAAGGAGGATACAGAAAGTCGTCGCAAAGGCAAAAAGGCCAAGAAGACCGGAAATGACTACCCTCCCACGTGCTTCACTCTAAGTCAGGAGGAGATCGAGCAGTTTTTCACCTGCCTTGTAGGAGTAAAACTTCCTTACAGTTACGCGGGGAAGATAAGCAGATACCTAGACCCAGCAAAGCAGAAGTTCAGCGGGATGAAGTCTCACGACTGTCACGTGCTGATGACGTAGATACTTCCAGTTGCAATCCGTGGGATCATGGACGCGCACGTCCGTGAAACGCTATTTGGCCTATGCAACTTTTTCGACGTCATCTCTCGGAAGTCGGTTGGCGTGAGGCAACTCAGAAGGCTACAGGAAGAGATCATGGTGATTCTATGCGAGCTTGAGATGTACTTCCCGCCCGCATTCTTCGACGTTATGGTGCATCTACTGGTCCATATCGTGGAGGGTATCATCCAACTCGGGCCGATGTTCCTGCACAGCATGATGCCGTTCGAAAGGATGAATGGTGTCATCAAAGGATACGTTCGCAACATGTCACATCCAGAGGGAAGTATAGCCAGGGGCTTTGTGACCGAAGAGTGCATCTCCTACTGCATGAATTATCTAGGCATCGAGAACCCCGTTGGTCTGCCCATCAACAGGCACCTCGGCAGGCTCGCTGGATGGGGTCACCGTGAGGGTTGCCGTGAAATGCATGTCGACTTCGAGGGTCGACTCACCGACTTTGAAAGAGCAAACCTATTCGCGCTACAACACATAGACGTGGTCGATCCTTGGGTGGTAGAGCACAAAACCTTTATTGAGAAGACGTACAATGACCGAGGCCAACAGAGGACGGACGGAGATATAGTCAAAGAGCACAACTCATGTTTCACGCGTTGGTTCAAGCAGAAGCTTCTATCGTACCCTTTGCATGAGGATTCTTCCGCGGAAGAACAACTCATATTCGCCTTGTCACAGGGCGCTGAGCACAACCTGATGACCTATGAGGCGTACGATATCAACGGCTACACATTCTACACCGAGGACAAGGACATGAAGAGCGATGGTTATCAGAACTCCAGGGTAACGATGGAATCCTACATCGGTAACGACAAGGACAGATACTACGGAAGGATCGAGGAGATCTGGGAGCTGAGCTACGCTGGAGAGAAGGTCCCAATGTTCCGTGTCAGATGGGCCAAGAGCGTCCTAAAAGAAGACCGGTATTTCACCACCATGGTTATACCCGAAGCCAAATCCAAGACCGCGGGCGCAAATGTCACCGCGAAAAATGAGCCATGGGTACTAGCTTCCCAAGTGGACCAATGCTTCTTCATTACCGACCCGTCAAAGCCCAGTCGTGTGTTGTCGTGAGGAGAGGCAAAAGGAAGATCATCGGAATGGATGGAGTAGCCAATGAGCAAGACTTCGACAAGTACGGCGACCCGAAGATCGAACATGACGACGACGATGAAGTAGCAGCATACACCACAAGAAGAAGCAGGACCACCCTACCTAAAGGATGTTCGTTCCACAGAAGAACTCCATTTGCGAAAAAGAAGGGCAAGAAGATTATGAACAGATAGCTAGTTAAGATCGACTGTATTTAAATCGTAGTCTTCATTTCTCGGGCACTTTTTGATATCATGAATATTTTTAAATTTCATGGGCACTTTTTGAATTCATGAATATTTTTTCAAATTTGATGATATTTTTTCATATTCAATGGGCACCGCCGCCGCCGACACCCCGCACCCTCCCCCACTTTTTGATGATATTTTTAAATAACAAATTTGATGATATTTTTTCATACTCATAAATGTTTTACCAATTCACAAATGAATGCAAGTAAAAATCCAAAAAAAGACTAGTTGTGCTTGGTTATATGTTACTCCGAAAAGCATATAATGTTTGTCAAATTTGGAGCTATGGATATTTAGTTATGATTTAAACAAGTTTGAACATATTTAAACACAAATAAATATCAAACAACATTTTAAATGTTGTTAACATGGCAACAAACTGCATATTATTTTTCTACATGAAATTCTGAGCATCTAGCATATGTGACATGTTATATTTTGGATGCATGCATAAAAAGATATGTGCAAAGAAAAAATGCATAAAAACAAAAATTGGGGAACCTGGGAATCGAACCCAGGACCTCCCAGTGTGTGTGTTGCATGCTGACCAGTCGGACTAGTGTGTGTGTTCTAATGGGGATACGGTTAGGTGGTATATAACTTGAGTGCTCGAACTGTAATAAAAAACAATTACTAATGGCGCACCGGGGGGAGGTGCGCCATTGTTGTCGTCGTACTTATGGCGCACTAGGGGGAGGTGTGCCATTGCTAACCCTCCCCCCACTCCACCTATTTCCCTCTAGCGTCTCTTCCTCCCTCGCCAGATCCCCCACTCGACCTAACCCACCCCAACCGTACGCCGCCGCCCCGCCTTGCTCCGCCCCCTCCGTCCGCCGCACGCCGTCGGCGACGCCGCCGCCTCTCCTTCCCTGCCTTCTTCTCCACCCCGCTGCCCCGATCCCCGCCGCCCCCATGCCCCCACTACTGCAGCTCCCCCGCGCCGCCGCCCCCTCGCGCCGCCGCCCCCTCGCCCCCACCACTGCAGCTCCCCCGTGCCCCCGCGCCCCAAGCCGGAGGAGGAGGACGAGAGGAGGAGGAGACGGAGGCGGCCGATGCGGAGCAGGAGGCCACAGAGGACACGCTGCTAGACCGCATCGACGGGATCGACGCCTTCTTCTTCCTCGGGCACCACCGCCTCCGCCGTCGATCCGCCGGCTCTGCTGCTCCTAAGCCATCTCCAAGCCACCCTTGTGCTCCCCGGTGAGCACCACGTCGATTCCCCCTGTTTCCCCTTTGATTCCATCGCCGTAGACGTTGTGCGCCGCCTCCGCCCGAGCTCGTGCTCACCTAGTGATAGATACTCACCCTTTGATTCCATCGCCGTAGATTTTTTAACAAGTTTAATCAAGTTAATATCATGACAAGTATGCCAGGAGAACCGATCATATATGAGATACTAAACATACAAGTTCGTGACGGGGAATAAAACTAGCATATCTACCACCATTTGCATATGAAGCACAACAAGTATCAATGGCCACCACTATTCTATGACTAATCTCACACCAATCCTAAAGCTGCACTTAAGTATTGCTTATTATTCTTTCCTGAGATAAATAGTAATAAAAATGTGCTTGCTAGCTGCTGCCACTTGTAGCCACGAGACAAAGTCTCATTTTCCTCTGCTATCCATATGGTCTCAATTTTGACTCCAAAGATAAAAGGAGTTTTTTTGTACTAGTATTTGACCCATGTACTCTTATAGTCCTGCTTCTTATTCTTGCTACTGCTGCTGTTGTTATTCTGCTGTTGTTGTGTTGTTATCTGCTGCTGCTGGTTTCTTCTTGCTGCTGCTGTACTTGCTGCTAAGGTTGTAGAAATCTGTGGAGTTGGCACTTTACACAAGATACCACTACTCCATATACTACTTCCACCACTACTGTATTTCATTTCAAAGTTCAAAATGCTGGTACTGAGATTTTCATTTCCAATGAGTGATGTTTTTCCTAGCAGTAGAAAAATAGCAGTAGCCATGTACTAGGAGTGCATTTTTTTCTAGGGTAGAAAAATAGCAGTAGCCTTCTCTTGGGCCTGGTCTTCTCCCCCTCTTTATGCCCTTTTCTTTTGAACAGGAAAAGAGGGTCATAACCCTTGTAATTATGCACAAGCTCTTTGCTTTTTACCCACAAAAAATGTTGGTTCATGGCTGGCTAACTGCAGGTCCAGCCAACTGGTTGGTGGGTGTAGATGCTTGAATTGCATAGGGCCAACTAACTGCCCCTTGAAGGGGGCAAACAAGATGTTGTTGATACATAAATGTAGTTTTCAGTATTCTGTCCAAACTGAAAACTGTTAAAAAGACCATGTGTTTTTTGGTCAAAATCTGCATGTAAAACTGAAATAATCTCCTAGTAGTTAACTGTTATGGACAATTGTCAATTTTCTGTAATGATGATGGAACATTATAAAGCATTGTACTCCAGTGTATATGAAGGATACAAAAAATTTAGCAACTTCTCTGATTTTATAAAGTTGTTCTTATATGGGTGAAACTTCACTTGTTTTTAGGCTAGTGCAGGGTGTTGCTTTATTCTGTCATCATTTGTAACTATGTCACAAATAAATTGTTCCTTCTTCTGTATTTGAAGTAATGACTGTTCATAAGCTGAGGCATGGATTAAGCTGTTTCTTTGCTGTACCATTATATCTGGATGATTTTTTGTTTGGTGACCTATTATATCTGGAATGGAAGCTCAAATAAGTTGAGCTGATTTTTTTCCATATGAAAGCAGAGGACCATATGGTCTGTGGCTGGGATTTGTCTCCGACCATTGTGTCGTGATGAATTTGCAGGTACCCCGAGAGGCCCTTGAGTTTGCCGAAATGTCGATTAACTTCCGTTCCGGCAAATTCGGGTACTCCATATGTCCTATTTTCAGCAAAGGTCACATTGAAATTTTCCGTGAATTTTAGCATGACTTTGCTAAAAATAGGACATATGGGGTACTTGCGACTAATGCATGGGCCGGGGTATCTTAGTACTTAGTTAAGTAGGATCAACTGCCCCGCCATTCTTGCTGCATTAAACCATAGGTGGCAATAGAGCCAAGTGATTAGGCCCAACTTAGAATTCTCCTTAGCATCAATAAACCCTAGATGATAAACCCAACATAGGTGGCAATAGAGCCAAGTGATTAGTGCCAAGTGATTAGGCCCAACCTAGGGTGCCTCGGCATCGGTAAACCCTAAATGATGAAAACTTAACTTGGCTTCTATAGGGTGCCTCGGTGTCGATGAGAACCTAAATGATGTACGCTTAGGCTTTTAGGGTGCCTCGGCTTCGACCAACCCTAAATGATAAAAGCTTAGCTTTTAGGATGCCTCGGTGTCGACAAACCCTAAATGATGAGACCATGATCTTGTTCCTTGACAATAACCAACTTTTTGACCAAACTTTTTTCCTATTTAGAGCGAAACATGGCCCACAACAATGAGGTCGGCGGTTCGGGCGGCAAGCAATTCTGAGAGCTGTCCCAGGAGTTGGAGTAAGAACCTCACCGCTATGAGGACGCCGCGGAAGACACCGATCCTGACTACACAACCCCTAGTGGCGTCGGGGATGACACCACTGATGATGGCGCCGCGGATGCCACCACTGATGATGGCGGCGCACGCACAGATGGCAGCCAACCGAAGAGGCAATGGAAGGACCGGCGCCCGAACGTGCTCGGCACCGTCAGGGAGGAATTTACTGAAGTGAACTCCGACGGGCATCCAACGGCGCCCAAACACGTAGTCAAGGGGTACTCAATTCAGGTCGGGTGCATTCTCCGGAGCACCGCCTCGATCAACACCGAGAACCTAAGGCATAAGGACCGAGGGAATTTGCGCAGCCTCCTCTTCACGAAGCTGCACGAACGATACAAGTTCCCCGCTAAGTTTGCAAACACACGCCTCTCGGGTAATAAAGTGAACGGTGCCGCCCTCACGACGATGAGCACGGCACTGTCTACTTGGAAAATCACGGTGAAGGCAATGATTGACAAAGCTGATAGTTATGAGAAGATCAAGGCGAAATATCCTTTGATGAGCGAAGATGACTACAAGGAGTTCAAGATCAAGTGTGAGAGCCCCGCAACCTCCGAATCAAGTCAGTGGGGGAAAGAAATGCGGCAGTTGAACATAGGGGTCCACCAACTCGGTCCCGACGGTTACAGAGTGGCGGAGCCTGTATGGGACAAGGAGGACGCGAAGCGTGCCGAGCAAGGCCTACCACCCCGCTTCGAGAAATACAGTGACAAGCAGACCAGGAACTTTCTCAGGGCCCGATACAAGGAGGACCCGGTACAAAGGAGCTTACCACAGATCCGAAGACCAAGGAGCTTGAGCTTGTTCTGGTAAGGAATACACCCCCGCGTAATTAGCTCCATATAGTTGCATTCTAATTAATCCCCAATATTTCTAAATGGTTCACGTTCCTTCCGCAGGACAAAGAAAGCAGTAGTGCGGGGTCGTCTCAGAGCTCCCCTTTCGACACCCCTTTGAATAGGGCGTTGAACGTAATGAAAAACAGGGATAAGCTCAATAAGCCGACGTCAGCTGGTTGTGTGGCCGGCAAAGGCTTGTCCACAAAATGGTTGTCATACTATGCCGCTGGTGGGCGAAAGGAGAAAAAGACCAGCTCGGAAAGCCAGTCGCGCGAGGTTGAAGCACTCAAGGCGCAAGTGGCACGGATTCCGGAGATGGTCCAAGAGCAAGTGCAAAAACAACTGGGATCGACGCTCACCTGCATTATGCCTACCTTGACTCATGGGATAACGACGTGGATTGCGGGTGGTCAACAGGGGCCGCCCCCGATTCCCAGCTTCACGGCCAGCAACTCGCACAACGCGCATGCGGCGCCATTGGTGTCTCCAGCGGCGGCGGTATTGGTGTCTACGGCGGCGGTGCCATTGGTGTCTCCGGAGGCGGCGGTATTGGTGTCTCCGACACCGCATTGGAGCTTAATGCACCTGGGTGTACGCCGGCCGGCACCTCGCCAGCAAGTGGCCCCTCCGTCAGTTGCACGCCCGCCGTTGGCAGTGCCTCGACATTAGCCGAGCTCGACGGCATCACGGTAACTAAGCCTCTCGGCCGAGGACTTCATGTCCTTGCCTTTGACTGGGCATCCTTGACGCCCTACATGTTTTCGCAGGGCACTACCGACATTCCTTGCACTCTCCTGCACTTCGTGGGCGGCGAGTTGGTCGATGTCGCCAAGGGTAGAATCGTTCAACCGGGCAACCTCGTGTTCCACGGTAATCCGATGCCACCCACAATGTATAGGGTTGAAGTGGTTCGGGTGCTGCCAGGCTGCGACGAGCTGTTACCTCCGATTCGACCTGCTGGGGCCGACGAAGAAGATGAGATGACCCTCAACGTCTGCGTAAGCTAGCCCCTGCTTTGGCCGAAGAGCCAGATTTGTTTGGGGGCGGGGGACACCACCCCACAGACAAGACCGCCAGTCGTGCTGGCGCCAAGCCATGGCAAGAACGCCGCAATGCTAGCAGACATGCCGGACATCCCTATGGCACAGGATCTGGACATGCATATGGCACAGGATTCGGATGACGACGACAACGATGATGGTACATTTACCAACATCGATAAGTACTTTGCCGAACATGGGTACGGTGACGAGTTCTGCAGGCCTCCTTCTCAAGAACCCAAACAAGACGACCGCGGTCTAGCTGGTACGGCAGAGAAACCCAATTGCAATAGGCGTCGTCTGGCGTTCAGTTCTTAGGAGACGCCTCCAGCTGCCGCCTTCACCGAGCCTCAGATAGCGGAGGTGCCAAATATTATCATCCCCAACACGCTCAAGAAGGCGGTCTGTGAGCAGAACTCGGTCCCATTACAGCAGATCAAGAAGAAGGGCCGGAAACGGCAAACTAAAAAGGCCGCCGGTGCGAGCCAGCTGGCACCGAGTATGATCCGTTCTCAGGACGGGCCACCTTCACCTAAGGATATCTCGAGGAGGGTGCATGTGGCGGGTAGGGCGATGCTACCGACAAATATGCTCAATGCTGCAACCGGTGCTATGCGGAGTCTGCACGACAGTGGTCTTTCTTTGGAGAAGTGGCGTCTCAGAGAGAATGATGTGGCATACCCAGTTTTCGTGGCCAAGGTGCCAGAGGGCAAGGGCTTTGTGGATGGCTCCATCGAGGGTACGATCGTCCTGCGGTTTGATGACATCTTTGCTATGTTCAACCTTCATCCGCAGCACTACACCCTTGTTCAGCTGTTTTCACTGAGTATGGAGATGCGGATCATTAGAGACAAGACCCCGGACATCGTGATCGTCGACCCCTTCTACGTGCGTGCCAAGCTCTTGAGCAGCGCTGGGGACCGCCAAGTCGTGAGTTCACACCTCGAAGACGTCATTCTGGCAAACCCAAATAAGGATAACTTCCTTGTGGCTTACTTTCCCGAGTAAGTCATCCCTTAACCGCCCCGTAACATATGATTTCTTAGATTTCGATCATTCTTTTTTTCTAACATTCCGTGTTCTGTGCAGTGACACACATTGCACACTCATCCTCTTAAGCCCGAAATATTCCATGGCCACGTATTTTGAACCGAACTGTAACTCCAAGATAGACTACACAAATATCAAGAAAGTTCTTGATGATGTTCTCCCCGGCTACGCCAAATCTGGAGGCACCTTCATCAGGGCAGTTCGTAAGTACGGCAAGCACGTGTTCGCCCACAATACGATGTTCTGCTGCGTCAAGCAGCCGCCTGGTGGTCAGAAGGATGCCTACTACACCCTCCATCACATGCGGGCGATCGTAAGGGACCATCATCACCTTCTGCTACCAAATAATCTCAAAGATTGGGCCGCGAGCTTGTCGGCAATCCAGGACACGGACATCAGACAAGAATTCTTTCGCATCCAGTCGGAGTTTGCGGACATCATCCATTAAGATGTCCTTCATACCTCGGGGCAGTTCTTCCTCAGATATCAACCGTCCAACATTGAGATAGACGGAATGCTACAAATGCAGGTTGACAACGCCCGCGATTTCATGACCATCACGACAGACGGTGGCTTCATCCACGCTGCTATCCATGAGTCGAGTCGAAAGTAGTGATGTGTAGTTCTGAAACATTGATTGGCTCATGTTGTAATTAAACTTTAATGAATTGTATGTCTCTTTGGTTTGGACAGTCGTTCAACTTAGATGTAATCGATGCTATTTATTAGTAGGACCATGAATCGTGCTATTAATGTCTTGCTTTTCTCTTCCGATCCTTTTGTTGCATACTTATATATTGCTTACTTATGTATGTATTGTCTGTTGTTTGGCTTGTGCATAGAGATGCCGTCGTATGTCATGTACAAGGGTAAGGTTCCCGGAGTCTACGATGACTGGGAGGAGTGTCAGAGACAGGTTCACCGTTTCAGCTGTAACAGTTACAAAGGGTACACCACTAGGGCGGAGGCGGAATCTAGATACGCCCGCTATCTAGCGGGAGAGAGGAGGGAGCGTTGGAGGAACCGGATGAAGACTAGTTTCATCGCGATGATGCTCATCGTGATGACCACAGCTCTCTTCTATGTGATGGTAGTTTAGATGATCGATATCGACTTGTAATGTGAAGACAAACTCGATTCTCGCGGTCTCGAGACTTGTAATGTTTTATCTTTGTTCGGTCTTTTGAATTCGGAGACTAATATGATGAATTGTATTCGGAGACTAATCTTCTATTGTATTCGATGAATCTGCTGTTGCTGTGTGCTACTGTCTATATTCTATCAAATAATATATTTTGTAACCTGTGCAAAAATCAGAAAAGTAAAAAAAAAACCTAATATTCATACTAATGGCACATCACTACAGAGTGCGCCATTAGTATGCCAAAGTATACTAATGGCGCATCACCAAATAGTGCGCCATTAGTATGCCAAGTATACTAATGGCGCATCCATCCGCAGTGCGCCATTAGTGTGCCAAAGCACATGGTTAAATATGGCCCCTGGGAGGCATACTAATGGCGCATGCTGTTATATACTAATGGCGCACTGGGTGGTGCGCCATTAGTATACCAGATACTAATGGCGCACCAGTGGTGCGCCATTAGTAATAAATACTAGTGGCGTGATACTAATGGCGCACGAGTGATGCGCCATTAGTAGGCAAAACTGGTGCGCCATTAGTAGCCCTTTTCCTAGTAGTGTATTATTTTAATTTGTGTCTAGAGTTCTGTTGTGATATCTTCCCGTGAGTCCTTGATCTTGATCGTACACATTTGCGTGTATGATTAGTGTACGATTGAATCGAGGGCGTCACAAGTTGGTATCAGAGCCGACTGCCTGTAGGTAGCCCCCTTTCCAACTGCTTGGTTGAAGTTGAGTCTAGTCGTCCAAAACTGTTTTACTAACTTGGCTGTGTGGCTTATGGGCCCATGTCGCCATTGGGTGGTATTAGGATCTTTTATTCCTCTTCCTTACTCTGGGATCCTGATCTCTTGTCTATTCGGGTCAAACATTTTACTAACTCTGACATTAGGCTCTCGTACCCACTTCCTCTTGGAAAGCCCCGACATTATCGAGGATCGCTTGCTTCGCCAGAAGATTTTGCAGATACTCCTCGATGTTTCTCGAGACACTGTGCCAACTGCCTCGCAGTTCCTGACCATCGATAATCCCCGTGAATGACATCCTTGCCGCTTGTACCTTCATCCCCAGCTGCTCTTGCTATTACAAGATACCCCTAGTACTCTCCGTTGTTCCGGGAATCATTTGTGCCTTCTGATTTGCAGCTTCTTTTCGAACTGCGAATAATTCCTCACATTTACCGGGGATTCGTCCATCCCCAGTTGTTAATGTGTTTCTCAAAATACTTCGTAATGCTATCCGTTCTTTCGAGAATCCTCTGCAATCTATTGCTTTGGAAAGTCTTGTCTGCCTGCATTATGGTTAGTTCCATATGTCTGGCAATATTCATTAAACATCCTTTGTCATTGTCATCCTGAGCCTATTGATTCATTATGTTGTGCTTGCTCATCAGCCGAACCCTGAAATTTGACCTTCCTGCTCATAAGTCATTCTGGACATGGGCTGGTTCTCAGCAAACCAAACCTTAATTGATTGATCTATATCTATTCAACTTACTTGTCTTTTGACCAGAGTGTCTGCTTCTGATCTTCTAATTTGGAAATCATAATTTCTTTGCTTTAAGCATCGAATTATTCAGTTGTTTCTATAATCCAATTCCTTTGCATTCTTTTCTTCTTCTGATTGAGTGCTGATACTCAAATCAGATCCATTGAGGACCGTTGAATCCTTTGTTGGATTATTATTCGGCAGTTCCCTTCATGTTCAAAATTTTGTGCGCTCTTCCCCGGATACATATTGCCTTTGGTAAATTGTATTCTCTACTTTGTCAATCATGCTCTGCTTCCGAGCTTGAGTTAATTACCTCTAAAGTTTTTGCAAATGTTCCTAAGATGCCTCGACGGGTTGAACTAATGCTTTCCCTAATTTGTGTGAACCCGGAAATTTCTATGGGTCATACTCTACTGGTGTTACGCCGGATAAAATTTTCTACACTACAACTTTGTCAAATGTGAGAAGTAAATGAGAGGTTATGCATTGAAGAAGTGGGAGTCGACCTTGAACTTTGTGTTCATGCCCATAGACACGATGTAGATCTTATCATGGAAGCTTCTCTTATAATCAAATGTTCCCTTGGTATAAGCTCATCTTGCATCTTTAAATTGATTCTTTGCAATCGTGGTTCCGACCATATTTTCTCCTTGATTCCATTTCTCGGACAAGTTAATATACTTGTCTTCTGCAGATCATTTCATCTGTCCAACCTCTATTTTGATCTACCTCGAGTATTGCCCCCTGGTATCTTGAGGATATCAACACATTGCACTTCATCTTACGAACTTCTGGTGAGGTAGTTCCTTTCCCCGTCATAGTCACTCCACGGGTTCTGAGTTGTCGTCAACCAAGAACACCGATTTGTGAATCGAATCAACACTGAGGTTCAGTACTCCCGGTACTTTGTTGTTGAGAAGTTTAATACTCCATCACGTCATTCCTAGCCTGATCAGCTATATTTTTATCGTGTCATCTTTTAACTGTGCTACTTGGTCCTTATGCCCGGAGCAACTTCCGACGATGAGCTAAGCTTACGTCGGTCTTCCTCATCTTATCATTTCACCTCAAACAACAAGCTTGATTTCGAGTTTGTGTAGTATTCGTGGCTTCAATAATCTTTCGCTTCAGCCTCCCTTTGACTAGATGTCATCACCGATCAATTTAATCTCCTTTAAATCCCTCGATAAATGTGTCGTGATCACCGACACTATTTTGTCTCCCTCGGAGATGTCCATTGAATTCATGGCTAGAAATACCATCCCTGCCCCTCGATGATTTATGATATCATCGATGACATCCTTGACTTTCTGCCAACACAGACCTAGTTGTGTTTGGTTAATCCTTACGTTCCGAGATAATCTTTGAAGTTTTCCTTTGTATCTCTTGTGATCTTTCGACCCAACCCTTACTTTAAAAAAAACATGTCAATGCTATCTCGAAGCATGTCTGTGGTAATCCGATCTCCAATAAGAACATTTGAAGCACGATACTAAAATTTTCTTTATCAATTACCCAAACATCGTTGTATGGGTAATGTCATGAAATTTCTTTCCCCTTACCTAAATGGTTTTATACTTCTATCCTGTCATGGATATCATGCTCTGCTTATCCTTGGGGAGGATATACCCCTGAAATATGTGTTCAAACACCTTTTCCTTTCCATTGTTCGGTTTAATCTGACAATTACATTTTCCTTTCCATTGGTTTGTTTAAACCTTATTGTGATCTATATTATATAAGCAGTAATATTTCCCTGCTTATGTAAACACCTCGTTGTATCAGTCTGTCAGTAAGACCCTATTACTATTGTTGATGACATTCCGGTAGCCACCGATGGACGAAAACTTTGCCTAATGGCCCGCCTCGTTCAACGAGTAGGAAAATGGTTCTCTTCGTCCCTCGCCCTTGGTACCGACGTTGTTGCTGACATAACTGACAGGCTACCCTCTGACATGCCGTGCTATCACGACCGTGCAAGATATCATCGTTCCTATTTTAACCCACATGGTGGGCCCATAACCCACAGTTCCACAGGATCGAAACCTAACTCTCTTGTACATCACTATTTCCAAAAGTTTATCCTTTGGACCTTACCTCGTATGTAATTCTGCGAGCTACCTTCAATCAGATATTATCTTTTGGTATCAGACGCACTACTTATTCTCGTTGCTCTGGACCCCTTTCACACTTTGTTTCAGGCATCGAACGATTGCCCGCCCGCTCGAAACTTCCCATGATACCCCCTTACTTTACTCTCGATAATTTCTTAAGTTTCAACTCGAGAGATACTTCTGCCTCTTTCCCTGAATTGTTCATCAGATAATAACCCTATAAGGGTCAGTTCTCCCGAAGTTACTCTTTACTTCTCCACTTAAATCTCGCGACGAGATTTCTTGTAGTGGAGGAGATTTGTAACACCCCAGTGTCATGCTATAGTAACCCTCTGTGATTAAGCCTAATCTTTTGGCTAAAGAATTCTTAATAACCTTTGTTCAATACCTCTTTTCAACTCTCATCTGAATTCTAATTCAAAACATAAGTGAAACTTGAAGTTGCACAAAAGTTGTTGGAAAAATGTTCATCATTTAGCAAATATTCCAATACAATTTGATGTAAATAAAAACAACATCACTCCTATGCTAAAATGGACACTAACAGTTATAACAGTGCCATTCCAGCAATTTAAAATGCAAATTCATTTATGAAAATTCCAAATGAATCTAAATCTCTCCCAAAAAATAATTGTGACAGTGCCTAAAAATGCACTGAACTTTTATGATCCAGTCTCACCTTTTTTCTAAATTATTAGGGTCCCTAGATAAATCATTTTCCTTCTCTGGTTTTTATAGAAAAGGAGTTAACAGAGAAAAGCAGAGGGGGGAGAGAGAGTAAAGGCTCCCCCTCTCACTGGGCTTCGGCCCAGTAGGCCACCGGCCCAGCTACGGGCCGGCCCAGCCGGCGCTCCCATATCCCCTCACCCCCCCGTAGACCCTAACCCACGCACCCACTCCCTCCCACTCGCGCCCCCACTCTTCCTCTCCCCCCGATCCAATCGGGATCGGGCTCGACCCCGCTGCTGACCCTCGACGATGGCGCCCCGCGGCGCACCTTGTCGGAGAACCCCCACCCCCCTCGCCCGATGACTCCTCCTCCTCCCCGGACCCCTCCCACTCGACTGCTTCTGGATCGGGGAGGGGCTCGATCCCACGCCACCCTGCGCCTCCGAGGTCGGCGCCCATCCTCGGCGCCGCCTCGTTGCTGCCATGCTCCACCACCTCGGCGGCGTTGCTCCATTGCCTCTTCCTCACCGACGCCAATGCACCTCGACGCCCCCTTCCCTGCTCGCAAGTGAGCGCCATCGTTCCTCTTCGCCCCCTTTCTTTCTGGGTCGCCACGGTCACCGCCCCCCCCCCACGCGCGGTCGACGCGCTTCGACCACGCCCGTTGCACGCTCACCGCGCCTCTCTCCCCGTCGCTCGCGCCCTGACCGCTCGCCGCGCACCCACGTGCGCCCGCCCCGCCGCCTCTGCCCTGCGCACCGTCGCGCCGCACACCACCCTCGCCCAGCTCCGTCGCCCCTGCCCCGCGTGGGCTCGCCTCCTCCTCCATGCCGCGCACGCCCCCGATGCCCCACCACGCCGTGATGCGCCCACCTCGTCGCCCCCCAGCTCGCCGTCGTGTGCCTGCACCATCGCCGCAGCCTCGTCCCTACACCGCCGCATGGCCGCCCCCTCCTTCCTCGGCGGTTGCGGTCGCCCATTGTGGAGGCCGGCGACGCCCCGCCATCCCTCCTGTTGGCCTGGGCGGGCGCCCATTTGGGCTGCCGCCCGTCGCCCGTTAGCCCCGCACCCGTTAGGCCCCCTCTATGTCTATGACAGTGGGGCCCCACGCCCCAGAATGTTTTTTAAAAAGGAATTAAGAAATAATAATAAATAAATAAATATCAATTAATTAATTAATTAATTAATCCTGTTAAATTAATCTAATTAAGCATAATTAATTAACCTAATCAGTTTAATTAAATTAACTAATCTTGTTTAATTAACTAAGTCAATGACCAATGGGACCCACACGTCATCGACCCAGTCAACACCCCTGTTGACTGCTGACATCATGCTGACGTCAGCGAGCACTATTATGGATAACGTTGAATTAAAATAATTAAATAAATGCTAAAAATGTTTTAAATCTTTTAAATTTAATATAAAATAAACCGTAACTCGGATGGGAAAACTTTGTACATGAAAGTTGCTCAGAACAACGAGACGACTCCGGATACGCAGCCCATTCGTCCGCCACGCATCCCTAGCATAGCGAACATGCAACTTTCCCCCTCCAGTTCATCTGTCCGAAAACGCGAAACACCGGGGATACTTTCCCGAATGTTTCCCCCTTCGCCGGTATCACCTCCTACCGCGTTAGGTCACACCCGTCACATCTTATTGCCATGTTATGCTTTGTGGTGCTATGTTTGCTTTATATTTACTGTTTCTTCCCCCTCTTCTCTCCGGTAGACCCCGAGACCGATGCTGCCCTTGTGATCGACTATGTCGATGACGACCCCCCTCCTTGCCAGAGAAACCAGGCAAGCAAACCCCCCTTGAGCATTCCGATATCGCCCATTTCCTTCCCTCTCATGCTTGCATTAGAACTGCTACTGCTTTCTGTATGATCCTACTCTGATGCATAGCCTGTTGTTGTTACCTGCTTTCATGCCTTACCTGCTTATCCTAAACTGCTTAGTATAGGTTGGTGAGTGATCCATCAGTGACCCCCACCTTGTCCCAGTTGCCTAGCTTTATGTTCGATGACTCGATCAACGTGATCGACGTCCAGGCCCCGACACCGCACATCACCCCCCTAGTTGTACAAATCTGCAGAGTTACCATCGAGTGCCAAGGATGGAACCTCTTACATCACTCCTGATGAGATATCTGTAGTGTAGCTATACGGTCGAGGTCATCGAGGGTGATTTCCTCCTTAACCACTCCCGTTACCGCTCTGTTGTGCAACCCCTCAAGTGTGAACCTCGAGGGTGGATCCTCTTACGTTCACCTTGATGATTACATCAAGTGGAATTCACCGAGGGTGATTCCTCTGGTTTTCCCCTTGGTGTTAGACACACAGTTACTATGGTTACTATGACTTTACAACTGAACCATGTTACTAAAGACGGGTAGACCCTGAGAGGTACCCGCTCGAGCTTAATAGCGAGTGATGTGGAGTCGGGTTGACCTGGAAGGTGCCCGCGAGATACTTACGAGGCGTGGCCAGGCATTCTTAGCCCTTGTCGCAAGTACTCGAGACGGGGCGACGGGGTCACATCGATCGTGAGTCTCTGCTCGTTACCGCGCGTTCCTAATCCACTACGATTTGGATATTTGATCCGAGGGGCCTCTGGCCTGATAGCACTAACCATCACGTGGGCATAGTATGGGTGTTCTGCGTCGTATACATCAGCCGAAACTTAATAGACGTCAGCGAGTGAGCGGCGCGCGCCGGGTTGGACTGCGTAAGCACCTGCCTTGTTGAAGAAGGTAGCTAGGTCTGCTTACCGGCCGCGTACGCAACGTGCAGGAGTTCCCGGGGAGATGGCCCACGACCCCTGGGGGCATAGGTTTAGTCTAGCGTGCTGGCCTCTCTATTAAGCCTAGGTCGGGCTGCGGTGTATTGTTTGGCCGAGGCTGGGCATGACCCAGGAAAGTGTGTCCAGCTAGAGTTAATCGAGCATGGTGGGTAAGTTGGTGCACCCCTGCAGGGAAGAAAACATCTATCGATAGCCTGTCCTATGGTAACGGACACTTGGAGTTGTATCCCGATCGATACAACTAGAACTGGATACTTGAGATGAGACATGGAGATGAGACTTGGATATGAGATGATAACTGGATAGTATGGCTCTGGGATTGCTTTCTCGCAGGGAGTCAAGAAAGGATCTCTGGCCGAGGTTGATAACACTTCTACTACTTTACTTTATGCTACTCTACTCCCTCCTGTTGCTGCAAGATGGTGGTTTCCAGAAGATGCTAGTCTTCGATAGGCTAGGCTTTCCCCTTCCCTTCTGGCATTCTGCAGTTTAGTCCACAGATACAACCCATTCCTTTGATATAGATGCATACTTAGTTTAGATCTGATGTAAGTCTTGCGAGTACTTTGGATGAGTACTCACGGTTGCTTTGCTACTTCTTTTCCCCCATACCCGATTGTTGCGACCAGATGACGGATCCCAGGAGCCAGACGACGCTACTGATGACTACTACTACCCGGAGGATGCCAACTACTACATGACGACCGCATGATGATTTGGAGTAGTTAGGAGGTTCCCAGGCAGGAGGCCTTGCCTTTTTGATCGTTGTCACTTTTGTGCTAGCCTTCTTAAGGCAAACTTGTCTAACTTATGTCTGTACTCAGATATTGTTGCTTCCGTTGACTCTTGTGTTTTTCAAGCTTATGTATTCAAGCCCTCGAGGCCCCTGGCTTGTAATATAAAGCTTGTATTATTTTAATTTGTGTCTAGAGTTGTGTTGTGATATCTTCCCGTGAGTCCTTGATCTTGATCGTACACATTTGCGTGTATGATTAGTGTACGATTGAATCGAGGGCGTCACACCGGGCTTCGGCCCAGCTGACCATAGGTCCAACTGGGCCAACCCACCAGGCCCAGCCGGCCACTCCCCCACTCCCTCTTATCCACTCTCCCCCGTAAACCCTAACCCACTACCCCCACTTCCCCCACTCCCCTCGTCAGCCCCCCACCTCCCGATCCAATCTGGATCGGGGAAGGGGATCGAGGCCGCCCCCTCGTCGTCGCCGTTGGACGCCATCGCCCGGAGCCCGCGCTCCCTCGCCGGCCTGCTCCCTCTCCGACGCTATCATCCCCGTCACCCTCCTCGCGCACCGCTGCCACGATCCCTGCGCCCCACGTGAGCACGCTCCGCGCGCCTCCTCCTCTCTCCCCTATCCCTGCTCACAGCGCCCGCTGCCGTTGACCCGCGCCCGAGCTTGCGCATGCCTCGCCGCACCCGTGCTCGCGGCGCCCCACCCGCGCGCCCCCACTCCGCTTCTCCTGCTGTAGCTGCGCCCCTGCATCGCGGTCGAGGTGCTCGACCGCGCGCCCCGCGCGTCCAGGCAACGCGCCCAGCCGCGGCTCTTCCTCCCTGCTTACCTTTGTGATTGCTGCCGCCGGCAGCTCGCCCACGGCCGTCCCGCTTCTCCTGCGCCTCCGCCGCTCGCCCGCCCACGCGAGGCCCTCCCTCCTGCGCTCCCCATTGACGACTGCGCTCCCGCCTCCGACTAGCCATGCGCTTGGCCGGGCCTCACCTTTGCTGCCGCACACCCTGCACCGCGCACGCTTACCCCGCGCTGCCGCAGCTCGCCGACCGTGCCCCCGACAGCCCCTGCTCACCTCGTTCGTGGGTCCCGCCGCTCGTCGTGGGGGGCCCTTACTGCTGCGGCTCTAGCAGCGGCCACTGCCACGGCGTCGGACCCAGTAGCCTGTGCCCGGGCCAATTCAGGCGGCGCCCAACCGCGCCCGTGTGCCCGATAAGGCCTTTGGGCCTATGACGAGTGGGCCCTAGCCCCAGAATGATTAATAAAAAAAGATTTTAAAAATAATAATAAATAGTAATAATTAAAATAATTAATTAGTTAAATAAATAAATAATTAACTTAATTAATTCTGTTTAATTAAGGTTAATTAAACTAGTAACCAGTTAACCTAATTAACTATTGTTAATTAGTCAAACAGTCGCTGAGAGGTGGACCCACCTGTCAGGTTAACCAGGTCAACTACTGACGTCATGCTGACGTCAGCAAACACTATTCTGGATAATGTTGATTTAAATAATTAAATAAATCCTAAAAATGATTTTAATCTTTTAAAATTAATATAAAATAAACCGTAGCTTGGATGGAAAAACTTTGTACATGAAAGTTGCTCAGAACGACGAGACAAATCCGGATATGCAACCGTTTGTCCACCACACATCCCTAGCATAGCGAACACGCAACTTTCCCCCTCTGGTTCATCTGTCCGAAAACGTGAAACACCGGGGATATTTTCCCAGATGTTTTCCCCCTTCACGGTACCACCTCATAACGCGTTAGGGCACCCCTAGCACCGATACTTGTCATGTCATGCACCGCTATGCATCTGTTTGCTTAATATTTATTGTTTCTTCCCCCTCTTCTCTCGCTAGACAACGAGACCGATGCCGCTGCTACCCAGTACGACTACGGTGTTGACGACCCCTCTCTCTTGCCAGAGCAACCAGGCAAGCCCCCCCTGATCACCAGACATCTCCTATTCTTCTCTCTACTGCTTGCATTAGAGTAGTGTAGCATGCTATTGCTTTCCGTTAATCCTATTCTGATGCATAGCCTGTCATTGTTGCTACAGTTGTTGATACTTTACCTGCAATCCTAAATGCTTAGTATAGGATTCTAGTTTATCATCAGTGGCCCTACATTCTTGTATGTCTGCCATGCTGTACTATCGGGCCGTGATCACGTCGGGTGTTGATCACGGGTATATACTATACCTACTACACATATATATGTTGTGACTAAAGTTGGGTCGGCTCGTTGAGTACCCGCGGTTGATTCACGAATTGGGGGCTGCAAGGACATACTTTCCCGACGGCCTTCTATGTGGATCTTTGTGGCGGAGCGACAGGGCAGGTTGAGACCGCCTAGTCGGTGTTCACGGTTACTTCAAGATAACATGCTTAACTAGATCTTGGTATTTGATCTGAGTCTGGCCACTGGCCTATACGCACTAACCAACTACGCGGGAACAGTTATGGGCACTCGGCGTCGTGGTATCAGCCGAAGCCTTCGTGACGTCAGCGGCTGAGCGGCGCACGCCGGGTTGGACCGCGTAGCGTAACTTCCTTTGTAATGGAGGTTGCTAGGTCTGCTCTCCGGCCGCCCACGCAACGTGCAGGTGTGCAATGGGCGATGGGCCCAGACCCCTGCACGCGTAGGATTTAGACCGGGGTGCTAACCTCTCTGTTGTGCCTAGGTGGGGCTGCGACGTGTTGATCTTCCGAGGTCGGGCATGACCCAGGAAAGTGTGTCCGGACAAAGGGGATCGAGCGTGTTGGGAAATGTGGTGCACCCCTGCAGGGAAGTTAATCTATTCGACTAGCTGTGATCTTCGGTAACAGGACGACTTGGAGTTGTACCTTGACCTTATGACAACTAGAACCAGATACTTAATAAAATACACCCTTCCAAGTGCCAGATACAACCGGCGATCACTCTCTCATAGGGCGACGAGGGGAGGATCATCAGTTAGGATTATGCTATGCGATGTTACTTGGTGAACTTACCACCTACTCTCTTCTTCTGCTGCAAGATGGAGGTTACCAGAAGCGTAGTCTTCGAAAGGACTAGCTATCCCCCTCTTATTCCGGCATTCTGCAGTTCAGTCCACATATGATACCCCTTTTCCATTTGATACCAATGCATACATACGTAGTGTAGCTCCTTGCTTGCGAGTACTTTGGATGAGTACTCACTGTTGCTTTGCTCCCTCTTTCCCCCCTTTCTATACCCGATTGCTGCGACCAGACGATGGAGCTTAGGAGCCAGACGCCACCGTCGATGATGACTCCTACTACGCTGGAGGTGCCTACTGCTACGTGCAGCCCACTGACGGCGACCAGGAGTAGTTTAGGAGGATC
The DNA here is from genome assembly GCF_018294505.1 of Triticum aestivum. Classification (NCBI taxonomy): domain Eukaryota; kingdom Viridiplantae; phylum Streptophyta; class Magnoliopsida; order Poales; family Poaceae; genus Triticum; species Triticum aestivum. The sequence continues at coordinate 721,234,311 of NC_057797.1, read as the reverse complement.
CTAGGCAGGAGACCTGCGCCTCTTTCGATCTGTATCCCAGTTTGTGCTAGCCTTCTTAAGGAAAACTTGTTTAACTTATGTTTGCACTCAGATATTGTTTCTTCCGCTGACTCGTCTATGATCAAGCTCTTGTATTCAAGCCCTCGAGGCCCCTGGCTTGTAATATGATGCTTGTATGACTTATTTTATTTGTAGAGTTGTGTTTTGATATCTTCTCGTGAGTCCCTGATCTTGGTTGTACACGTTTGCGTGTATGATTAGTGTACGGTCAAATCGGGGGTGTCACAAGTTGGTATCAGAGCCGACTGCCTGTAGGAATCCCCTTCCTCACTCCTTGGCCGAAGTCGATTCTAGACATTACAAAACTTTTTACTAACATGGTTGTGTGTCTTACGGGCCCACATCGCCATTTGGGTGGTATTAGGATATTTTACTCCTTGATCCTTACTCTAGGACTCTGAACTCTCTTCTACTCGGGTTAAATGATTTTACTAACTCTAACATTAGGATCCTGTGACCATGTTCAACCCAAAGTTGGATAAGCCCTAGCTATTCTTTAGAGTAGTATATTGAACATTATCGACATTGTCATTTGACTCCTTTGAAACATCTTTGTTTTCAGATGGAACCCACGAGACAGGTCGTCCGCCACACAACGGCCATTGGTGCCTCATGATCACCTGCTATGTTGGTTGAGATGATGACCTATCTGGGTTATCGCTGGCACCCTGAGTACACCATCTACGAGGAGTACCAGGACTTCAACCAGGAGTAGTATTGTGCCATCATCCACCTCTACTCTCAGGAGTCTGACTCCACTACCGTGCTGCACACTGCTCATGGTGTTGGAGTGACTATCGATATGGCGGTCCACGATGCTACTTATGCTGCTCTGACACATCTTGATGGAGAGTATCGGGAGTTGGACACCTCCCCTTTCAGGCACATTGCTATCGCATCCGATGTTGGTGTGGAGGGGTACTACACTGTTGCCTACTCCACTATCACCCGAGAGCCCTTCTACCACCAGAACCTGGTTCTGCATGCTGATGGGCTGGATAGAGCTAACCGAGCTCTTCTCCATGAGTTGTACACCACTCGTCAGCACCTGTACCGTGCTCTAACGCTGTTGCACCCCTCTGTCTGATCTGGTGATCTGTCGCGTTCTGTGATCTACCCTGCCAGGACCGTGATGCCCCAGGGCGTCGGCTGGCCAGATGTGGGAGGCTACTCTCCCGCACTTGGTCCTCTTCTACCACCTGCATGTCGGGTTCCGCACCAGAGTATCTGCGGACCCCAGGCTACTCACGTGGAGGACTTCCCGTCGCGTCACTACCAGCTGTCAGGCTACACCTACCTCCACAATTCCTCCTGGGACTGATGTAGGCTTGCTTGTTAGTGTTAGATGCATTCACCGCGAGCCTCGTGCCGCCTATTATGTTCTTAGCCTATGTACTAAACTCTATGTACCGAACTCTATGCATGATCTCTCTTGTAAGATATGCCAACTACTAAGTAGTATCTATCGTGTTCCTTTCATTATGCATGTTTCATCATGAATGATTCTTGTCCTTGCAATTTCTCAATGCTGAACTACCTGTTGGGTTTCGTAGTAATTTCAAAAAATTTCCTACGCACACGCAAGATCATGTGATACATAGCAACGAGAGGGGAGAGTGTTGTCTACGTACCCACGCAGACCGACTACGGAAGCGTTGACACAACGGAGAGGAAGTAGTCGTACGTCTTCACGATCCAACCGATCAAGCACCGAAACTACGGCACTTCCGAGTTCGAGCACACGTTCAGCTCGATGACGATCCCCGGACTCCGATCCAGCAAAGTGTCGGGGAAGAGTTCCGTCAGCACGACGGCGTGGTGACGATCTTGATGTACTACAGCAGCAGGGCTTCGCCTAAACTCCGCTACAGTATTATCGAGGACTATGGTGGCTGGGGGCGCCGCACACGGCTAAGGAATAGATCATGTGGATCAACTTGTGTGTTCTAGGGTGCCTCTGCCTCAGTATATAAAGGACTAGAGGGGGGAGGCTGGCCGGCCAAGGTGTGGCGCGCCAGGAGAGTCCTACTCCCTCTGGGAGTAGGATTCCCCCCCCCCCCAATCCTAGTTGGAATAGGATTCGCGGAGGGGGAAAAGAGAGAGGGGGGGCGGCCACCTCTCCTAGTCCTAATAGGACTAGGGGAAGGGGGGAGGCACGCAGCCCATGTAGGGCTGCCTCTTCTCTTTTCCACTAAGGCCCATCATGGCCCATTTAGCTCCCGGGGGGTTCCGGTAACCTTCCCGGTACTCCGGTAAAATCCCGATTTCACCCGGAACACTTCCGATATCCAAACATAGGCTTCCAATATATCAATCTTTACGTCTCGACCATTTAGAGACTCCTTGTCATGTCCATGATCACATCCGGGACTCCGAACAACATTCGGTACATCAAAATGCATAAACTCATAATATAATTGTCATCGTAACCTTAAGCGTGCGGACCCTACGGGTTCGAGAACAATGTAGACATGACCGAGACACGTCTCCGGTCAATAACCAATAGCGGGACCTGGATGCCCATATTGTCTCCTACATATTCTACGAAGATCTTTATCGGTCAGACCGCATAACAACATACGTTGTTCCCTTTGTCATCGGTATGTTACTTGCCCGAGATTCGATCGTCGGTATCCAATACCTAGTTCAATCTCGTTACCGGCAAGTCTCTTTACTCGTTCTGTAATACATCATCCCGCAACTAACTCATTAGTTGCAATGCTTGCAAGGCTTATGTGATGTGCATTACCGAGAGGGCCCAGAGATACCTCTCCGACAATCGGAGTGACAAAACCTAATCTCGAAATACGCCAACCCAACATGTACCTTTGGAGACACCTGTAGTACTCCTTTATAATCACCCAGTTACGTTGTGACGTTTGGTAGTACCCAAAGTGTTCCTCCGGTAAACGGGAGTTGCATAATCTCATAGTTATAGGAACATGTATAAGTCATGAAGAAAGCAATAGCAACATACTAAACGATCGGGTGCTAAGCTAATGGAATGGGTCATGTCAATCAGATCATTCTCTTAATGATGTGATCCCGTTAATCAAATAACAACTCATTGTTCATGGTTAGGAAACATAACCATCTTTGATTAACGAGCTAGTCAAGTAGAGGCATACTAGTGACACTTTGTTTGTCTATGTATTCACACATGTATTATGTTTCCGGTTAATACAATTCTAGCATGAATAATAAACATTTATCATGATTATAAGGAAATAAATAATAACTTTATTATTGCCTCTAGGGCATATTTCCTTCAGTCTCCCACTTGCACTAGAGTCAATAATCTAGATTACACCGTAATGATTCTAACACCCATGGAGCCTTGGTGCTGATCATGTTTTGCTCGTGGTAAGAGGCTTAGTCAACGGGTCTGCAACATTCAGATCCGTATGTATCTTGCAAATCTCTATGTCTCCCACCTGGACTAGATCCCGGATGGAATTGAAGCGTCTCTTGATGTGCTTGGTTCTCTTGTGAAATCTGGATTCCTTTGCCAAGGCAATTGCACCAGTATTGTCACAAAAGATTTTCATTGGACCCGATGCACTAGGTATGACACCTAGATCGGATATGAACTCCTTCATCCAGACTCCTTCGTTCGCTGCTTCCGAAGCAGCTATGTACTCCGCTTCACATGTAGATCCCGCTACGACGCTTTGTTTAGAACTGCACCAACTGACAGCTCCACCGTTTAATGTAAACATGTATCCGGTTTGCGATTTAGAATCGTCCGGATCAGTGTCAAAGCTTGCATCAACGTAACCATTTACGATGAGCTCTTTGTCACCTCCATATACGAGAAACATATCCTTAGTCCTTTTCAGGTATTTCAGGATGTTCTTGACCGCTGTCCAGTGATCCACTCCTGGATTACTTTGGTACCTCCCTGCTAGACTTATAGCAAGGCACACATCAGGTCTGGTACACAGCATTGCATACATGATAGATCCTATCGCTGATGCATAGGGAACATCTTTCATATTCTCTCTATCTTCTGCAGTGGTCGGGCATTGAGTCTTACTCAATTTCACACCTTGTAACACAGGCAAGAATCCTTTCTTTGCTTGATCCATTTTGAACTTCTTCAAAATCTTGTCAAGGTATGTGCTTTGTGAAAGTCCAATTAAGCGTTTGATCTATCTCTATAGATCTTTATGCCTAATATGTAAGCAGCTTCACCGAGGTCTTTCATTGAAAAACTCTTATTCAAGTATCCCTTTATGCTATCCAGAAATTCTATATCATTTCCAATCAGTAATATGTCATCCACATATAATATCAGAAATGCTACAGAGCTCCCACTCACTTTCTTGTAAATACAGGCTTCACCGAAAGTCTGTATAAAACCAAATGCTTTGATCACACTATCAAAGCATTTATTCCAGCTCCGAGAGGCTTGCACCAGTCCATAAATGGATCGCTGGAGCTTGCACACTTTGTTAGCTCCCTTTGGATCGACAAAACCTTCTAGTTGCATCATATACAACTCTTCTTCCAGAAATCCATTCAGGAATGCAGTTTTGACATCCATCTGCCAAAGTTTCATAATCATAAAATGCGGCAATTGCTAACATGATTCGGACAGACTTAAGCATCGCTACAGGTGAGAAGGTCTCATCGTAGTCAACCCCTTGAACTTGTCGAAAACCTTTTGCGACAAGTCGAGCTTTGTAGACAGTAACATTACCATCAGCGTCAGTCTTCTTCTTGAAGATCCATTTATTCTCAATTGCTTGCCGATCATCGGCAAGTCAACCAAAGTCCATACTTTGTTCTCATACATGGATCCCATCTCAGATTTCATGGCTTCAAGCCATTTTGCGGAATCTGGGCTCACCATCGCTTCTTCATAGTTCGTAGGTTCATCATGATCTAGTAGCATGATTTCCAGAACAGGATTACGGTACCACACTGGCGCGGATCTCACTCTGGTTGATCTACGAGGTTCAGTAGTATCTTGATCTGAAGTTTCATGATCATTATCATTAGCTTCCTCACTAACTGGTGTAGGTGTAACCGAAACAGTTTTCTGTGATGTACTACTTTCCAGTAAGGGAGCAGGTACAGTTACCTCGTCAAGTTCTACTTTCCTCCCACTCACTTCTTTCGAGAGAAACTCCTTCTCCAGAAAGTTTCCGAATTTAGCAACAAAAGTCTTACCTTCGGATCTGTGATAGAAGGTGTATCCAATAGTTTCCTTTGGATATCCTATGAAGACACATTTCTCCGATTTGGGTTCGAGCTTATCAGGTTGAAGCTTTTTCACATAAGCATCGCAGCCCAAAACTTTCAGAAACGACAACTTTGGTTTCTTGCCAAACCATAGTTCATAAGGCGTCGTCTCAACGGATTTTGATGGTGCCCTATTTAACGTGAATGCGGCCATCTCTAGAGCGTATCCCCAAAATGATAGCGGTAAATCAGTAAGAGACATCATAGATCGCACCATATCTAGTAAAGTACGATTACGACGTTCGGACACACCATTACGTTGTGGTGTTCCGGGTGGCGTGAGTTGCAAAACTATTCCACAATTTTTCAAATGTACACCAAACTCGTAACTCAAATATTCTCCTCCACGATCAGATCGTAGAAACTTTATTTTCTTGTCACGATGATTTTCAACTTCACTCTGAAATTCCTTGAACTTTTCAAATGTTTCAGACATGTTTCATTAAGTGGATATACCCATATCTGCTTAAATCATTTGTGAAGGTGAGAAAATAACAATATCTGCCACGAGCCTCAATATTCATCGGACCACATACATCTGTATGTATGATTTCCAACAAATCTGTTGCTCTCTCCATAGTATCGGAGAACGGTGTTTTGGTCATCTTGCCCATGAGGCACGGTTCACAAGTACCAAGTGATTCATAATCAAGTGGTTCCAAAAGTCCATCAGAATGGAGTTTCTTCATGCGCTTTACACCGATATGACCTAAACGGCAGTGCCACAAATAAGTTGCACCCTCATTATCAACTCTGCATCTTTTGGCTTCAACATTATGAATATGTCTGTTACGACTATCGAGATTCAATAAGAATAGACCACTCTTCAAGGGTGCATGACCATAAAAGATATTACTCATATAAATAGAACAACCATTATTCTCTGATTTAAATGAATAACCGTCTCGCATCAAACAAGATCCAGATATAATGTTCATGCTTAACGCTGGCACCAAATAACAATTATTTAGGTCTAATACTAATCCCAAAGGTAGATGTAGAGGTAGCGTGCCGACTGCGATCACATCGACTTTGGAACCGTTTCCTACGCGCATCGTCACCTCGTCCTTAACCAATCTTTGCTTGATCCGTAGTCCCTGTTTCGAGTTGCAAATATTAGCAACAGAACCAGTATCAAATACCCAGGTGCTACTGCGAGCATTAGTAAGGTACACATCAATAACATGTATATCACATATACCTTTGTTCACCTTGCCATCCTTCTTATCCGCCAAATACTTGGGGCAGTTCCGCTTCCAGTGACCAGTCTGCTTGCAATAGAAGCACTCAGTTTCAGGCTTAGGTCCAGGTTTGGGTTTCTTCTCTTGTGTAGCAACTTGCTTGCATTCTTTTTGAAGTTCCCCTTCTTCTTCCTTTGCCCTTTTTCTTGAAACTAGTGGTCTTGTTGACCATCAACACTTGATGCTCCTTCTTGATTTCTACCTCCGCAGCTTTCAGCATCGCGAAGAGCTCGGGAATAGTCTTGTTCATCCCTTGCATATTATAGTTCATCACGAAGCTCTTGTAGCTTGGTGGCAGTGATTGAAGAATTCTGTCAATGACGCAATCATCTGGAAGATTAACTCCCAATTGAATCAAGTGATTATTATACCCAGACATTTTGAGTATATGCTCACTGACAGAACTGTTCTCCTCCATCTTGCAGCTATAGAACTTATTGGAGACTTCATATCTCTCAATCCGGGCATTTGCTTGAAATATTAACTTCAACTCCTAGAACATCTCATATGCTCCATGACGTTCAAAACGTCGTTGAAGTCCCGATTCTAAGCCGTAAAGCATGGCACACTGAACTATCGAGTAGTCATCAGCTTTGCTCTGCCAGACGTTCATAACATCCGGCGTTGCTCCTGCAGCAGGCCTGGCACCCAGTGGTGCTTCCAGGACGTAATTCTTCTGTGCAGCAATGAGGATAATCCTCAAGTTACGGACCCAGTCCGTGTAATTGCTACCATCATCTTTCAACTTTGCTTTCTCAAGGAACGCATTAAAATTCAACGAAACAACAGCACGAGCCATCTATCTACAATCAAACATAAACAAGCAAGATACTAATCAAGTACTAAGTTTCATGATAAATTTAAGTTCGGTTAATCAAATTAATTAAAGAACTCCCACTTAGATATACATCCCTCTAATCCTCTAAGTGATTACGTGATCCAAATCAACTAAACCATAACCGATCATCACGTGAGATGGAGTAGTTTTCAATGGTGAACATTGTTATGTTGATCATATCTACTATATGATTCATGCTCGACCTTTTGGTCTCCGTGTTCCGAGGCCATATCTGTATATGCTTGGCTCGTCAAGTATAACCTGAGTATTCCGCGTGTGCAACTGTTTTGCACCCGTTGTATTTGAACGTAGAACCTATCACACCTGATCATCACGTGGTGTCTCAGCACGAAGAACTTTCGCAACAGTGCATACTCAGGGAGAACACTTCTTGATAATTTAGTGAGAGATCATCTTATAATGCTACTGTCAATCAAAGCAAGATAAGATGCATAAAAGGGTAAACATCACATGCAATCAATATAAGTGATATGATATGGCCATCATCATCTTGTGCTTGTGATCTCCATCTCCGAAGCACCGTCGTGATCACCATCGTCACCGGTGTGACACCTTGATCTCCATCGTAGCATCATTGTCGTCTCGCCAAGCTTGTGCTTCCACGACTATCACTACCGCTTAGTAATAAAGTAAAGCATTACATCGCGATTTCATTGCATACAATAAAATGACAACCATAAGGCTCCTGCCAGTTGCCGATAACTCGGTTACAAAACATGATCATCTCATACAATAAAATTCAGCATCATGTCTTGACCATATCACATCACAACATGCCCTGCAAAAACAAGTTAGATGTCCTCTACTTTGTTGTTGCAAGTTTTACGTGGCTGCTACGGGCTTAAGTAAGAACCAATCTCACCTACGCATCAAAACCACAACGATAGTTTGTCAAATAGACTCTGTTTTAACCTTCGCAAGGACCGAGCGTAGCCATACTTGGTTCAACTAAAGTTGGAGAGACAGTCGCCCGCAAGCCACCTATGTGCAAAGCACGTCGGGGGAACCGGTCTCGCGTAAGCGTACGCGTAATGTTGGTCCGGGTCGTCTCGTCCAACAATGCCGCTGAACCAAAGTATGACATGCTGGTAGGTAGTATGACTTATATCGCCCAAAACTCACTTGTGTTCTACTCGTGCATATAACATCAACATAAATAACCTAGGCTCGGATGCCACTGTTGGGTTTCGTAGTAATTTCAAAAAAATTCCTACGCACACGCAAGATCATGTGATGCATAGCAACGAGAGGGGAGAGTGCTGTCTACGTACCCACGCAGACCGACTGCGGAAGCGTTGACACAACGTAGAGGAAGTAGTCGTACGTCTTCACGATCCAACCGATCAAGCACCGAAACTACGGCACCTCCGAGTTCGAGCACACGTTCAGCTCGATGACGATCCCTGGACTCTGATCCAGCAAAGTGTCGGGGAAGAGTTCCATCAGCACGACGGCGTGGTGACGATCTTGATGTACTACAGCAGCAGGGCTTCGCCTAAACTCCGCTACAGTATTATCGAGGACTATGGTGGCTGGGGGCGCCGCACACGGCTAAGGAATAGATCACGTGGATCAACTTGTGTGTTCTAGGGTGCCTCTGCCTCAGTATATAAAGGACTAGAGGGGGGAGGCTGGCCGGCCAAGGTGTGGCGCGCCAGGAGAGTCCTACTCCCTCTGGGAGTAGGATTCCCCCCCCCCCCCCAATCCTAGTTGGAATAGGATTCGCGGAGGGGGAAAAGAGAGAGAGGGGGCCGGCCACCTCTCCTAGTCCTAATAGGACTAGGGGAAGGGGGAGGCGCGCAGCCCATGTAGGGCTGCCTCTTCTATTTTCCACTAAGGCCCATCATGGCCCATTTAGCTCCCGGGGGGTTCCGGTAACCTTCCCGGTACTCCGGTAAAATCCCGATTTCACCCGGAACACTTTCGATATCCAAACATAGGCTTCCAATATATCAATCTTTACGTCTCGACCATTTCGAGACTCCTCGTCATGTCTGTGATCACATCCGGGACTCCGAACAACCTTCGGTACATCAAAATGCATAAACTCATAATATAACTATCATCGTAACCTTAAGCATGCGGACCCTACGGGTTCGAGAACAATGTAGACATGACCGAGACACGTCTCCGGTCAATAACCAATAGCGGGACCTGGATGCCCATATTGGCTCCTACATATTCTACGAAGATCTTTATCGGTCAGATCGCATAACAACATACGTTGTTCCCTTTGTCATCGGTATGTTACTTGCCCGAGATTCGATCATCGGTATCCAATACCTAGTTCAATCTCGTTACCGGCAAGTCTCTTTACTCGTTCTGTAATACATCATCCCGCAACTAACTCATTAGTTGCAATGCTTGCAAGGCTTATGTGATGTGCATTACCGAGAGGGCCCAGAGATACCTCTCCGACAATCGGAGTGACAAAACCTAATATCGAAATACGCCAACCCAACATGTACCTTTGGAGACACCTGTAGTACTCCTTTATAATCACCCAGTTACGTTGTGACGTTTGGTAGTACCCAAAGTGTTCCTCCGGTAAACGGGAGTTGCATAATCTCATAGTTATAGGAACATGTATAAGTCATGAAGAAAGCAATAGCAACATACTAAACGATTGGGTGCTAAGCTAATGGAATGGGTCATGTCAATCAGATCATTCTCTTAATGATGTGATCCCGTTAATCAAATAACAACTCATTGTTCATGGTTAGGAAACATAACCATCTTTGATTAACGAGCTAGTCAAGTAGAGGCATACTAGTGACACTTTGTTTGTCTATGTATTCACACATGTATTATGTTTCCGGTTAATACAATTTTAGCATGAATAATAAACATTTATCATGATTATAAGGAAATAAATAATAACTTTATTATTGCCTCTAGGGCATATTTCCTTCACTACCCCTGTTATATATTAGCAAGATGGTTAGACCAGGTGGTCGTGGTCATGGTGGCCATGCCCCACCACCGCCTGAGTAGATGACTAGTATGATCCAACAGTTCGAGCTGAACCGTCAATTCATGGAAAATATGATGGCTCAGTTTCCTCGCCGCAATATGAACTAGCAGCCAGCCCAAGTGACTCTACAGGATTGCATGCGCCTCAATCCAACTGTGTATCGCAACTCAACTCGGCCTCTGGATGCTGATGACTGGCTCCGTGACATCACCTATGAGATGGAGTCTGCTGATGTAGCCCCTACCAGCTATGTCACCTTTGCTTCCTTCTTCCTGAAAGGACCCGCTGCTCAATGGTGGGACAGCCACAGGCGTACTCTGCCAGTTGGAACAATCATCACCTGGCCAGACTTCTAAACTGCTTTCCATGCCCGCTTCATTCCTCAGGGAGTCATGGACCGAAAGAAGCATGAGTTTCGCAACCTCACTCAGGGCAACAAAACTATGGAAGCTTATTAGCGAGAGTTTCTGGACCTATCCCGCTATGTTGAAGAAGACATTGCAACTGATGCATGCAGACAGGAGAAGTTCCGTGATGGCCTTCAAGCTGACATCAAGCTTGCACTTCTAGTGCATGACTTTGCTGATTTCGCCACCTTGGTGAACAAGGCCATCAATGTCGAAACTGGTCTGCAGGAACACCAGAGCTCTCACAGGCGCAACCGTGACACGGGCTCATCTTCGAGGCCGTCCTCGCAGAAGCGTAGGATATGGATTCCCAATAGCATGTACCAGTGAACTACACCTGCTCCAAGACAGTCCTATGCTGCACCGCGTCTGCCTCCCCCACCAACTAGACAGCTGAGACTTCCAGCTCCACCACCCCGAGCTCTTGTTCCCACTCCCAATAATGGCATGTGCTACAAGTGTGGCCAACCAGGTCACCTCGCCAGGAACTGCTTTCAGAACCAGAATCAACTATCCCTTCCTGCAGCTGGTCGTGGAAGCAACCAGCCTCGCAACAACAATGCTAGGTCTTATGGTCGTGTTCATGCCAACCATGTTGATCTCAATGAAGTTCTAGACCATCCTGCTACCGTGATGGGTACACTCCTCGTAAATTCAGTACCAGCATCTGTTTGATTTGATACATGTGCATTGCATTCATTCATGTCAGAAGATTTTGCATGCTTGCATGACATTAAATGTGAGGACATGAACACTTCGCTATTAGTACACACTCCCGCGGGCCAATGTCGGACCTCCATGATTTGCAATGACATCCACGTTGAAATCGAAGGACTGGAATTCCTTGTCTCTCTCATCATACCGAAGTCCTGTAGCATCGACCTCATTCTGGGAATGGATTGGTTGAAAGCGCATACTGCTTCTATAGTTTGCACCACTAAGACCGTCCATCTGCTACACCCTTCTGATGAAATAATTACCTACCAAGCTCATCTAGTTCAGAACGCCAAGGCACAACTTTATGCCTTGAATGCGTTAAACGCTGCACCCAGGGCATTGAAAACATTCCCGTCGTTCGTGAATTCCAAGACGTCTTTCCAGAAGAACTTCCAGGGATTCCCCCTGCTAGAGCTATCGAATTCATCATCAACTTGAAACCAGGCACCACTCCTATAGCCAAACGACCCTACAAGATGTCGTCGCATGAACTCATCGAGCTTAAGGAGGAAATTGACAAATCTCTTAGCAAAGGTTTCATTCGCCCTAGTTGCTCTCCTTGGGGAGCACCTTCTCTCTTTGTTTAAGAAGAAGGATGGGACGAACTGATTAGTCCAAGACTATCGTCCTATTAACCAAGCCACTATTCAAAACAAATACCCCCTCCCTTGGATCAATGATCTTTATGATCAACTAGCTGGTTCATCAGTGTTCTCCAAACTCGACTTGAGGTTGGGTTACCACCAGATCCGTGCTCGTGAAGAGGATATCCCAAAGACCGCCTTCGTGACTCGGTATGGATCATACGAGTACACCGTCATGTCATTCGGCTTAACGAATGCTCTAGCCACCTTCTCTCGCCTGATGAACTACATATTCATGGATTACCCCGACAAGTTCGTCGTGGTTTATTTGGACAATATCCTTGTATTTTCCAAGAACAAGGAAGAACATGCTGAACATCTTCGTCTTGTGCTGGAAAAGCTTCGAGAGCATCAACTCTATGCTAAGTATTCCAAGTGTGAATTCTGGCTCCCTGAAGTAACCTATCTTGGGCATGTCATCTCCAAGGATGGTATTGTCGTCAACCCTGAACGAGTTCAGGTTATTCTCGATTGGACTCCTCCGAAGAATGTCAAGAAAGTCCGAATTTTTCTCGGTCTCGCCAGCTATTGCCATCGATTCGTCGAGAACTTCTCCAAGATTGCCAGGCCTCTGACTAATCTGTTGCATAAGGGTGTCAAGTTCCAATGGACAGACAAGTGTCAGGAAAGTTTCCAGGCGCTCAAAGACAAATTGACTTCTGCCCCAGTGCTTGCTCCACCTGATACTAAGAAGGACTTTGTCATTTACTACGACGCTTCCCGTCAAGGATTAGGCTGTGTCCTAATGCAAGAGCGCAGAGTGATTGCTTATGCTTCTCGTCAACTGCGCCCTCATGAAGAAAACTACCCAATTCACGACCTCGAGCTTGTTGTTGTCATTCATGCACTGAAGCAGTGGCGACATTACCTTCTCGGTAATCGTTGCGAGATCTTCACCGACCACCAAAGTCTGAAGTATTTGTTTACTCAGCCAGACCTGAACCTCCGTCAGCAGAGATGGATGGAGACTGTTGCAGATTTTGACATGGGTATATCCTATACCCCAGGCAAGGCTAATGTCGCAAGTCTTACTGCAACCACCTCCAGGTTCACAAAGTTCGGCCCTCGCTTGTTGAAGAATTCAAAAAGCTGAACCTTCATATTGTTCCCCCTGGTGCACTCGCTCCCCCTCCCCCAGAGTTCCAAAAGATGAATCTTCGTGTTGTTAATAAGGGTTCTCTAAATACCCTGGCTGTCGTACCAGATCTCGTAGATGGTATAAAGACTATTCAAGGTTATGACTCTGAAGTCCATAAGATTAAACGCCATCTAGCAGAATGAAAGCCCTCATTCTTCACTATCGCCGATGATGGCGCCTTGTACTTCAAAGGCCGCCTAGTGGTACCATGTTTGAGGAAAAACCTGGATCAGACTAAAAAGGTTATGAAAGAAGCTCATGATACGCCTTTGTCTATTCATCCCGGTAGTACAAAGATGTACCAGGATATTCGTCAGAGATTCTGGTTGTCTAATATGAAGCAGGACATTGCTCGTTATGTTGCTGAGTGTGACGTTTGTCGTCGTATCAAAGCTGAACATCAAAGGCCTGCTGGAACTCTGCAACCTATCTCTATTCCTGAATGGAAATGGGACCATGTTGAAATGGATTTCGTCACTGGATTTCCCAAATCGCTGAAAGGTAATGATGCTATTCTTGTCATCATTGACCGACTTTCTAAAGTTGCACATTTTCTGGCAGTCAAAGAAACAATCACTGCTAGTCAGCTTGCAACTCTCTACATGTCCAGAATTGTTTCACTTCACGGTATTCCACTGGTTATCAGTTCAGACCATGGCAGCTTATTCACTTCAAGATTCTAGGCAAGTTTCCAAGAAGCTATGGGAACTCATGTGTCGTTCAGTACTGCGTTTCATCCTCAGTCGCAAGGATAGATTGAACGTGTCAACCAAGTTCTCGAAGACATGCTTCGAGCTTGTGTAATTTCCTTCGGCAAGAAATGGGAGGAATCTCTTCCATGTGCCGAGTTCTCTTATAATAATATCTATCAAGCTAGTCTGAAGATGTCCCCCTTCGAAGTGTTATATGGACGAAAGTGTCGTACTCCTCTGAACTGGTCAGAAACTGGGAAACGTCCACTCTTCGGTCCGGATATTATCCAATAGGCTGAAGAACAAGTTCGCATTATTCGCGAGAATCTCAAGACTGCTCAGTCACGTCAGAAAAGTCAGTATGACCGTCATCACCAAGACATGGTCTATCAACCTGGCGAAAAGGCTTATCTTTGAGTTACACCAATGAAGGGTGCTCAATGCTTCGGGATCAAGGGCAAGCTAGCTCCTCGCTATATTGGTCCCATCACTATTCTCGAAAGACGTGGAAAAGTGGCATATCAACTAGAGCTTCTGCTGAACCTTTCTTAGGTTCACGATGTGTTTCATGTGTCACAGCTCCGCCATTGCTTCAAGGACCCAATCCAAGCAGTGGATCATGAAGTGCTCGAATTGCAACAGGACCTCTCCTATAAAGAGTATCCGGTCCGCATTCTTGACCAAGCTGAATGCCGCACATGTCAGAAGGCGATCAAATTCCTCAAGGTCCAGTGGTCGCATCACTCTGAAGATGAAGCCACTTGGGAATGCGAGGACCGCGTGCGTGATGAATACCCCGCATTGTTTCCTTCTACCTCCTAAATCTTGGGACGAGATTTCTTGTAGTGGAGGAGAATTGTGACGCCCGGATAATCAAGCTATAGTAGCATCTGCTAATGATGCCATGTCACCACAATTACTGTTGCTAAGCTATCGTTAGATCAAAAACCGCTCCAAATTCAAATTTAAAATAAAGTTAAATAATAAAAGTTTTCAAACATGGAAACAAAAATGTTCGAAGTGTGCAGTTAAATACCTAGGTAATTATAGTGCAGAAAACACCTTTTTACAAAATGCCTAAATACATTAAAATGAAATAAAACAGAAAGGAAAATAAATAAAAAGAAAAGAACCAAACAAAAAATAGAAGAGAAACCCCCCTAGGCTTCGGCCCAGCTAGGCCAACCCACCAGGCCCAGCCGGCTACTCCCCCCACTCCCTCTTATCCACTCCCCCAGGCAAACCCTAACCCACTACCCCCACTTCCCCCACTCCCCCTCGTCAGCCCCCCACCTCCCGATCCGATCTGGATCGGGGAAGGGGATCGAGGCCGCCCCCTCGCCGTCGCCATTGGACGCCGCCGCCCGGAGCCCGCGCTCCCTCGCCGGCCTGCTCCCTCTCCAGCGTCATCGTCCCCGTCACCCTCCTCGCGCACCTCTGCCACGATCCCTACGCCCCCCGTGAGCACGCCCCGCATGCCTCCTCCTCTCTCCCCTATCCCTGCTCACCGTGCCCGCTGCCGCTGACCCGCGCCCGAGCTCGCGCACGCCTCGCCGCGCCCGTGCGCGTCCTGCACCCTCGCTCGCGGCGCCCCACCCACGCGGCCCCGCTCCGCTGCCGCCCGCTTCTCCTACTGTAGCAGAGCCCCTGCATCGCGGTTGAGGCGCTCGACCGTGCGCCCCGTGCGTCCAGGCGACACGCCCAGCCGCGCCTCTTCCTCCCTGCTTACCGCTGCGATTGCTGCCGCCGGCAGCTCGCCCACGGCCGTCCCGCTCCGCCTGCGCCTCCACCGTCGCCCGCCCGCGCGAGGCCCTCCCTCCTGCGCTCCCCGTTGACAGCTGCGCGCCCGCCTCCGGCTAGCCACGCGCTTGGCCATGCCTCACCTTTGCTGCCGCACACCTTGCACCGCGCGCGCTTGCCCCGCACTGTCGTAGCTCGCCGACCGCGCCCCCCGACAGCCCCTGCTCGCCCCGCTCATGGGTCCCGCCGCTCGCCGTGGCGGCCCCTTGCTGCTGCGGCTCTAGCAGCGGCCACTGCCACCGGCGTCGGACCCAGTAACCCACGGCCGGGCCAATTCGGGCGGCGCCCAAGCGCGCCCGTGTGCCCGATAAGGCCTTTGGGCCTATGACAAGTGGGCCCTAGCCCCAGAACGATTAATAAAAAAGATTTAATAAATAGTAATAATAAAAATAAATAAATAAATAGTTAACTTAATTAATTCTGTTTAAATTAACTAATTAAGGTTAATTAAACTAGTAACTAGTTAACCTAATTAACTATTGTTAATAAGTTAAATAGTCGGTGACAGGTGGGACCCACCTGTCAGGTTGACCAGGTCAATTGTTGACGTCATGCTGACATCATGATGACATCAGCAAACACTATTCTGGATAATGTTGATTTAAATAATTAAATAAATCCTAAAAATGATTTAAATCTTTTAAAATTAATATAAAATAAACCGTAACTTGGATGGAAAAACTTTGTACATGAAAGTTGCTCAGAACGACGAGACAAATCCGGATATGCAACCCGTTTGTCCGCCACGCATCCCTAGCATAGCGAACATGCAACTTTCCCCCTCCGGTTCATATGTCCGAAAACGTGAAACACCGGGGATATTTTCCCAGATGTTTCCCCCCTTCACGGTACCACCTCATAACGCGTTAGGGCACCCCTAGCACCGATACTTGTCATGTCATGCGTCGCTATGCATCTGTTTGCTTAATATTTATTGCTTCTTCCCCCTCTTCTCTCGCTAGACAACGAGACCGACGCCGCTGCTACCCAGTACGACTACGGTGTTGACGACCCCTCTCTCTTGCCAGAGCAACCAGGCAAGCCCCCCCTGATCACCAGACATCGCCTATTCTTCTCTCTACTGCTTGCATTAGAGTAGTGTAGCATGTTACTGCTTTCCGTTAATCCTATTCTGATGCATAGCCTGTCATTGTGGCTACAGTTGTTGATACTTTACCTGCAATCCTAAATGCTTAGTATAGGATGCTAGTTTATCATCAGTGGCCCTACATTCTTGTTTGTCTGCCACCCGATTGCTGCGACCATACGATGGAGCCCAGGAGCCAGACACCACCGTCGACGACGACTCCTACTACGCTGGAGGTGCCTACTACTACGTGCAGCCCGCTGACAACGACCAGGAGTAGTTTAGGAGGATCCCAGGCAGGAGGCTTGTGCCTCTTTCGATCTGTATCCTAGTTTGTGCTAGCCTTCTTAAGGCAAATTTGTTTAACTTATGTCTGTACTCAGATATTGTTGCTTCCGCTGACTCGTCTATGATCGAGCTCTTTTATTCAAGCCCTCGAGGCCCCTGGCATGTAATATGATGCTTGTATGACTTATTTTATTTGTAGAGTTGTGTTGTGATATCTTCTCGTGAGTCCCTGATCTTGGTCGTACACATTTGCGTGTATGATTAGTGTACGGTCAAATCGGGGGCGTCACAAACAGTATGTACTAATCTGTAGCTAAGGCAAGATATGGAACCCCAAGAATTCTAAACTAAAATGCTGGACCTGAGGAATTTATCTATTAATCATATACAAAAAGAATTAACTAAATATCACTTTCCAAATAAAAATGGCAGCAGTTCTCATGAGCGCTAAAGTTTCTGCTTTTTACAGCAAGATTAAAAAGACTTTCCCCAAGTCTTCCCAACGGTTCTACTTGGCACAAACACTACTTAAACACAAAAAACACAACCAAAACAGAGGCTAGATAGATTATTTATTACTAAACAGGAGCAAAAAGCAAGGAATAAAAATAAAATTGGGTTGCCTCCCAACAAGCGCTATCGTTTAACGCCCCTAGCTAGGCATAAAAGCAAGGATAGATCTAGGTATTGCCATAATAATAAGATAGATCATTAAAACTCATTTCATACTCTCTATGTTTGGCAGCAAGTTTTCTTTGAGGCAAGCAAAAGTAATCAAACGGGCTAAATTTAATGGGATAAAAGTCCCCAAGATTAACTTTGGGAGGTATAGGCTCCTCCTTTGGCCCTTCGTATTGCACAACCAATTCATCATTATAAGCATTCTTTTGACAGAACTTTGTGAGCTTATACTCAAGAGAATATCCTAGTTCATTATTTTGAATAGCCAAATCATTATTATGTTTAGAAATTCTATCAACTAGAACATCGATAGGAACCCTTTTTCTAAGATTTTCATTGAAAGCAACATAGTCTAGAGATTGAAAACACATTTTTTCTTCTTGATCAAAAAGGTTAGCCTCTATGGGAGGACGGCAAGCGTCCACCCTATAATGCACAAAGATTTATTTGGCCTCTTTTATTATGAATCTAAACTCATGAGCCAAAAACATAGTAGCGGAACGCTTAATAGAAGAACGCTCAATATTAGAAAATTCTAAGAAAATCATCTATATGCAAGGATGCATGTGCATAAATTGTCTTTCAAGTTCAACTATAAGCATGGCGATAGCTTCTGCAAGACTACTAGTTCTATGAAGGATAGAGCGAACCATAGAAGGCAAAGCACCGGCACAAGTAAAGAAATCTTGGATAACTCCTTTTCCAATAATATTACCACTACCAATTCAGAATTTTTTTGTATGTAAGATAGGGGGTTCTTCAGCAGGAGCATCAGAATTTTTCATGATATTATTATTGTCCATATCGACAATAATTTCCCCGATTTCAGACATAACGGCGGAAAGTGCAAGGGGCAAAAAGAGCAAATAGAGAAAGAGAGGGAGGACGGAGAGAGAGAGAGAGAGTGTGTGTGTGAATAAAACGGCAAGGGTGAAGTGGGGGAGAGGAAAACGAGAAGCAAATGGCAAATAATGTAATGCGAGACATAAGGGTTTGTGATGGGTACTTGGTATGTTGACTTTTGTGTAGACTCCCCGGCAACGGCGCCATAAATCCTTCTTGCTACCTCTTGAGCACTGCGTTGGTTTTCCCTTGAAGAGGAAAGGGTGATGCAGTAGAGCAGCTAAGTATTTCCCTCAGTTTTTGAGAACCAAGGTATCAATCTAGTAGGAGGTCGCGCACGAGTCCCTCGCACCTACACAAACAAATAAACTCCTCACAACCAACGCGATAAAGGGGTTGTCAATCCCTTCATGGTCACCTACGAGAGTGAGATCTGATAGATATGATAAGATAATATTTTTGGTATTTTTGTGATAAAGAGAAATAAAGATGCAAGTAAAATAAATGGCAAAGGAAATAACTAAGTATTGGAAGATTAATATGATGGAAAATAGACCCGGGGGCCATAGGTTTCACTAGAGGCTTCTCTCGAGAGCATAAGTATTATGATGGGTGAACAAATTACCGTTGAGCAATTGACAGAATTGAGCATCTACTATTGTTACTCCACACATCGACTGCTTTCTAGCATGCATCTAGAGTATTAAGTTCAAGAGAACAAAGTAACGCTTTAAGCAAGATGACATGATGTAGAGGGATAAACTCATGCAATATGATATAAACCCCATCTTGTTATCCTCGATGGCAACAATACAATATGTGTCTTGCTGCCCCTAGTGTCACTGGGAAAGGACACTGCAAGATTGAACCCAAATATAAGCACTTCTCCCATTGCAAGAAAGATCAATCTAGTAGGCCAAACCAAACTGATAATTCAAAGAGACTTGCAAAGATAAGCAATCATACATAAAAGAATTCATAGAAGATTCAAATATTGTTCATAGATAAACTTGATCATAAACCCACAATTCATCGGTCTCAACAAACACACCGCAAAAGAAGATTACATCGAATAGATCTCCACAAGAAAGGGGGAGAGCTCTATATTGAGATCCAAAAAGAGAGAAGAAGCCATCTAGCTAATAACTATGGACTCGTAGGTCTGAAGTAAACTACTCACACTTCATTGGAGAGGCTATGGTGTTGATGTAGAAGCACTCCGTAATCGATACCCCCTCCGGCAGAGCTCCGAAAAAGGCCCCAAGATGGTATCTCGTGGATACAGAAAGTTACAGTGGTGGAATTAGGGTTTTGGCTCCGTATCTGGTAGTTTGGGGGTACGTAGGTATATATAGGAGGAAGGAGTACGTCGGTGGAGCAACATGGGCCCCACGAGGGTGGAGGGCGCGCTTGGGGGGGTAGGCGTGCCCCCTACCTCGTGCCTTCCTAGTTGATTGCTTGACGTAGGGCCCAAGTCCTCTGGATCATGTTCGTTCAGAAAATCACGTTCCCGAAGGTTTCATTCCGTTTGGACTCCGTTTGATATTATTTTTCTGTGAAACCCTAAAATAGGCAAAAAAAAAAGCAGCAATTTTGGGTTGGGCCTCCGGTTAATAGGTTAGTCTCAAAAATAATATAAAAGTGTATAATAAAGCCCAATAATGTCCAAAACAGGATATAATATAGCATGGAACAATCAAAAATTATAGATACGTTGGAGACGTATCATCTCGGCATGACGAACTGTAGCAACGGTGGATACTCAGCGAGAACACTTATACCTTGAAATTTAGTGAGAGATCATCTTATAATGCTATCACCGTACTAAGCAGAATAATATGCATAAAGGATAAACATCACATGCAATCAAATAAGTGATATGATATGGCCATCATCATCTTGTTCCTTTTGATCTCCATCTCCAAATCACCGTCATGATCACCATCGTCACCGACTTGACACCTTGATATCCATCGAAGCATTGTTGTCATCTCGCCAACTATTGCTTCCACGACTATCACTACCGTTTAGTGATAAAGTAAAGCAATTACATGGCGATTGCATTTCATACAATAAAGCGACAACCATATGGCTCCTTCCAGTTGCCGATAACTGTGTTACAAAACATGATCATCTCATACAACAGTTTATATAATCACGTCTTCAACATATCACATCACAACATGCCCTGCAAAAACAAGTTAGACGTCCTCTACTTTGTTGCTGCAAGTTTTACGTGGCTGCTACGGGCTTCTAGCAAGAACCGTTCTTACCTACGCATCACAACCACAACGTAGTATAGTGATTGCTTTTTGATCTTCAGAAAGAACCCTGTTCATTAAAACTGATTCAACTAAAGTTGGAGAAACAGACACCCACTAGCCACCTGTGTGCGAAGCACATCGGTAGAACCGGTCTCCCGTAAGCATACGCGTAATGTCGGTCTGAGCCGCTTCATCCAACAATACCGCTGAATCAAGAATCAACTAGTGACAGCAAGCAATATGTATATACCCACACCCACAAATCCTTTGTGTTCAACTCATGCATATAACATCTACGCATAGACCTGGCTCGGATGCCACTGTTGGGGAACGCATTATTTCAAAAAATTACCTACGATCACGCAAGATCTATCTAGGAGATACATAGCAATGAGAGGAGAGAGTGTGTCCACGTACCCTCGTAGACCGAAAGCGGAAGCGTTAAGTAATGCGGTTGATGTAGTCGAACATCTTTGCGATTGATACGTCTCCAACGTATCTATAATTTTTTATTGTTCTATGCTATTATATTATCTGTTTTGGATGTTTATGGGCTTTATTATACACTTTTATATTATTTTGGGACTAACCTATTAACCTAGAGCCCAGTGTTAGTTTATGTTTTTTCTTCCTTGTTTTAGAGTATCGCAGAAAAGGAAAATCAAACGGAGTCCAATTGACCTGAAACTTCACGGAACTTATTTTTGGACCAGAAGAAGCCACAGAGTATCGGAGATGGACCAGGAGAGTCCCGGGCTGCCCACAAGGGTGGGGGGCACGCCCACCCCCTGGGCGCGCCCCCCTGCCTCGTGGACAGCCCGGAGATCCACCGACATACTTCTTCCTCCTATATATACCCATATACCCTAAAAACTTTGGGGAGCACAATAGATCGGGAGTTTCGCCGCCAGAAGCCTCTATAGCCACTAAAAACCAATCTAGACCCGTTCCGGCACCCTGTCGGAGGGGGAATCCCTCACCGGTGGCCATATTCATCATCCCGACGCTCTCCATGACGAGGAGGGAGTAGTTCTCCCTCGGGGCTGAGGGTATATACTAGTAGCTATGTGTTTGATCTCTCTCTGGTGTTCTTGAGGTGGTACGATCTTGATGTATCACGAGCTTTGCTATTATAGTTGGATCTTATGATGTTTATCCCCCTCTACTCTCTTGTAATGGATTGAGTTTTCCCTTTGAAGTTATCTTATAGGATTGAGTCTTTAAGGATTTGAGAACACTTGATGTATGTCTTGCGTGGGATACCCATGGTGAAAATGGGGTATTCTATTGATCCACTTGATGTATGTTTTGGTGATCAACTTGCGGGTTCCGCCCATGAACCTATGCATAGGGGTTGGCACATGTTTTCGTCTTGACTCTCCGGTAGAAACTTTGAGGCACTCTTTGAAGTACTTTGTGTTGGTTTGAATAGATGAATCTGAGATTGTGTGATGCATATCATATAATCATACCCACGGATACTTGAGGTGACATTGGAGTATCTAGGTGACATTAGGGTTTTGGTTGATTTTTGTCTTAAGGTGTTATTCTAGTACGAACTCTATGGTAGATTGAACGGAAAGAATAGCTTCGTGTTATTTTACTACGGACTCTTGAATAGATCGATCAGAAAGGATAACTCTGAGGTGGTTTCGTACCCTACCATAATCTCCTCGTTTGTTCTCCGCTATCAGTGACTTTGGAGTGACTCTTTGTTGCATGTTGAGGGATAGTTATATGATCCAATTATGTTATTATTGTTGAGAGAACTTGCACTAGTGAAAGTATGAACCATATGCCTTGTTTCAACGCATTGCAATACCGTTTGTGCTCACTTTTATCATTAGTTACCTTGCTGTTTTTATATTTTCAGATTACAAAAAACCTTTATCTACCATCCATATACCACTTGTATCAAAATCTCTTCGCCGAACTAGTGCACCTATACAATTTACCATTGTATTGAGTATGTTGGGGACACAAGAGACTCTTTGTTATTTGGTTGCAGGGTTGCTTGAGAAAGACCATCTTCATCCTACGCCTCCTACGGATTGATAAACCTTAGGTCATCCACTTGAGGGAAATTTGCTACTGTCCTACAAAACACTGCAATTGGAGGCCCAACAACATCTACAAGAAGAAGGTTGTGTAGTAGACATCAGCGATCCAACCGATCAAGTACTGAATGCACGGCACCTCCGCGATCTGCACATGTTCAGCTCGGTGATGTCCCTCGTACTCTTGATCCTGTTGAGGCCGAGGGAGAGTTTTGTCAGCACAACGGCGTGATGACGATGATGATGAAGTTACCGATGCAGGGCTTCGCCTAAGCACTACAACGATATGACCGAGGTGGAAATCTTTGGAGGGGGGCACCGCACACGGCTAAGACAACTGTCAACTTGTGTGTTCTAGGGTGCCCCCTGCACCCGTATATAAAGGAGCAAGGGGGAGGCTGGCCGGCCCTCATGGGGCGCGCCCCAAGTAGGAATCCTACTAAGAATAGGAATCCTATTCCTAGTAGGTTTCCAACAAGGGAAGAGAGGGGGGAGGAAGGAGAGGGAGAGAGGGAGAAGGAAAGGTAGGGGGCTCCACCCCCTCCTAGTCCAATTCGGACTCCTCAAGGGGGGCAGCCCTAGGGCCCTCTCCTCTCTCACACACAAGGCCCATGTTGGACCATTAGTTCCCCCGGGGTTTCCAATAACCCCCGACACTCCGATATTTATCCAATGACCCCGAAACTCATCCGGTGTCCGAATAACATCGTTCAATATATCAATATTTATGTCTCGACCATTTTGAGACTCCTCGTCATGTCCGTGATCACATCTGGGACTCCGAACTTCCTTCGGTACATCAAAACACATAAACTCATAATACGATCATCATCAAACGTTAAGCGTGCAGACCCTACGGGTTCGAGAACTATCTACACATGACCGAGACTCATCTCCGATCAATAACCAATAGCGGAACCTGGATGCTCATATTGGTTCCTACATATTCTACGAAGATCTTTATCGGTCAAACCGCATAACAACATACGTTGTTCCCTTTGTCATCGGTATGTTACTTGCCCGAGATTTGATCATCGGTATCTCAATACCTAGTTCAATCTCGTTACCGGCAAGTCTCTTTACTTGTTCCTAATGCAACATCCCGTAACTAACTCATTAGTCACATTGCTTGCAAGGCTTATAGTGATGTGCATTACCGAGAGGGCTCAGAGATACCTCTTCGATACACGGAGTGACAAATCCTAATCTCGATCTATGCCAACTCAACAAACACCATTGGAGACACCTGTAGAGCATATTTATAGTCACCCATTTAGGTTGTGACGTTTGATAGCACACTAAGTGTTCCTCCGGTATTCGGGAGTTGCATGATCTCATAGTCATAGGAACATGTATGAGTCATGAAGAAAGCAATAGCAATAAACTAAATGATCATAGTGCTAAGCTAACGGATGGGTCAAGTCACTCACATCATTCTCTAATGATGTGATTCCAGTCATCAAATGACAACTCATGTCTATGATTAGGAAACTTAACCATCTTTGATTAACGAGCTAGTCAAGTAGAGGCATACTAGTGACACTCTGTTTGTCTATGTATTCACATATGCACTCAGTTTCCTGTTAATACAATTCTAGCATGAATAATAAACATTTATCATGATATAAGGTGCTACCTCTTGAGCACTATGTTGGTTTTCCCCGAAGAGGAAGGGATGATGCAGCAAAGTAGCGTAAGTATTTCCCTCCATTTTTGAGAACCAAGGTATCAATCCAGTAGGAGGCTACGTGCGAGTCCCTCGCACCTGCACAAAACAAATAAATCCTCGCAACCAATGCGATAAGGGGTTGTCAATCCCTACACGGCCACTTACAAGAGTGAGATCTGATAGATATGATAAGATAATATTTTTGATATTTTTGTGATAATGATGCAAAGTAAAATAAAAGCAAAGTAAAAAAGCAAAGTAAATAACTAAGTAGTAGGAGATTAATATGATGAAGACAGACCCAGGGGCCATAGGTTTCACTAGTGGCTTCTCTCGAGAGCATAAGTATTCTACGGTGGGTGAACAAATTACTGTTGAGCAATTGACAGAATTGAGCATAGTTATGAGAATATCTAGGTATGATCATGTATATAAGCATCACGTCCGAGACAAGTAGACCGACTCCTGCCTGCATCTACTACTATTACTCCACTCATCGGCCGCTATCCAGCATGCATCTAGAGTATTAAGTTAATGAAAACAGAGTAACGCCTTAAGCAAGATGACATGATGTAGAGGGATAAACTCATGCAATATTATGAAAACCCCATCTTGTTATCCTCGATGGCAACAATACAATACGTGCCTTGCTGCCCCTACTATCACTGGGAAAGGACACCGCAAGATTGAACCCAAAGCTAAGCACTTCTCCCATTGCAAGAAAGATCAATCTAGTAGGCCAAACCAAACTGATAATTCGAAGAGACCTGCAAAGATAACCAATCATACATAAAAGAATTCAGAGAAGATTCAAATATTGTTCATAGATAGACTTGATCATAAACCCGCAATTCATTAGTCTCAACAAACACACCACAAAAAGAAGATTACATCGAATAGTTCTCCACAAGAGAGGGGAAGAACATTGTATTGAGATCCAAAAAGAGAGAATAAGCCATCTAGCTACTAACTATGGACACGTAGGTCTAAGGTAAACTACTCACACTTCATCGGACGGGCTATGGTGTTGATGTAGAAGCCCTCCATGATCGATGCCCCCTCCGGCGGAGCTCTGGAACAGGCCCCAAGATGGGATCTCATGGATATAGAAAGTTATGGCGGTGGAATTAGGGTTTTGGCTCCGTATCTGATCGTTTGGGGGTACGTAGGTATATATAGGAGGAAGGAGTACGTCGATGGAGCAACATGGGGCCCACGAGAGTGGAGGGCGCGCCCCTACCTCGTGGCCTCCTCTTTTGTGTCTTGACGTAGGGTCCAAGTCTCCTGGGTCTTGTTCGTTAAGAAAATCACGTTCCCGAAGGTTTCATTCCGTTTGGACTCCGTTTGATATTCCTTTTCTTCGAAACCCTAAAACAGGCAAAAACAACAATTCTGGGCTGGGCCTCCGGTTAATAGGTTAGTCCCAAAAATAATATAAAAGTGGATAATAAATCCCAATAATGTCCAAAATAGTAGATAATATAGCATGGAGCAATCAAAAATTATAGATATGTTGGAGACGTATCAAGCATCCCCAAGCTTAATTCCTGCTCGTCCTCGAGTAGGTAAATGATAAAAACTGAATTTTTGATGCGGAGTGCTACTTGGCATAATTTTAATGTAATTCTTCTTAATTGTGGTATGAATATTCAGATCCAAAAGATTCAAGATAAAAGTTTAATATTGACATAAAAATAATAATACTTCAAGCATACTAACAAAGCAATCATGTCTTCTCAAAATAGCATGGACAAAGAAAGTTATCCCTAAAAAATCATACAGTCTGGCTATGCTCCATCTTCACCACACAAAATATTTAAATCATGCACAACCCTGATGACAAGCCAAGCAATTGTTTCATACTTTTGGTGTTCTCAAACTTTTCAATCTTCACGCAATACATGAGCGTGAGCCATGGATATAGCACTATAAGTGGAATGGAATGGTGGTTGTGGAGAAGACAAAAAGGGAGAAGATAGTCTCACATCAACTAGGCGTATCAACGGGTTGTGGAGATGCCCATCAATAGATATCAATGTGAGTGTGTAGGGATTGCCATGCAACGGATGCACTAGAGCTATAAGTATATGAAAGCTCAACAAAAGAAACTAAGTGGGTGTGCATCCAACTTGCTTGCTCATGAAGACCTAGGACATTTTGAAGCACAAGCGTGGTAAAAGGATAATAACATTGTCCCTTCTCTCTTTTTCTCTCATTTTTTTAGTTGGGCCTTTTCTCTTTTTTATGGCCCCTTTTCTTTCTTTTTTTTATTTTTCGTCCGGAGTCTCATCTTGACTTGTGGGGGAATCATAGTCTCCATCATCCTTTCCTCACTGGGACAATTCTCTAATAATGATGATCATCACACTTTTATTTTTCTTACAACTCAACAATTACAACTCGATACTTAGAACAAAATATGACTCTATATGAATGCCTCCGGCGGTGTACCGGGATATGCAATGAATCAAGAGTGACACATATGAAAGAATTATGAATGGTGGCTTTGCCACAAATACGATGTCAACTACATGATCATGCTAAGCAATATGACAATGATGGAGTGTGTCATAATAAACGGAACGGTGGAAAGTTGCATGGCAATATATCTTGGAATGGCTATGGAAATGCCATAATAGGTAGGTATGGTGGCTGTTTTGAGGAAGGTATATGGTGGGTGTATGATACCGGCGAAAGGTGCGCGGTATTAGAGAGGCTAGCAAAGGTGGAAGGGTGAGAAAAGTGCGTATAATCCATGGACTCAACATTAGTCATAAAGAACTCATATACTTATTGCAAAAATCTACAAGTTATCAAAGCAAAGTATTACACGCATGCTCCTAGGGGGATATATTGGTAGGAAAAGACCATCGCTCATCCCCGACCGCCACTCATAAGGAAGACAATCAAAAAATAAATCATGCTCCGACTTCATCACATAACGGTTCACCATACGAGCATGCTATGGGAATCATAATCTTTAACACAAGTATTTCTCAAATTCACAACTACTCAACTAGCATAACTCTAATATCACCATCTTTATATCTCAAAACAATCATCAAGCGTCAAACTTCTCTTAGTTGAATACCAAGCATATAGGGATTATTTAAGTAAATTACATGCTATTTAAGACTCTAAAAATAATCTAAGTGAAGCATGAGAGATCAATAGTTTCTATAAAACAAATCCACCACCGTGCTCTAAAAAGATATAAGTGAAGTACTAGAGAAAAACTATATAACTCAAAAGATATAAGCGAAGCACATAGAGTATTCTAACAAATTCCAAATCATGTATGGCTCTCTCAAAAGGTGTGTACAGAAAGGATGATAGTGGTAAACTAAAAAATAAATACTCAAATCATACAAGATGCTCCAAGCAAAACACATATCATGTGGTGAATAAAAATATAGCTCCAAGTAAAGTTACCGATAGAAGTAGACGAAAGAGGTGATGCCTTCCGGGGCATCCCCAAGCTTTGGCTTTTAGGTGTCCTTACATTATCTTGGGGGTGCCATGGGAACCCCCAAGCTTAGGCTCTTTCCACTCCTTATTCAATAATCCATCAAATCTTTACCCCAAAACTTGAAAACTTCACAACACAAAACTTAAAGTAGAAAATCTCGTGAGCTCCGTTAGCGAAAGAAAACAAAAGATCACTTCAAGGTACTGTAATGAAATCATTATTTATTTATATTGCTGCTATACCTACTGTATTCCAACTTCTCTATAGTTTATAAACTATTTTACTAGCCATAGATTCATCAAAATAAGCAAACAACACACGAAAAACAGAATCTGTCAAAAACAGAACAATCTGTTGTAATCTGTAGCTAGCGCAAGATCTGGAACCCCAAAAATTCTAAAATAAATTGCTGGACGTGAGGAATTTATCTATTAATCATCTTCAAAAATAATTAACTAAATATCACTTTCCAAATAAAAATGGCAGCAGTTCTCGTGAGCGCTAAAGTTTCTGTTTTTTACAGCAAGTGTAACAAGACTTTCCCCAAGTCTTCCCAACGGTTCTACTTGGCACAAACACTAATTAAACAAAAAACACAACCAAAACAGAGGCTAGATGAATTTTTTATTACTAAAAAGGAGCAAAAAGCAAGGAATAAAATAAAATTGGGTTCCCTCCCAACAAGCGCTATTTGTTTAACGCCCCTAGCTAGGCATAACAAGCAAGGATAGATCTAGGTATTGCCATCTTTGGTAGGCAATCCATAAGTGGCTCTCATAATAGATTCATAAGGTAATTTAATTTTATTTCTAGGAAATTGTTCCATGCCTTTCCTTAATGGAAATTGGAATCTAATATTTCCTTCCTTCATACCAATAATTGCACCAATTGTTCTAAGGAAAGGTCTACCAAGAATAATAGGACATGAAGGATTGCAATCTATGTCAAGAACAATAAAATCTACGGGCACATAATTCCTATTTGCAACAATAAGAACATCATTAATTCTTCTCATAGGTTTCTTAATAGTGGAATCCGCAAAGTGCAAGTTTAAAGAGCAATCATCAAAATCACGGAAACCTAACAAATCACACAAAGTTTTTGGAATCGTGGAAACACTAGCACCCAAATCACATAAAGCATAGCATTCATGATCTTTAATTTTAATTTTAGTAGTTGTTTCCCACTCATCATAAAGTTTTCTAGGGATAGAAACTTCCAATTCAAGTTTTTCTTCATAAGATTGCATCAAGAAATCAACGATATGTTTAGTGAACACTTTATTTTGACTATAAGCATGAGGAGAATTTAGCACAGATTGTAACAAGGAAATACAATCAATCAAAGAGCAATTTTCATAGTTAAATTCCTTGAAATCCATAATAGTGGGTTTAGCAACATCTAGGGTTTTAATTTCTTCAATCCCACTTTTATCAATTTTAGCATCAAGATCAAAAAATTCCAAATTCTTGGAACGCCTTCTAGGTAAAAGTGGATCATATTCAGTCCCATCATTATCAAGATTCATATTGAAAATCAAATATTTAATAGGGGAGACATCAATAACTTTTAGATCTTCATCTTTATTTTCGTAGGAATCCGGTTTAGCGGACATCCTATTAACTAAGGTGTAAGGGCATATTTATCCCTAAGTGTTTTGGTGATTGATGACAATACTCGTGCAGACTAATCATGTGCCTTGAGTCCCACAGATACTTCTTCATTAGGCACAAGATGATTCGGTGCCCCTCGAAGACTAGTGAAGCCGTCGTTGTTCTACGTTTCTCTTTGGTGGAGTTGAGTCGTAGGAGAGCCGTACTATTAAGAGGGGGTCCGCGTCGGAAAGGTAGGGTGGAATCACACGTACACTTGCCCCTCCTTTCCTTGCACTTTGGAGCTACCCATCGTTATCATTGTTGTGCGAAATACTGACGACTACTGCTGTACTCGCGGTAGTACCGCAAGTACACGCGGTAGTACCGCGACAGGTCACGGTAGTACCGCCCCTCTGGCGCGGTAGTACCGCGGTACCTTGGCCTAGTGCCGCTCCAGTGCGGTAGTAGGGGCGGATGTAATTTTTTACATCCGCGCCCCTCACGGTAGTACCGCTCCTCTGGTGCGGTAGTACCGCCGCACTCTGGCCTAGTGCCGCTCCGGTGCGGTAGTAGGGGCGGATGTAATTTTTTACATCCGCGCCACCCACGGTAGTACCGCTCGTCCTGCGCGGTAGTACCGCGGGCGCTCACGGTAGTACCGCTCCTTTGGAGTTGTAGTACCGTGGCCCTTCTGCCTAGTACCGTTGCGTCGCGGTAGTAGGCGCGGATGTAATTTTTTACATCCGTGCCTACCACGGTAGTACCGCGCCTTACAGGCGGTAGTACCGCGTCGGGTTTTTGCACCACCCTAGTTTCTGCGGAAGTTGACACGGATGAAATTTATTTCGTCCGCGCCCTTCCCAGGCCGTGACCCTCCTGCCTTGCGGTAGTACCGCAAGGGGGAGCGGTAGTACCGCACCAGCGGTAGTACTGCTTCTAGCTCAGGCTTGTTCCGGCCTGTGCAGCTGCCACGGTAGTACCGTGATCACCCACGGTAGTACCGCGCGTCGTCGCGGTAGTACCGCTCCCTTAGAGCGGTAGTACCGTGAGTCGCGGGCAGAACTAGTGGATAACGGTTGGATCTTTTCCCCGACTATATAAGGGATGTCTTCTACCTCTAGTTGACTACCTCTTCCACCTCTAAGCTCCATTGTTGCTCCAAGCTCCATTTTCGCTCGATCTCTCTCCCTAGCCAATCAAACTTGTTGATTTGCTCGGGATTGGGTGACAAGGGCCCGATCTACACTTCCACCAAAGGATATTTGATTCCCCCACTTATCCCTTGCGGATCTTGTTACTCTTGGGTGTTGAGCACCCTAGACGGTTGAGGTCACCTCGAAGCCATACTCCATTGTGGTGAAGCTTCGTGGTGGTGTTGTTGTTGGGAGCCTCCGATTGTTGTGGAGATTGCCCCAACCTTGCTTGTAAAGGTTCGGTCGCCGCCTTCAACGGCACCAATAGTGGAATCACGGCATCTCGCATCGTGTGAGGGCGTGAGGAGAATACGGTGGCCCTAGTGGCTTCTTGGGGAGCATTGTGCCTCCACACCGCTCTAACGGAGACGTACTTCCCCTTAAAAGGAAGGAACTCCGGTAACACATCCTCGTCTTCACCGTCTCCACTCTTGGTTATTTCGTGCCTTTACTTTTGCAAGCTTACTTATTGTTACATCTCTTGCTTGCTTGTGTGCTAGTTGTTATTGCATCATATAGGTTGCTCACTTAGTTGCATATCTAGACAACCTATTTGTTGCGAAGTTTAATTTGGTAAAGAAAAGCTTAAAAATTGTTAGTTGCCTATTCACCCCCCCCTCTAGTCAACCATATCGATCCTTTCAATTGGTATCAGAGCCTCGTCTCTTTATTAAGGACTTCACCGTCCGAAGAGTATGGTTGACACCCACAATGGTGTGGAGGAACACTCCGGTGTGAATCCTATCTCATCTTCGGCCGAAGGGGGAACCTCGGTCTCTCGTGAGGAGTTCAATGTGGCTTTGGACACATTGAAAACCTCCATGACGGCCGAGGTTAAAAGCATGTTTAATGATTTCTTAGAGGGACTTAAACTATCTACCGCACCTATGAAAGTGGGTGATCCCACTAACAAGGTGACGGATGCTTTCTCCGATAAGGGGGAAGCTAACAATGAAAAGAGTCCTTCTACTAGTGGTAGAAATGGCACCGGCATCTTTGCCCATGTGGAACCCCCGGTCTATGGAGGGCCTATCCCCTCCACTCATTTGAATCATGCCGGTCCACCTCCTAAGTATGAAAAAGGTGTAGATTTTGATAATTGGGTCTATCGCTTTAAGCGTCATTTGAAACATGTGAACACTAACCTTTGGAGAGTCATTGAAGAAGGTTTTTATCCTCATGACCCAAGCAACTTCACCCCTCGAGAAGCCGTGGACAATCAATTCAATGAGAGTGCTCTCTTCATCATTCAAGATGCAATTCTTCCCGAAGATCTCCCTCACCTTCGACCCCACGTCGTTGCTAAAGAAGCATGGAAATGTGTTGAGGGCCTCTATCGTGGAAGTGCTAGCATTCAACGGTCCAACTATGAAGTGGTGCAAGATGAAGCCGACGAGTTTGCAATGAAAGAAGATGAAGAACCTCGTGAGCTCTTTCGAAGAGTAACCAAACTCGCGGTGGCACTTCGAGATCATGGAAGCAAGGACACGGATGACAATTGGATCAAGCGAAAGTTCCTCAAGGCCATGATGCCCTACAACAAAGCCATGTCCTCCGTCATTCGTCAACGACCGGACTTCCACACCATGACCTCAAGTGAAGTGTTGGATGAATTCGTTGCAATGAGCATCTTGGACAAGACCGCCGAAAATGCGGTGCTCCGTTCTCAAAGAGCTAAGAAGCCTAACCTTGCCTTGAAGGCCAAGGTCATTGTCGAAGAAGAGGAAGAAGTGGAAGATGAGGAAAGCAACCCCGAAGACACCAAGTTCGACTACCATGAGCACATGGCCCTTGCTTCAAGACAATTTTGGAGCAAGAAGAGCTCAAGACCCAACTTCAACAAGAATAACTCAAGTGGCGTCAAGGGCAAGCAACGAGTTAGAACTTGCTTCAACTGTGGCAATGTGAGCCATTTCGTTGCGGATTGTCCTTACGAGAAGAGGGAAGACAATGGTGGCAAGTTCATTCGGAAAGACAAAGCCAAGTCCGTCCCCAACAAGAACAACTTCGCCAAGAAGACTCCCACTCGTGGGTTGGTGGTTCAAGAAGAATACCAAGAGGATGACGATGATGATGAGAATGAAGAAGCAACGGCCATGGCATCCATTGCCATTGCTACTCCTCGGGTGTCTCTCTTCGAATCACCCAACGAAAACATCACCGCTAGATGCCTCATGGCGAAGGCTTCAAACAAGGTAACCCCCAACATCACAACCACCATCATTTCTAATCCCTCCATGGAGGATTGCATTGATGGACATGTTGAGTCTAATGAGGAAGTGAATGAATTAGAGTCCTTCATGAGTAAGCTAAAGGGAAAGTCCAAGAAGCACTTTGTTGCTCTCTTGGAACAACTTGGTGAGGCCAATGACATGATCGAGGCTCACGAAGAAACCATCTCCAAGATGGAAGGTCATAGTCGTGACTATGCCGATGAGATATCGGATCTCTCAAATGCTCTTGAGGAAGAGCGTGTGCATCATTTGACTCTTGAGGAGTCACACAATGATGCCCATGCTAAGTTAAAGAAAGATCTTGATCATGCTCTTGTCATGTCTCGTGTGCTAACCTCCGAGAAGGCTAAACTTGGGGTTGATCATGCTAGACTCAAAGAGGAGTTTGAGATACTTGACAAGGCCCACAAGGTCTTAAAGGGTACTCATGCTACCCTCAAAGAGTCTCATGCTCAAATCCAAGTTAAGCTAATCAAGGAAAAAGCCACCTTTCCTCATATGGTATTAATTGATAATGCATGTGCTACTAACCCTTGTTGTGAGCATGTGCATCTTATGGAGGAAAATGCTAAGTTGAAGGATCAACTTGAGAAGGGCCTTGTGACTTGCATTCAAGGTGAGAAAAACCTCAACGACCTTTTGAGCAATCAAAAGGAAGTTGTGGGCAAAGAAGGAATTGGGTTTGCACCCAAGTCCAAGAGCAAGAAGAAGAAGATCAACAAGGCCAACCGTCCTCCTCCCCTCAAACAAACTTTTGTGAAAGAGGGAGACGGAGCTTCCAAGAAGAAGAAGGAGAAAGTGAAGGAAGTTGATGTTCAGAAGGGCAAGAACGTTTCCTCAAACAAAGCCGGCGACTTTAACCCTTCATATGTGTTGTGCCGTGCTAGTGATGGACATGTTTATGCTAAATTTGTTGGTTCTCCTTATGAGTACATTGAATGGTCTATTTGGGTTCCCAAGGCCCTTGTTACTAACATCAAAGGACCCATTACTAAATGGGTACCTAAAACCAAGCATTGATCTCGTGTAGGTGTTTGCTTCCGGTGGGGGATCATGGTTGCTCGATAGTGGAGCAACAAATCATATGACCGGGAGCAAGGACTTGGTGGTGGATGTGCAAGAGACTCCATCTATGCCCACCAATGTCGAGTGGGGTGATGCGTCACATTCTAAGGTATTGGGCCTCGGCAAGGTTGTCATTTCTCATGATCTAACGATCGAGAAAGTCATGCTTGTTGAGTCCCTTGCATTCAATTTACTTTCCGTTCGTCAACTTGCACTCATGGGTTTTGCCACATTCTTTGATATTGATACCGTGGCCCTCTTGTGGAGCAAGACTCTTAAAGTAGCCTTTGTTGGGCATGTCGAGAACGGTCTCTATGTGGTTAACTTTTCGGAGCAACCCACTAAGACCGCGACATGCCTAATGGCTAAAGTTGACGTGGGATGGCTTTGGCATCGCCGTTTGGCCCACGTCAATATGAGATCTTTGCAAAGTCTCCTCAAGGGGGACCATGTTCGTGGACTAACAAATGTGAGTTTTGCCAAAGATCGTGCGTGCAGTGCTTGTATCGAAGGAAAGCTTCATGAAAAGGCACACCCTCCCTCAACCATCATCTACTCGAAGAGACCCTTGGAGCTCCTTCACATGGATCTTTTTGGGCCTCCATCTTTTGATAGTCTTGGAGGAAGAAAGTATTGCTTGGTGATTGTGGATGATTACTCAAGATATACTTGGGTATACTTCTTCAAGAGGAAGAGTGAGACCCAACAAACCGTCATCAACTTTGCAAATGAAGCTCAACGTCAACATGATGCAAAGATCTTGACAATAAGAAGCGACAACGGCACCGAGTTCAAGAACTACACCTTGGATGAGTTTCTTAGTGACGAGGGGATCAAGCATCAATATGCGGCACCTTATACCCCTCAACAAAATGGTGTTGCGGAGAGGAAGAACCGGACGTTGATGGATGCGGCAAGGACCATGATGGCGGAGTTCAAGTCTCCATACAACTTTTGGGCCGAAGCCATCAACACAGCATGTCATGCATCCAATCGGCTCTATCTTCGCAAAGGCTTGAACAAGACTCCTTATGAGATCCTCACCGGCAACAAGCCCAACCTCAAGTACTTCCGGGTGTTCGGTTGTAAGTGTTTCATTCTCAAGAAAGGTGTTCGGTTGTCTAAATTTGAAGCTAGAGCTCATGAGGGCATATTTGTTGGTTATGCTACAAACTCTCATGCTTACCGTGTCCTCAACAAGTCCACCGGACTCATTGAGGAGACGTGTAACGTGGAGTTTGACGAAAATAACGGCTCCCAAGTGGAGCAAAGTGGTACTTGTGATATAGGTGATGAAATTCCTCCCCAAGCCATAAGAAGAATGGGTATTGGTCACATCCTACCCATTGAGGAACCCCTTGTGGCCGAAGGAGAAGGACAATGCTCTACTCAAGTAGAGCCATCACCTCATCAAGACCCACATGCTTCCGAAGAACAATGTGAAGGCCCTCAACCTCATGAACAAGACCAAGGGCAAGATCTACCTCAAGACCGTGATGAACCACTAAATGATGCCCAAGGTCAAGTTCTCCCCCTCGAGCTAGTTCAAGATCAAGATCAACCTCAAGATCAAGAACAAACTCAAGACGGCGCTCAAGATCATCAAGTCAACCCTCCTCCGTCCACACCCGAGGAGGAATTAGAGCGTCGTGCCGCGAAGATTGCTTCCAAGCTCACCAACCAAGGCCATCTCATGGAAAATGTGGTCGGAAGTCTTCGTAAAGGGGTAAGCACTCGTAGACAATTGGCAAACTATTGTGAACATCACGCGTTTGTCTCTTGTGTTGAACCCCAAAAGGTCTATGAGGCGCTCGAAGACCCGGATTGGCTCAATGCCATGCATGAAGAACTCAACAACTTCGAGTACAACAAGGTGTGGAGATTGGTGCCAAGACCATCCGGGAACCACAATGTCATTGGGACCAAGTGGATCTTCAAGAACAAGCAAGATGCCCATGGGAACATCATTCGCAACAAGGCAAGATTGGTAGCACAAGGCTACTCCCAAGTCGAGGGTATCGACTACGGTGAAACCTTCGCTCCTGTTGCTCGTCTTGAATCCATTCGTTTGTTGATTGCTTATGCTTCCCATCACAACTTTAAGTTGCAACAAATGGATGTGAAAAGTGCTTTTCTTAATGGTCCCATTAATGAATTGGTCTATGTCAAACAACCCCCCGGGTTCGAGGATCCCTACTTTCCGGATCACGTGTATCAACTTGATAAGGCACTCTATGGCCTTAAACAAGCCCCACGTGCGTGGTATGACCACCTTACCGAGTTGCTACAAGATCGTGGTTTTGAAGTAGGGCTAATCGACCCCACTCTTTTTACTAAGAAGGTCAACGGGGAGTTGTTTGTATGCCAACTATATGTTGATGATATTATCTTTGGTTCCCCTAACAAAGCTTTCAATGAAGAATTTGCCGCTCTCATGACCTCCAAGTTTAAGATGTCTTCGATGGGAGAGTTGAAGTTCTTCCTTGGTTTCGACATCAAGCAAAGAAGAGAAGGAACCTTCATCAACCAAGCCAAATATACTCAAGACATGCTTAAAAGATTCAAGCTAAGTGATGTCAAGCCGGCTACTACACCAATGCCTACCAAGTGCCAACTTGACATTGATCCCAATGGTAAAGCGGTGGATCAAAAGGTATATCGCTCCATGATTGGATCCTTGCTTTACCTTTGTGCATCTAGACCGGATATCATGTTGAGTGTGGGGATGTGTGCACGTTTTCAAGCCGCACCAAAGGAAAGTCACTTTGTGGCGGTCAAACGAATCTTTCGATATTTGGCTCATACCCCAAACTTTGGCTTATGGTACCCAAGAGGAGCAAACTTCAAGCTTGAAGGTTTCACGGATTCCGATTGGGCGGGAGACAAAGTGGATAGGAAGTCCACTTCCGGAGGGTGTCAATTTCTTGGCTGCTCTTTGGTAAGTTGGTCTTCCAAGAAACAAAGTTGTGTGTCTCTCTCGTCCACCGAAGCGGAGTATGTGGCGGCCGGTAGTTGTTGTGCTCAACTCCTATGGATGAGGCAAACTTTAAAGGAGTACGGTGTCACTTGTGACAAAGTGCCTCTTTGGTGTGATAATGAAAGTGCCATCAAGATTTCCCTCAACCCGGTGCAACACTTCAAGACGAAGCACATTGAGATTCGGTATCACTTCATTCGGGATCACATTCGGCGAGGGGAGATCGAGATCAAGTATGTCAACACTCATGATAACCTTGCAGATATTTTCACGAAGCCATTGGATGAAGCAAGATTTCGCGAGTTAAGGCATGAGCTAAATATCATTGATTTGAGCAATGTGACTTGAACCCGTGCACCCCCCACCACACTCAACTTGTTGTCTAGTTTAGATGTAGGCATGGACATAGGGGGAGTGTTGTTCTCTCAATGAACTCTCCCTCCCCCCATTATGCCTAAATAGATCACCTCTTTCACATTAGCCATTTTTGATGGTACTTGTGCTTCAAAGACGAGTTTTGGTCATGGGCCCAAGGATAATTCTTCGCGGTGCCATACCATCCAACTCAAACATAGGTGGCTTCGGCCACCGCCCTCTCTCTCCTCGAGAGACCTTGTTACTTAGGGTTTTACTGCTGTTCCTTTGCTTTTGTGCTGCTTTGGGTTGTGTCTGTTTTTCGATGCAAAGGCGTGTTTTTCTCTCTTTTTCGAAACCCTTGGTGGCATGAGCTCACGGTACTACCGCGGTCGGCCACGGTACTACCGCGGGGTCTGAGGAGCACATCACTCCTGAGACCGAGTGGATGGAGAAGCAAGGATTCAAGTGGACTGATTCTGAGGAGGAGGCCGAGGAGTCCATTCCAGCTGCGGAGGAGTCTGATGCAGAGGAGTGGGACAGTTTCTCTGCTTGAGCCACCTCTTGTGTGTTTAGGTGTCCTCTCTGCCTTTTTGGCGTCTCGATGCCAAAGGGGGAGAGAGCGTAGGGATTTGGTTTTGCGAGTTTGTGTGTTTGCCAGTTGAGCTCTTTGCTGCTTTTATCGTTTGAACCTTGGTTTTCTTATCTCATATGGTGTGAGACATATGCACTCTATCTTTCCTAGCTAGCTTGTGTTATTTTGTGCTTCTTTCATGCTATGCTAGGCTTATTATCATGTCTTGGTCTCTAAAATATAGGGGGAGTGTTGATCCTAGTTTGTGTGCCATGCAGTCCAAAGCATTCATATATAGTGCACATATCTAGGGGGAGCCCCATCTATATTTTAGAGGAGTGGGGTTTGCCACTGCTTTAAACATATCTTATCTATGTGCAAATCCCGTGTTGTCATCAATACACCAAAAAGGGGGAGATTGTAAGGGCATATTTATCCCTAAGTGTTTTGGTGATTGATGACAATACTCGTGCAGACTAATCATGTGCCTTGAGTCCCACAGATACTTCTTCATTAGGCACAAGATGATTCGGTGCCCCTCGAAGACTAGTGAAGCCGTCGTTGTTCTACGTTTCTCTTTGGTGGAGTTGAGTCGTAGGAGAGCCGTACTATTAAGAGGGGGTCCGCGTCGGAAAGGTAGGGTGGAATCACACGTACACTTGCCCCTCCTTTCCTTGCACTTCGGAGCTACCCATCGTTATCATTGTTGTGCGAAATACTGACGACTACTGCTGTACTCGCGGTAGTACCGCAAGTACACGCGGTAGTACCGCGACAGGTCACGGTAGTACCGCCCCTCTGGCGCGGTAGTACCGCGGTACCTTGGCCTAGTGCCGCTCCAGTGCGGTAGTAGGGGCGGATGTAATTTTTTACATCCGTGCCCCTCACGGTAGTACCGCTCCTCTGGTGCGGTAGTACCGCCGCACTCTGGCCTAGTGCCGCTCCGGTACGGTAGTAGGGGCGGATGTAATTTTTTACATCCGCGCCACCCACGGTAGTACCGCTCGTCCTGCGCGGTAGTACCGCGGGCGCTCACGGTAGTACCGCTCCTTTGGAGTTGTAGTACCGTGGCCCTTCTGCCTAGTACCGTTGCGTCGCGGTAGTAGGCGCGGATGTAATTTTTTACATCCGTGCCTACCACGGTAGTACCGCGCCTTACAGGCGGTAGTACCGCGTCGGGTTTTTGCACCACCCTAGTTTCTGCGGAAGTTGACACGGATGAAATTTATTTCGTCCGCGCCCTTCCCAGGCCGTGACCCTCCTGCCTTGCGGTAGTACCGCAAGGGGGAGCGGTAGTACCGCACCAGCGGTAGTACTGCTTCTAGCTCAGGCTTGTTCCGGCCTGTGCAGCTGCCACGGTAGTACCGTGATCACCCACGGTAGTACCGCGCGTCGTCGCGGTAGTACCGCTCCCTTAGAGCGGTAGTACCGTGAGTCGCGGGCAGAACTAGTGGATAACGGTTGGATCTTTTCCCCGACTATATAAGGGATGTCTTCTACCTCTAGTTGACTACCTCTTCCACCTCTAAGCTCCATTGTTGCTCCAAGCTCCATTTTCGCTCGATCTCTCTCCCTAGCCAATCAAACTTGTTGATTTGCTCGGGATTGGGTGACAAGGGCCCGATCTACACTTCCACCAAAGGATATTTGATTCCCCCACTTATCCCTTGCGGATCTTGTTACTCTTGGGTGTTGAGCACCCTAGACGGTTGAGGTCACCTCGAAGCCATACTCCATTGTGGTGAAGCTTCGTGGTGGTGTTGTTGTTGGGAGCCTCCGATTGTTGTGGAGATTGCCCCAACCTTGCTTGTAAAGGTTCGGTCGCCGCCTTCAACGGCACCAATAGTGGAATCACGGCATCTCGCATCGTGTGAGGGCGTGAGGAGAATACGGTGGCCCTAGTGGCTTCTTGGGGAGCATTGTGCCTCCACACCGCTCTAACGGAGACGTACTTCCCCTTAAAAGGAAGGAACTCCGGTAACACATCCTCGTCTTCACCGTCTCCACTCTTGGTTATTTCGTGCCTTTACTTTTGCAAGCTTACTTATTGTTACATCTCTTGCTTGCTTGTGTGCTAGTTGTTATTGCATCATATAGGTTGCTCACTTAGTTGCATATCTAGACAACCTATTTGTTGCGAAGTTTAATTTGGTAAAGAAAAGCTTAAAAATTGTTAGTTTCCTATTCACCCCCCCCCCCTCTAGTCAACCATATCGATCCTTTCATAAGGTAGCCTGCCTATCCAAAATTTCAGCAGTCAATTTCTCAAGATGAGCAATCTGGGATCTTAAACCATCGAATTCTTTAGATTCAAATATTGTTCATAGATAGACTTGATCATAAACCCGCAATTCATCGGTCTCAACAAACACACCGCAAAAAAGAAGATTACATCAAATAGTTCTCCACAAGAGAGGGGGAGAACATTGTATTGAGATCGAAAAAGAGAGAAGAAGCCATCTAGCTACTAACTATGGACCCGTAGGTCTGAGGTAAACTACTCACACTTCATCGTAGGGGCTATGGTGTTGATGTAGAAGCTCTCCGTGATCGATGCCCCCTCCGGCGGAGCTCCGGAACAGGCCCCAAGATGGGATCTCGTGGATACAGAAAGTTACGGTAGTGGAATTAGGGTTTTGGCTCCGTATCTGATCATTTGGGGGTACGTAGGTATATATAGGAGGAAGGAGTACGTCGGTGGAGCAACAGGGGGCCCATGAGGGTGGAGGGCGCACCTGGGGGGGTAGGCGCGCCCCCTACCTTGTGGCCTCCTATTTTGTGTCTTGACATAGGGTCCAAGTCTCCTGGGTCTTTTTCGTAAAGAAAATCACGTTCCCGAAGGTTTCATTCCGTTTGGACTCCGTTTGATATTCCTTTTCTTCGAAACCCTAAAACAGGCAAAAAAAACAACAATTCTGTGCTGGGCCTCCGGTTAATAGGTTAGTCCCAAAACTAATATAAAAGTGGATAATAAAGCCCAATAATGTCCAAAATAGTAGATAATATAGCATGGAGCAATCAAAAATTATAGATATGTTGGAGACGTATCATAAGGAAATATAAATTATAACTTTATTATTGCCTCTAGGGCATATTTCCTTCAATCAATCCTTGTGCTTGCCACTGACGTCAAATATTCTTCACGTATCTCTACTACTAACACAAAACCATATAAGCCAAATGGATGCTTTTGTGTTCGTAACTTGCTTCAAAAGAAAAATGATATATAAGCACCCTTTTTTGCGAGGGAATATATAGGCACTCAAAGGGCTGATAACCAACAAGTATAGGGGATCGCAACAGTTTTCGAGGGTAGACCCAAATTTATTGATTTGACACAAGGGGAGCCAAAGAATATTCTCAAGTATTAACAGTTGAGTTGTCAATTCAACCGCACCTGAAAGATTTAATATCTGCAGCAAAGTATTTAGTAGCAAAGTAATATAGAAGTAGCGGTAACGGTGGAAAAAGTAATAGTATTGGTGTCGTAGTTGATGAGGACATCAATAACATTGTTACACCCACATCCCCTGCTGCTATACATATTGGACAAATTACTAGAGCGCCCGCACGCCAATTGAATTATCAGGTACTTTCGTTTCTTGGTAACGATTCTAATGTTCATGAGAATATGATGCTGCCTAAATTGGATACATTTGTTTTGCTTACAAATGAAGGGCCTAGCTTGGACAAGAAAGATGAAACTTGGAACAAGTTCAAGAATGGAGATGATGGCATGCGTAAGGGGATCAAGAACGGAGTTACAAGTGATGATTTCAGGACTTTGAAGCCACCATAAGGAGTGCATGAAGCCTTGGACGAAATATACAAGATGCCACTTCATAAATTTCATCCAGAGGCTATTTTAGGTGCTGCGTCACCTTATTATTGGGCCAGGCCCATGTATTTTCGAAATACTTAAGCATAGGCTATTTTTAGAGTCCATATGTATGGGGAAACAAGAGTTAGGGTTGGTTTCGGACCCCTCCTACAAGGGCCACGAAATCCCCCCCTCTTCCTCCAGATATACAGCCCTTAGGGCATCGTTTAGACTTTGGTTTTGTTTATATTAAAAGTTCGCCATAGCTGCAACTTCGCGTACTTCGTTTGTGTCCAACGACCAGACCAAGACGTCACAGAACCCCACCTTGATCAATAAATTTTTCATCTTATATTCGTAATATCCAGATTGCAATCTCAGTTTCTTGCTTGTTCTTTGTTTGCTCGCAGGAAACAGACCCTCGTGGTCAGGTTGATCGTGCTCCGGCGTGGTCAATAACCCCTCGGAAGTTGGTTTAGCGATTGCTAAGGCGCGACGTCTCGCACGTTCGTAGTCGGATCGTCAAGGTCGACTCCCACAGAAATGATAGCCACCATCTCATCGAAACATCAGGACACCTTCGCCTCTATCACTAGTGATTGTAATAGTGGCAGCGGAAAAGTAACTAAGCAAAGATCAATATGCGGAAAGCTCGTAGGCAATGGATCGGTGATGGATAATTACGTCGGATGCGATTCCTCATGTAATAGTTATAACATAGGGTGACACAGAACTAGCTCCAGTTCATCAATGTAATGTAGGCATGTATTCCGAATATAGTCATACGTGCTTATGGAAAAGAACTTGCATAACATCTTTTGTCCTACCCTCCCGTGGCAGCGGGGTCCTATTAGAAACTAAGGGATATTAAGGCCTCCTTTTAATAGAGTACCGGAACAAAGCATTAACACTTAGTGAATACATGAACTCCTCAAACTATAGTCATCACTGGGAGTGGTCCCAATTATTGTCACTTCAGGGTTACCGGATCATAACACATAGTAGGTGACTATTGACTTGCAAAATAGGATCAAGAACTCGCATATATTCATGAAAACATAATAGGTTCAGATCTGAAATCATGGCACTCGGGCCCTAGTGACAAGCATTAAGCATAGCAAAGTCATGGCAACATCAATCTCAGAACATAATGGATACTAGGGATCAAACCCTAACAAAACTAACTCGATTACATGATAAATCTCATCCAACCCATCACCGTCCAACAAGCCTGCGATGGAATTACTCACGCACGGCGATGAGCATCATGAAATTAGTGATGGAGGAAGGTTGATGATGACGATGGCGACAGATTCCCCTCTTCGGAGCCCCGAACGGACTCCAGATCAGCCCTCCTGAGAGAGATTAGGGCTTGGCGGCAGCTCCGTATCGTAAAACATGATAAATCCTTATCTTTGATTTTTTTCTCCCCGAATGTGAATATATAGAGTTGGAGTTGACGTCGATGGAGCCTCATGGGGCCCACGAGGCAGGGGGCGCGCCCTGCACCCTCGTGGACAGGGTGTGGGCCCCTGGTGTTGATTCTTTCGCCGATATTTTTTATTTATTCCAAAACGTGTCTCCATTGATTTTCACGTCATTCTGAGAACTTTTATTTCTGCACAAAAAATAACACCATGGCAATTCTGCTGAAAACAGTGTCAGTCCTGGTTAGTTCCATTCAAATCATGCAAGTTAGAGTCCAAAACAAGGTCAAAAGTGTTTGGAAAAGTACATATGTTAGAGACGTATCAACTCCCCCAAGCTTAAACCTTTGCTAGTCCTCAAGCAATTCAGTTGACAAACTGAAAGGGATAAGGAAAAACTTTTACAAACTCTGTTTGATCTTGTTATTATAAATATGTAAAGCCAGCATTCAAGTTTTTAGCAAATATTATGGACCAACCATATTCACAATAACATTTAGGTCTCATGTTTACTCATATCAATGGCATAATCAACTAGCGAGCAATAATAACAAATCTCGGATGACAACACTTTCTCAAACCAATCATAATATGATATAATAAGATGGTATCTCGCTAGCCCTTTATGAGACCGCAAAACATAAATGCAGAGCACCTCTGAAGATCAAGGACTGACTAAACATTGTAATTCATGGTAAAAGAGATCCAGCCATAGTCGTACTCAATGTAAATTAATTGCAATGCATGCACATGACAGCGGCGATCTCCAATTGGTGCTTTTTAATAAGAGGATAATGACTCAACATAAAAGTAAATAGATAGGCCCTTCGCAGAGGGAAGTAGGGATTTGTAAAGGTGCCAGAGCTCGAGTTTTGAAATACAGATGAATAATATTTTGAGTGGTATACTTTCATTGTCAACATAACAACCAAGAGATATTGATATCTTCCATGCTACACACATTATAGGCGGTTCCCAAACAGAATGGTAAAGTTTATACTCCCCCACCACCAACAAACATCAATCCATGGCTTGTCCGAAACAACGGGTGCCTCCAACTA
Source organism: Triticum aestivum (assembly GCF_018294505.1). Classification (NCBI taxonomy): domain Eukaryota; kingdom Viridiplantae; phylum Streptophyta; class Magnoliopsida; order Poales; family Poaceae; genus Triticum; species Triticum aestivum. The sequence goes on along the minus strand of NC_057797.1, from coordinate 721,189,874 downwards.
ACAACAATCCCGGGGAGGGGGGGGTTGTTTGCAATTATTTTAATTTAAGCATGGGACTGGGCATCCCGGTTACCAGCCATTTCTCGTGAATGATGAGCGGAGTCCACTCATCTTGAGAATAACCCACCTAGCATGGAAGATATAGATAGCCTAGTTGATACATGAGCTACTCGAGCATACAAAACGGAATTTCATTTGAAGGTTTAGAGTTTGGCACATACAAATTTACTTGGAACGGTAGGTAGATACCGCTTATAGGAAGGTATGGTGGACTCATATGGGATAACTTTGGGGTTTATGGAAGTGGATGCACAAGCAGTATTCTCGCTCAGTACAAGTGAAGGCTAGAAAAAGACTAGGAAGTGACCAACTAGAGAGCGACAATAGTTATGAACATACTTTAAAATTAATCAACACTGAGTGCAAGCATGAGTAGGATAATTCACCATGAACATAAATATCATGGAGGCTATGTTGATTTTGTTTCAACTACATGCGTGAACATGTGCCAAGTCAAGCCACTCGAATCATTCAAAGGAGGATACCACCCTATCATACCACATCACAATCATTTTAATAGCATGTTGGCATGCAGGGTAAACCATTATAAAGTCCTAGCTGATTAAGCATGGCATGAGCAACTATAATATCTAATTGTCATTGCAAACATGTTTCATTCATAATAGGCTGAATCATGAACGATGAACTAATTATATTTACAAAAACAAGATAGGTCAAGTTCATACCAGCTTCTCTCATCTCAATCGGTCCATCATATATCGTCATTATTGCCTTTCACTTGCATGACTGAACGGTGTGGATAATAATAATAGTGCACGTGCATTGGACTAAGCTGGAGTCTGCAAGCATTTAATACAAGGGAGAAGACAAGGTAGTATGGGCTCTTAATTAGATCAACTATAATGCGTATGAGAGCCACTCAACATTTTCATCATGGTCTTCTCTTCTCGACCCCCAAAGAAGAGAAAAGAAACAAAACTATTTACACGGGAAATCTCCCAACAAGCAAAAGAAGAACAAGAAATCTTTTTGGGTTTTCTTTTAATTACTACTACTACAAGCATGGAAAGTAAACTAGCTAAAAGCTACAACTAATTTTTTGGTTTTTATTAAGGTTTTTCAAACACACAAAAAGAAGGCTTAGAAACGAAAATAAACTAGCATGGATAGTACAATGAAAAAGTATGAGCACTGACAACCGGCATGAGTGTGTGAACAAAAATGTAATGTCGGTGAGAAATACGTTCTCCCCCAAGCTTAGGCTTTTGGCCTAAGGAGGCCTTAATATCCCTTAGTTTCCTATAGGACCCCGCTGCCACGTGAGGGTAGGACAAAAGATGCCATGCAAGTTCTTTTCCATAAGCATGTATGACTATATTCGGAATACATGTCTACATTACATTGATGAACTGGAGCGAGTTCTGTGTCACCCTAGGTTATGACTGTTACATAATGAACCGCATCTGGCATAATTCTCTATCACCGATCCATTGCCTACGAGCTTTCCATATATTGTTCTCCGCTTATTTACTTTTCCGTTGCTATTGTTATCATCACTACAAAACACCAAAAATATTACTTTTGCTACCATTACCTTTTACCACCGTTACCACTACTATCATATTACTTTGCTACTAAACACTTTGATGCAGATATTAAGTTTCCAGGTGTGGTTGAATTGACAACTCAGCTGCTAATACTTGAGAATATTCTTTGGCTCCCCTTGTGTCGAATCAATAAATTTGGGTTGAATACTCTACCCTCGAAAACTATTGCGATCCCCTATACTTGTGGGTTATCAAGACTAATCTTTGACGGACGACACACCTATCACGTCGCTCTCCCTACTCCTGCTTTCTTTGACTCTCAGGCAAAAGGGAGATATGTTATAACCAGGGAGGAGGCGGACGAGTATAAGAGGAGGATGGAGACGGCCCGTCTCCAAGCGGCAGCTCATGAGGCAATAGTTGATGCATCACAGTATGACTCCAGCTACAACTTTGGATATCCGCCAGGCCAGCCGTGGCCATAGACCAACTTAGGCCAAAAGCCTAAGCTTGGGGGAGTACGTATTTCTCACCCACATTACATTCATGTTCACACACTCATGCTAGTTGTCAGTGCTCATACTTTTTCATCGTATCATCCATGCCTGGTTATTTTCCTTTTTATGCTTTCTTCTTGTGTGTTGAATAAACCTTAAGAAAAACAAAAAAATAATTGTAGCTTTTAATTAGTTTACTTTCCATGCTTGTAGTAGTAACTAAAAAGAAAACCCAAAAAGATTTCTCGTTCTTCTTTTGCTTGTTGGGAGCTTTCCCGTGTAAATAGTTTTATTTCTTTCTTGTTCTTTGGGGGTCGATAGGAGAAGACCATAATGAAAATGTTGAGTGGATCTTATATGCATTATAGTTGATCTAACAAAGAGCCCATATTACCTTGTCTTCTCTCTTGAATTGAATGCTTACAGATTCCAGCTTAGTACAATGCACGTGCACTATTATTATTATCCACACTATTCGGTCGTGCAAGTGAAAGGCAATAGTGATGATTATATGATGAACGTATTGAGATGAGAAAAGCTGGTATGAACTCGACCTATCTTGTTTTTGTAAATATGATTAGTTCATCGTTCCTGATTCAGCCTATTATGAATAAACATATTTGCAATGACAATTAGAGATTATAGTTGCTTATGCCATGCTTAATCAACTAGGAGCTTATAATGGTTTACCTTGCGTGCCAACATGCTATTAAAATGATTGTGATGTGGTATGATAGGGTGGTATTCTCTTTTGAACGATTTTCGAGTGGCTTGACTTGGCACATGTTCATGCATGTAGTTGAAACAAAAACAACATAGCCTCTACGATATTTATGTTCATGGTGCACTATGTCCTACTCAAGCTTGCATTCGGTGTTGATTAATTTTAATGCATGTTCATGATTGTTGTCGCTCTCTGATACGTCTCCAACGTATCTATAATTTTTGATTGCTCCATGCTATATTATCTATTGTTTTGGACATTATTGGGCTTTATTATCTACTTTTATATTATATTTGGGACTAACCTATTAACCGGAGGCCCAGCCCAGAATTGTTGTTTTTTGCCTGTTTTAGGGTTTCGAAGAAAAGGAATATCAAATGGAGTCCAAACGGAATGAAACCTTCGGGAATGTGATTTTCTCAACAAACAAGACCCGGGAGACTTGGACCCTACGTCAAGACACAAAAGAGGAGGCCACAAGGTAGGGGGCGCGCGCACCCCCACCAGGCACGCCCACCCCCCTTGTGGGCCCCCTGTTGCTCCACCGACGTACTCCTTCCTCCTATATATACCTACGTACCCCCAAACGATCCGATACGGAGCCAAAAACCTAATTCCACCGCCGCAACTTTATGTATCCATGAGATCCCATCTTGGGGCCTGTCCTGGAGCTCCGCCGGAGGGGGCATCGATCACGGAGGGCTTCTACATCAACACCATAGCCCTTCCAATGAAGTGTGAGTAGTTTACCTCAGACCTGCGGGTCCATAGTTAGTAGCTATATGGCTTCTTCTCTCTTTTTGGATCTCAATACAATGTTCTCCCCCTTTCTTGTGGAGAACTATTCGATGTAATCTTATTTTTGCGGTGTGTTTGTTGAGACCGATGAATTGTGGGTTTATGATCAAGTCTATCTATGAACAATATTTGAATCTTCTCTGAATTCTTTTATGTATGATTGGTTATCTTTGCAAGTCTCTTCAAATTATCAGTTTGGTTTGGCCTACTAGATTGATCTATCTTGCAATGGGAGAAGTGCTTAGCTTTGGGTTCAATCTTGCGGTGTCCTTTCCCAGTGACAGTAGGGGCAGCAAGGCACGTATTGTATTTTTGCCATCGAGGATAACAAGATGGTGTTTTCATCATATTGCATGAGTCTATCCCTCTACATCATGTCATCTTGCTTAAGGCGTTACTTTGTTTTTAAATTAATACTCTAGATGCATGCTGGATAGCGGTCGATGAGTGGAGTAATAGTAGTAGATGCAGGCAGGAGTCGGTCTACTTGTCTCAGATGTGATGCCTATATACATGATCATACCTAAATAGTCGCATAACTATGCTCAATTCTGTCAATTGCTCAACAGTAATTCGTTCACCCACCGTAGAATACTTATGCTCTCGAGAGAAGCCACTAGTGAAACCTATGGCCCCCGGGTCTATCTTTATCATATTGATCTCCTACTACTTAGTTATTTCCTTTGCTTTTTTACTTTGCCTTTATTTTACTTTGCATCTTTATCACAAAAATACCAAAAATATCATCTTATCATATCTATCAGATCTCACTCTCGTAAGTGGCCGTGTAGGGATTGACAACCCCTATTCGCGTTGGTTGCGAGGATTTATTTGTTTTATGCAGGTACGAGGGACTTGCGCGTAGCCTCCTACTGGATTGATACCTTAGTTCTCAAAAACTGAGGGAAATACTTACGCTACTTTGCTGCATCATCCCTTCCTCTTCGGGGAAAACCAATGCAGTGCTCAAGAGGTAGCAAGAAGGATTTCTGGCGCCGTTGCTAGGGAGGTCTACGCAAAAGTCAATATACCAAGTACCCATCACATACCCTTATCTCTCGTATTACATTATTTGCCATTTGCCTCTCATTTTCCTCTCCCCCACTTCACCCTTGCCATTTTATTCGCCCTCTCTCTCTCTCTCTATCCTCCCTCTCTTTCTCTATTTGCCTCTTTTTGCCCGCTTGCTTTTTGTTTGCTTGTGTGTTAGTTTGCTTGCTTGTCGTTATGTCTAGTCCCTTATCTTCTTCGCTATCTCCCGAGAGTGAAATTCTAAATTTTAAGCAAAGGGAGGGAGAAAATCTAAAAGATGCTTGGTATAGAATTTGCAATGCTCAAAATAGATCTACGAGGAAGCAATCTACTTCCGTTATCCTTCGCAATTTTTATGTAGGCATTACTCCTTGGCACAGATATGTTCTTGATACTATTACCAGAGGGAACTTCTTAGGTAGCCATACTTTTGATTCTTATAATGCTATGATAGATTTATTTGGCTCACCCCCTCTTTTCGTTAATGGAACTGTATTAACTTTAGAGCATGTAATGCAAAGGCTTGAAATTATTGAAAATAAGGTTGCTACCGTAGAGTTAATTGAAAATTTGGATAAAAATATCCACAGCCGAATCTCTCAATATGGATCTAAAGTAGGAGTTACTTTGAAAAATATTAAAGAAAAGGAACCCATAGTTAATGAGAAAATAAATCACGATTCCACTAGGATCGATAAACTTGAGGATATTATTACCAACTTGGGAACCGCTTTTTCTTCCGTAAAGAATACTCCAAGTCCTCCTACTAAAATTGCCAAGCTTATGTATGTTCCTAAAAATAAGGGTGAATCCTCTAGTAAGGAAACTGCGGATCTCAAATCTATAAGTGTTCATCCCAATCTTTTTGCTATCATTAAGGAACCATTTATTACAAATGATTTTTTCGATCTTGTTCCTAAAAATTTGATAATCAATGAAAAGGAAGAAATTCCTAAAGATGGTAGATGCCTCATTGAAGAATTGCCTATCAAATATGGCAATACCTAGATCTATTCTTGCTTGTTATGCCTAGCTAGGGGCATTAAACGATAGCGCTTGTTGGGAGGCAACCCAATTTTATTTTTATTCCTTACTTTTTGCTCCTGTTTAGTAATAAATAATTTATCTAGCCTCTGTTTAGGTTGTGTTTTTGTGTTTAATTAGTGTTTGAGCCAAGTAGAACCGTTGGGAAGACTTGGGGAAAGTCTTGTTGAACTTGCTGTAAAAAACAGAAACTTTAGCGCTCATGAGAACTGCTGTCATTTTTATTTGGAAAGTGATATTTAGTTAATTCTTTTTGCAGATGATTAATAGATAAATTCCTCACGTCCAGCAATTTATTTTAGAATTTTTCGGATTCCAGATCTTGTGCTAGCTACAGATTACTACAGACTGTTCTGTTTTTGACAGATTCTGTTTTTCGTGTCTTGTTTGCTTATTTTGATGAATCTATGGCTAGTAAACTAGTTTATAAACCAAAGAGAAGTTGTAATACAGTAAGTATAACACCAATATAAATAAAGAATGAGTTCATTACAGTACCTTGAAGTGGTCTTTTATTTTCTTTTCCTAACGGAACTCACGAGATTTTCTACTTTAAGTTTTGTGTTGTGAAATTTTCAAGTTTTGGGTAATGATTTGATGGATTATGGAACAAGGAGTGGCAATAGCCAAAGCTTGGGGATTCCCCGGAAGGCATCTCCTCTTTCGTCTACTTCTATCGGTAAATTTACTTGGAGCTATATTTTTATTCACCACATGATATGTGTTTTGCTTGGAGCGTCTTGTATGATTTGAGTCTTTACTTTGTTGGTTTACCACAATCATCCTTACTGTACACACCTTTTGAGAGAGCCATACATGATTTGGAATTTGTTAGAATACTCTATGTGCTTCGCTTATATCTTTTGAGTTATATAATTTTGCTCTAGTACTTCACTTATATCTTTTAGAGCACGGTGGTGGATTTGTTGTATAGAAACTATTGATCTCTCATGCTTCACTTAGATTATTTTGAGAGTCTTAATAGCATGGTAATTTGCTTTAAATCCTAATATGCTAGGTATTCAAGAATAATAAAATTCTCTTATGAGTGTGTTGAATACTATGAGAAGTTTGATGCTTGATAATTGTTTTGGGATATAAAGATGGTGATATTAAAGTCATGCTAGTTGAGTAGTTGTGAATTTGAGAAATACTTGTGTTAAAGTTTGTGATTCCCGTAGCATGCACGTATGGTGAACCGTTATGTGATGAAGTCAGATCATAATTTATTTTTTGATTATCTTCCTTTTGAGTGGCAGTCGGGGACGAGCGATGGTCTTTTCCTACCAATCTATCCCCCTAGGAGCATGCGCGTAATACTTTGCTTTGATAACTTGTAGATTTTTGCAATAAGTATATGAGTTCTTTATGACTAATGTTGAGTCCATGGATTATACACACTCTCACCCTTCCACCTTTGCTATCCTCTCTAATACCGCGCACCTTTCGTCGGTATCATACACCCACCATGTACCTTCCTCAAAACAGCCACCATACCTACCTATTATGGCATTTCCATAGCCATTCCGAGATATATTGCCATGCAACTTTCCACCGTTTCATTTTTATGACACACTCCATAATTGTCATATTGCTTAGCATGATCATGTAGTTGACATCATATTTGTGGCAAATCCACCATTCATAATTCTTTCATACGTGTCTCTCTTGATTCATTGCATATCCCGGTACACCGCCGGAGGCATTCATATAGAGTCATATTTTGTTCTAAGTATCGAGTTGTAATTGTTGAGTTGTAAGAAAAATAAAAGTGTGATGATCATCATTATTAGAGCATTGTCCCAGTGAGGAAAGGATGATGGAGACTATGATTCCACCACAAGTCGGGATGAGACTCCAGAAGGAAAAAAGGAGAAAGAAAAGAGGCCATAAAAAAGGGGGAGAAAAGGCCCAAATAAAAAAATGAGAGAAAAAGAGATAAGGGACAATGTTACTATCCTTTTACCACACTTGTGCTTCAAAGTAGCACCATGATATTCATAGTAGAGAGTCTATCATGTTATCACTTTCATATACTAGTGGAAATTTTTCATTATAGAACTTGGCTTGTATATTCCAATGATGGGCTTCCTCAAAATGCCCTAGGTCTTCATGAGCAAGCAAGTTGGATGCGCACCCACTTAGTTTCTTTTTGAGCTTTCATATACTTATAGCTCTAGTGCATCCGTTGCATGGCAATCCCTACTCACTCACATTGATATCTATTGATGGGCATCTCCATAGCCCGTTGATACGCCTAATTGATGTGAGACTATCTTCTCCCTTTTTGTCTTCTCCACAACCACCATTCTATTCCACCCATAGTGCTATATCCATGGCTCACGCTCATGTATTGCGTGAAAATTGAAAAACTTTTGAGAATGTCAAAAGTATGAAACAATTGCTTGGCTTGTCATTGGGGTTGTGCATGATTTAAATATTTTTTGTGGTGAAGATGGAGCATAGCCAGACTATATGATTTTGTAGGGATAACTTTCTTTGGTCATGTTATTTTGAGAAGACATAATTGCTTTGTTAGTATGCTTGAAGTATTATTATTTTTATGTCAATATTAAACTTTTTTCTTCAATCTTTCGGATTTGAATATTCATACCACAATTAAGAAGAATTACATTAAAATTATGCCAAGTAGCACTCCGCATCAAAAATTCTGTTTTTATCATTTACCTACTCGAGGACGAGCTGGAATTAAGCTTGGGGATGCATGATATGTCTCCAACGTATCTATAATTTTTGATTGCTCCATGCTATATTATCTACTGTTTTGGACATTATTGGGCTTTATTATCCACTTTTATATTATTTTTGGGACTAACCTATTAACCGGAGGCCTAGCCCAGAATTGTTGTTTTTTGCCTGTTTTAGGGTTTCGAAGAAAAGGAATATCAAACGGAGTCCAAACGGAATAAAACCTTCGGGAACGTGATTTTCTCAACAAACAAGACTCAGGAGACTTGGACCCTACGTCAAGACACAAAAGAGGAGGCCACGAGGTAGGGGGTCGCGCCCACCCCCACCAAGCGCGCCCTCCACCCTCGTAGGCCCCCTGTTGCTCCATCGACGTACTCCTTCCTCCTATATATACCTACCTACCCCCAAACGATCAGATACGGAGCCAAAAACCTAATTCCACTGCCGCAACTTTCTATATCCACGAGATCCCATCTTGGGGCCTGTTCCGGAGCTCCGCCGGAGGGGGCATCGATCACGGAGGGCTTCTACATCGACACCATATCCCTTCCGATGAAGTGTGAGTTGTTTACCTCAGACCTACGGGTCCATAGTTAGTAGCTAGATGGCTTCTTCTCTCTTTTTGGATCTCAATACAATGTTCTCCCCCTCTCTTGTGGAGAACTATTCAATGTAATCTTCTTTTTGCGGTGTTTTTTTGAGATCGATGAATTGTGGGTTTATGATCAAGTCTATCTATGAACAATATTTGAATCTTCTCTGAATTCTTTTATGTATGATTGGTTATCTTTGCAAGTCTCTTCGAATTATCTGTTTGGTTTGGCCTACTAGATTGATCTTTCTTGCAATGGGAGAAGTGCTTAGCTTTGGGTTCAATCTTGCGGTGTCCTTTCCCAGTGACAGTAGGGGCAGCAAGGCACATATTGTATTGTTGCCATTGAGGATAACAAGATGGGGTTTTCATCATATTGCATGAGTCTATCCCTCTACATCATGTCATCTTGCTTAAGGCGTTACTCTGTTTTTAACTTAATACTCTAGATGCATGCTGGATAGCGGTCGATGAGTGGAGTAATAGTAGTAGATGCAGGCAGGAGTCGGTCTACTTGTCTCGGACGTGATGCCTATATACATGATGATACCTAGATATTCTCATAACTATGCTCAATTCTGTCAATTGCTCAATAGTAATTCGTTCACCCACCGTAGAATACTTATGCTCTCGAGAGAAGCCACTAGTGAAACCTATGGCCTCCGGGTCTATCTTTATCATATTGATCTCCTACTACTTAGTTATTTCCTTTGCTTTTTTACTTTGCCGTTATTTTACTTTGCATCTTTATCACAAAAATACCAAAAATATTATCTTATCATATCTATCAGATCTCACTCTCGTAAGTGGCCGTGTAGGGATTGACAACCCCTATTCGCCTTGGTTGCGAGGATTTATTTGTTTTGTGCAGGTACAAGGGACTCGCGCGTAGCCTCCTACTGGATTGATACCTTGGTTCTCAAAAACTGAGGGAAATACTTACGCTATTTTGTTGCATCATCCCTTCCTCTTCAGGGAAAACCAACGCAGTGCTCAAGAGGTAGCACTCTCGAGCTGGTCGCTTCCCAGCATTTTTCTATCCTTCACCTGTACTAAGCGGGAACACTGCTCGTGCATCCAATTCCATAAACCCCAAAGTTACTCCATATGAGTCCACCATACCTACCTATATACGGTATCTACCTGCCGTTCCAAGTAAATTTGTATGTGCCAAACTCTAAACCTTCAAATAAACATTATGTTTTGTATGCTCGAATAGCTCATGTATCAACTAGGGCTGTCAGTATCTTCCATGTTAGGCGGGTTATTCTCAAGAGGAGTGGACTCCTCTCCTCACTCATGAGAAAATGGCTGGTCAGCAGGATGCCCAGTCCCATGCTTTATGCAAATCAAATCAAAATAATTGCAAAAAAACTCCCTCGGGACTGTTGTTAGTTGGAGGCACTCGTTGTTTCGAGCAAGCCATGGATTGATGCTTGTTGGTGGAAGGGGAGTATAAACTTTACCATTCTGTTTGGGAACCGCCTATAACGTGTGTAGCATGGAAGATATCTCCATCTCTCGATTGTTATGTTGACAATGAAAGTATACCGCTCAAAATATCATTCATATCTATTTCAAAACCGAGCTCTGGCACCTCTACAAATCCCTGCTTCCCTCTACGAAGGGCTCATCTATTTACTTTTGTGTTGAGTCATCACCCTCTTATTAAAAAGCACCAGTTAGAGAGCACCACTGTCATTTGCATTCATTACTGTTAGTTTACATTGAGTATGACTTGACTGGATCTCTTTTACCATGAATTACAATGTCTAGTAAGTCCTTGATCTTTAAAGGTGCTCTGCATTTATGTTTTGCAGTCTCAGAAAGGGCTAGCGAGATACCGTTCTGTTATATCATACCATGATTGTTTTGAGAAAGTGTTGTCATCCGAGATTTATTATTATTGCTCGCTAGTTGATTATGTCATTGATATGAGTAAACATGAGACCTAAATGTTATTGTGAATATGGTTAGTTCGTAATCTTTGCTGAAAACTTGAATGTTGGTTTTACATATTTACAACAACAAGAGTAAACAAAGTTTGTAAAAGTTTTTCTTTATCACTTTCAGTTTATCAACTGAATTGCTTGAGGACAAGCAAAGGTTTAAGCTTGGGGGAGTTGATACGCCTCCGTCGTATCTACTTTTCCAAACACTTTTTCCCTTGTTTTGGACTCTAACTTGCATGATTTGAATGGAACTAACCCGGACTGATGTTGTTTTCAGCAGAATTGCCATGGTGTTATTTTTGTGCAGAAATAAAAGTTCTCTGAATGACCTGAAAATCAACGGAGAATTATTTTGGAATATATAAAAAATACTGGAAGGAAGATCCACATCAGGGGGGCCACCACCTGTCCATGAGGGTGGGGGCGCGCCCCCCTGCCTCGTGGGCCCCCTGACGCTCCACTGACCTCAACCCTGACTCCATATATTCATTTTCGGGGAGAAAAAAATCAGAGAGAAGGATTCATCACGTTTTACGATATGGAGCCGCCGCCAAGCCCTAAACTCTCTTGGGAGGGCTGATCTGGAGTCCTTTCGGGGCTCCGGAGAGGGGAATCCGTCGCCATCGTCATCATCAACCATCCTCCATCACCAATTTCATGATGCTCACCGCCGCGTGTGAGTAATTCCATCGTAGACTTGCTGGACGGTGATGGGTTGGATGAGATTTATCATGTAATCGAGTTAGTTTTTTAGGGTTTGATCCCTAGTATCCACTATGTTCTGAGATTGATGTTGCTATGACTTTGCTATGCTTAATGCTTGTCACTAGGGTCCGAGTGTCATGATTTCCGATCTGAACCTATTATGTTTCCATCAATATATGAGAGTTCTTGATCCTATCTTGCAAGTCTATAGTCACCTACTATGTGTTATGATCCGGCAACCCCGAAGTGACAATAATCAGGACCACTCCCGGTGATGACCGTAGTTTGAGAAGTTCGTGTATTCACTATGTGTTAATGCTTTGGTTCGGTACTCTATTAAAAGGAGGCCTTAATATCCCTTAGTTTCCAATAGGACCCCGCTACCACGGGAGGGTAGGACAAAAGATGTCATGCAAGTTCTTTTCCATAAGCACGTATGACTATATTCGGAATACATGCCTACATTACATTGATGAACTGGAGCTAGTTCTGTGTCACTCTAGGTTATGACTGTTACATGATGAACCACATCTGACATAATTCTCTATCACCGATCCATTGCCTACGAGCTTTCCATATATTGTTCTCCGCTTATTTACTTCTCTGTTGCTATTGTTATCATCACTACAAAACACCAAAAATATTACTTTTGCTACCGTTACCTTTTACCACCGTTACCACTACTATCATATTACTTTGCTACTAAACACTTTGCTGCAGATATTAAGTTTCCAGGTGTGGTTGATTGACAACTCAGCTGCTAATACTTGAGAATATTCTTTGGCTCCCCTTGTGTCGAATCAATAAATTTGGGTTAAATACTCTACCCTCGAAAACTGTTGTGATCCCCTATACTTGTGGGTTATCAGCCGACCTCTTTGTCGGGCAAAGGTTGGGTGTCGCTCGAAGACTTGTTGAAGAACGATCCTTTTTCCGTTTCCTCGAGCGTGCCAACTTGCCAACTTCTTGTTATTGTTAGGTTCTGGGGTGATGTAGTTTGATGAACCTTCTTTTGATTTTGCGGTAATATGATGCATGTTCCAGCTTCGAAAACAAGGGTTGTAATCATGGTGCTATGTTGCAAAAACTTGCTCTGTTGAGCATGCCTTTTCTCATCTCAGTCTCTCGTGAGGCTTTAGTTTGTGTAAGACATCTTTGCAATTTCATTAATAAAATCAGGGAAGAATCACTTGTTTACATTAAAAAAAGGGAAAACCAAACTACCAAGATAAATTGGTTATTGAAGCTGTATACTAGTCTAGTGGCAATGCTATATCCCGCTTTCTGTGAGACCGACCGAGCGCTCACCTACGTGGCGCTCTTAACCGGCTAGCCCAGAGGCTGCCCTAATTAGTTCTGGTTTTAAGAAACTTCTATCCGATTTTGGGTGGTTTGGGGAAGGTCCGGTCGATTTCTTTCTCCTCTGCGTTTATGTGCTGGTTTATCTATTTTTCCTTTTTGTTGGCTCAACAGATTTTTAAAATTCATGAACATATTTTTGAAATTCAAGAATGGTTTTTTAAATTTCCTGAACATATTTTTAAATGTGTGATTTTTTTTGTAATTTCATGAAAAATTTCTGATGGGATGCACATTATTTTAAAATTTACCTTTTTATGAACATTTTTTTCAAAAGTCATGGACATATTTTTAAAATGTGAAAAAAAATCAATTGTTGTTGAATTTTTTTTGAATGGTATGGACACATTTTTATAAATTATGCAAACAATTTTTATTTTCCATGAGTATTTTTTTTAATGTCAAGAATATACTTTTTATATGTTTGGTTTTTTTAAACGTTATGAACATTTTATTGAAATGGCATGAACAAACTTTTATATTCCGTGAACATTATCTTAATGTGTGGACGTTTTCAAAGTGAATCTATGTCTTTCGCGAAAAGTGGAGTATTTGTGCACTAAGTAAAGTAAAATTTTCCATATTTATCAGAATATAAATAAATATAAAATAGGAGAAAATATAAAAAAACTGTATGGAGGCAAATGTCAGCTCCACGGTGGGTGCTAAAAAGAGGGTCATGACTTTGCTACTCTGTCTAAGAAAAAAACATTGCTTCTCGATCTTTTTAGGGGCCTTTGCTACTCGACATGTCACATGGGTGCTCCACATAACTATGTGGCTGGGCCTTGCCTGTGAGCTATGCATGTTAGACGAGTACGACTTGCACGAAATCATTAACTAAAAAAATAACTTTTGCAAAGATCACTTGCACCTTTCTAGGTTGCGACAACTGTCACATTGTATGTGCGTCATTTGTCTCAATCTAGAAGTTTTTTTAGATTTATTTATTTAAAACATTTTGCTTTCAAACCGTAAGTCCAAATCTTAAACCGTTTTCATAGTTAGATTCCTCTTCGAGATTTTTAAAACTAAATCCTATATTGACATGTTTTGATAAAAAAAATTACAAAAAAGGACGAAAAACCCGAACCCTGAGCACGTTTCTTTCCCTTTCTGAGACGTGCCTTTCGCGGAAGTAAATTTGTGCCTCCATGAGAAGTAAACATGTGTCTCTCACGGAAGAAAAGAAAAAAGTTTTTTCCCCGAGAGGCACACGGAAGCAAAATCGTGCCTCCACGAGAAGTAAATATGTGTCTCTTAGGAATGAAAAAAAGGAAAGCATGTTTTTTTTTCTCTCGCGGAAGCAAATATGTACCTGCACGAAAAGTAAATTTGTGCCTCTTGCAAAAAAAAGAAAAAACATGCCTCTCGTGAAAGCAAATCCAAGCCTCAATAAAAAGTAAATATGTGCCTCTCGTGAAGAAAACATCTAAGATTTCCACCATAGGACTATAAACTGTAAGATTTGTGCGAACCTATTTTTTCTACTCTCTTCGTTTCTAAATATAAGTTTTTTTAGAGATTCCAACAAATGACTACATACGGAGCAAAATGAGTGAATGACTAGAGGGAGTATTGTTGTAGTCCATTTAAAATGTCTAGAAAAACTTATATTTAGGAACGGAGGGAGTATTAGTTATTGCTATGATGTCGATTTTCTGTGTCGCGCGCGGGAGCTGTTCAGTGAATGACCAGTAGTCTTTTTGTTGTATTGCGATGTACCTTTTTTTTTCTTTTTCCTCATGGACTGTGGTACTCATTTTTACTTTTTTCTATTTATTGATGGTACACAGATACAAGGAAATGTTGCTTTTCCTACTGGCAAAAAAATTCCATCGCTTAACATGCAACTACATATATTGTAATTGTATTTATTATCTTTTTTGTTTTATTTTATTATGTATTTACCATCGACTCATAACTAGGCTATACACATATTTTATCACAGTTGCAAGTCAACCAACGATACGCAATTGGGCATGATTTTTTGCCGCAATTGCAAGTCCATCATTGACTCGCAACTAGAGTTGACTTTTTTGTTTTTTTAGAAAAACACTTGACTTTTTTGTCCCAATTGCAAGTCAATCATCGACTCACAACTAGGTCTCACCCTTTTTGTTCGAGTCATAAGTCAACGATCAACACACCGGTGGGACCTTGATATTTTTTGTCATAGTTGCAAGTCAATCATCAACTCGCAATTGGGTCCGACCATTTTTTTCAGTTGCAAGTCCACCATTAACATGCAACTGGCCCTTGATTATTTTTTATCCAAGTTGCAAGTCCATCCTTAACTCATAGTTGGTCTTGATGTTTTTTTGACACAATTGCAAGTCCACCATCGACTTGCAGTTGGGTTCGACCTTTTTTTATCCTAGTTGCAAGTTCACCATTGACTCACAACTGGGTCGTCACTTTTTTTGTCCCAATTGCAAGTCTACCATTAACATGCAACTGGGCAATGTGAATCAAATTCTAGCTATTCCACTAAGCCAATCTGGGATGAGTGACTTTGTTGCAGTGAGGTTTCATAAATATGGCTTTATCCTCGGTACGGTCAGCATATCATATAGAATGGGAGTCTCATTTTGGGGCCTCTATTAAGCTTGTGGATGGGTCCGGATCGTCAGGTTTGACCATGATTGGGAAGGATCCATGGAAGTGTCACTACCAGCTAAGGTAGAAATATTTGGGTGGAAGTGCCTACATGGAATATTACTCTGGAGGTTGAGGAGAAGCTCCTGGAAACATCGGTTATGGTTATGGCTGAGGCTATGCACCTATCCTCCTCCCACCCGATGATGGTTGTTTTCCAGCCTCCCTCGCTGTCGATGTTCCACTACTTGTCAGCATGGATGACAATAATGGTTATGAAACATGGGGGAGGAGCTTCCCGACATCAATCCTTGTGCTTGCCATCGATGTCAAATATTTTTCATGTATCTCTATACTAACATAAAAACATATACAGCCAAATGAATGCTTTTGCGTTTGGTGACTTGCTTCAAAAGAAAAGTACTTATAGGCACTTAAAGGGCATACCAATATTCCTAACGTAATGATGCAAAGGGATATATCCATTTGAATTGACGAATCAACACATTCTTAAGGTAGTACTTTACTAATTAGTTTAATACCAAGATGTTTTAGAATGATCTAGAGTGATCACTATACATGGCTAATCACGTGTTGTTTTTAGCACTTTTTTAGTAATAAATTGGGTGATATACCTAACATATTTCTACATACATGATTTGTTTTTGTTGCAAGAAGGTGGTACAACCAACTTCACATGATCTCCCATTTCAATGGTACATCAGTTATGCCCTTGTTAGTGATTATGTAAGTGATGACATGAGTAGGTTATTAGTAGTCAATAATAATTGTTTTGTAAATAAGGATTGATCCATCAATCTTTACTTGGACGACTCTCTTTAAAGATGATGTCACTCTCCATATGTTTACAATGAAATTAAGGATTTAAAGCCCATGCCCTAGCCTGCAATAGTTAGGCAAATTACATCGTTATTTACTATTTAATACTTGTTCTTTCATAATAAAATACTAATGACAATTTCTAGAGGATATTAATGAGATTTAATACTTATTATTCACATAATTAAAATTTTGCGAATACCATGACATTTTCTCAAAATTAGGTACTTTGCAGTGGCATGTGTTAAATATCCACATCAGTGGGCTTGGGCTGGGTTCCTCTAGGCCCAACCAAGATCGAGGCCCATGCACTTGCTTACAATTTTCTCTCAAAGGCCACAATTTCATTATATTTTTCAAAGTATTCATGTACACGCATGTAAGATTAAATGTTGGCTGGCTACACTCAGGTCATTGAATTTTTATTTATTTTAAATAAGTATGATAATTCTAGGTTACACCCAATTACCTTCGGTTTTAAGGATCTTCTATCTAGTTTTTTATGTTTTGGGGAAGGTTTTGGTCATTTTAATTTGTCTTTTTTCCTCTCCGCCTTTCTCAGTTTTTTTTGTCAATTCGGTTTGGTTCTATTTTCCTTTTATTGTTTTTATGTGTTTTCTATTTTCCTATTTTAGTTTTCCCATTCTTAATTTCTTTTTTCCATTTCCTAATTCATGAACTTATTAATGTGGTGGTTAGTGTAGACACATTTTTTTCTATATCATGAACATTTCTTAAAATTGTGGAAACAATCTATTACATGTGCATTATAACTTTTTAAAAAGTATTTAAATAATTATAAAATGTTATCAAGATTTTTTTAATGAATAGTATGCACTTTTTGACAAAGTTGGCGAACAAATTTTTAGACTTCCTGGATATTTAAAAAAATCATGGACATATTTTAAATGTGTGAATGCTTTTTAAATGAAATGAATATTTTTATGTTTGGTATAAATACTTTTTTCAAAGATGAGCAAACAAATGTTCCTATTTCATTAACATTTCTAGAAGTGATGATTATATTTTTAAACATGTGAAATTTTTACAATTGTCATGATTGTTTTTTGAATGGTACGAAAGTTTTATAAAATTATGCAAACAACTTTTAAAATTTCATGAACATTTAAAAAAATACCATGAACACATTTTCAATGTGTGAACATTTTTTAATGTCGCAATTGTTTCTCTAAACCATTCGAACAAACATGAAATTTCATGAACATTTCCTTAATGCGCGGTGAACTTCAATTTAAGTAATTTTTCCATATTATAACATTTTATCAGAATATAGATAAATATAGGAAAAGAGAAACACAAAAAGGAAAAAAAAACTGTGTGTAGGCGAATGTGAACTTCACCTGGATGTGGGCGAGTTGACTTGTCACGTGGTTGGGCTTTACCTTTGTGCAGTGCGCGTGTAGGCGAGCACGACTTGTAACTTGCAATAGGCGAGTTATATAGGGACCTCCTATAGGGCGCCTTATGCACCGGTTGAAGCTACGGGCTCTCACTGCTGCACCCAGGTGGGCCGGCCCACGAACACGCAACACTCGCAAAAAACAAAACTAGAAGCTTTTGGTCCTGCTGCGGAATCGAACGCGTGAACTGACCTCCAGTACCTGGTTGGCTAACCACTAGACCAACTAGTTACTTGTGTAACATAGTAGCGCGACAGTGCAAAAGTATAGCGAACTATACCCACGTTATTTATTGCACACGCATTGCCAGGTACTTTTTGAATTATTTGAAACAAGTTAGAAAACGTGATATCTTTTGAAAAATACGTGAACAAATTTCGGAAGTCCACAAATTTAAAACAGAATCGGGAATTAGAAAAGTTCATGTATTCAAAAAAGTTCACGAATTCACAAAAATTTCATTAAAATTGAAAAAAGTTCATCGATTTTGAAAATAGTTCATCGGTTCTCAAAAAAAATTCATCGATTTTGAAAATAGTTCGTCGGTTCTCAAAAAAAGTTCACCGATTTTGAAAAAAAGTACTTCGATTTCAAAAAGAGTTCATCGATTACAAAAAAAGTTCATTGATTTTCAAAAAAGTTCACAAAAATCTGAAAAAAAGTTCATCAAATTCGAAAATAGTTCATCAAATTTGGAAAAAGTCCATTGATTTAAAAAAAAAGTTCATCTAATTTGAAAAAAAAATCAGGAAATTTGGAAGAAAAGTTCATCGATTCTGCAAGAAGCTCACTGAATATGAAAAAAGTTCATCAATTTTGCAAGAAGTTCACCGAATATGAAAAAAGTTCATCGATTTTGAAGAAAACTTCATCGAATTTGAAAGAAAGTTCATAAAATTGAAAAAAAGTTCGTCGATTTGGAAGAAAACTCGCGAGTTTAAAAACGAAAGAAAAAAAGAAAAGGGCAGAAAGAAAGAACAACTGAAAAAAAGAAAAAAGAAACAAACGCGAGAACAAAAGATGGAAAAAGATTGAAATAATCATGGAAGCTTGTTTGGCTATGTTGGTTAGCGCGACCTGTTCAGAATCCCGCGGCGCAGGTTCGAACCCCACCTGAAACGGGCGCAACGGGCGCTGTTTAGGATTTGCCAGTTATAGATGCTCCCATCTAAAGGACCAGCTTTGTCATTAATTTACGAGCAATTGGGCCTGTTGAGTTGGAAATCCGGCCTGCCAATGGGTTGGTCGCCAACAACAATTTTAATTTGCCTAAAAAAACAATTTTAATCCAATTACGACTCTGGAAGTCAAACGGATTCTGCTCTGGTTTCGTTTTTGAATGAAAAATGGAACCGTGGGGGTGTTTTGCCCTCCTGTCAGTCTAAAAATTACGACTCTGGAACAGAGAGGGAAAAACGGAGATCTCAAAAAGTAGAGGGGGGAAAGGACGGTGAGTCGAGGGCTCAAGGCACGGGAGATCAGATCAATCAAACACTCGCAAAAAAAAACTGATCAACCGAATGATGGCCAGTGAGGAGGGTTCATTCAATCGTTGCACCACCAGATGCATGGATGCGAAGGCAGCAGCGTCCGCCGGCGAGGAGAGTGTGCTGAAGCAATGCTAGCCTGGTCCGACCTCCGACGAAGAAGTGCTGGCGAGGAGGGTGCGCCGGTGAACGCAGAGGAGGCGACATCAGGCGGCGAGTCTCCACAAAAGATGATGCGCACCACAAGAAGGAAGGAGACGTCGAAGGAGGAGGCACCATTGAGAAAGATGACCCGGCTGCCGCAGGAGGATTTCGGTCGGATCCTTTCGTGGGTGATGGATGACAGTCGCATCCCTGAGCGCCACACACAACGATGACCTGATTCCGTCGCCGGAAGAGAAGATGGATGTGGAACTAGTGAGCCTCTACGACGAGGCGCGCCTGTTCTACGAAATTAGCGAGAGACACATGAAATTTCAGGCCTCGATCCGTAGCGAGTATGAGAATCGTGGTTACCTAGTCGATGATGACTTCCGCGCTAAAAAGGCTGAAAGTAAATCATGCTTACGAGGAGTTTAAGTTAGAGCATCGCGTTTTTTCTGCCTTATTATGAACCCTTTTTTTTGCAGGGAATTTAGAGCTTTTATTCAAACGAAAGCATTCTCTGAGCAGTCAGCAATAAGGCTGCTGATCAGGAAGCTGGGAGTCTCCGTAAACCAGCTTTCGGTGCCAGTCACCGTGCAAGCACGCTTTGCACAAAGATGAGCTGGACCATTGGCTGGTCTACTTACATGTTGGATTACAAAAGAATGAAAACTATCAGAAAGCTCTTCAATTTCTAAGATAACTGGTGCCACAACTGAACGACTGCTGAGGTGAGTGTTCCAGAGGTTGACCACCTCCAGGCTATCAGTCTCGACCACCACATGCGTAAACCCTCTGAGATTTGCAAAAATTACTCCATCCCGAACTGCAAGGGCCTCCGCTATCATGGGGTCAGTAACTCCAGGGTGTGGTTTACACCAAGCACCTAACAGGGCTGTGGATGATCTTGCAACACCACCAGCTCCACTTTTGCCTTCGTCATGAACGACTGCTGCATCGGTGTTTATCTTAACTTGATCTGATTCTGGAGGCCGCCACCCATGCCCTGGCAAAACTTTTATGTGTTGTACGGGAATATCAAGTAGGGCCAGAGCTTCTCGAGTAAGTCTCATCGAGTTGGCCGGGACGAGTTTATCCCCATCATGCATCCATCTATTCCGGGAAGTCCAAATAGACCACATCACAGTGATTATTGTTGCTTGGTCTCTCTGTGAGAACATTGGTTCACATAAAATTTCAGCTACCCAAGTTGTGGGATGGAGGCGCGGTAGTTTGACATCCAGTAGCTTGCGCGCTTCGTCCCAAAAACCCCGAGCATGTGAACATGATATGAGTGCATGTTGTAGATCTTCTTCATGTGATTGACAAAGCTTGCATGTACTGATTACTCGGATATGTCGATGCTTTAGTGTGCGTTCATCTGGCAGTATACCTCGAAGTACCCTCCACCAGAACACGCGCACTTTAGGTACCACCTTGAGAGACCAGAGAGCTTTCCACAACTGATGTTTATCAACTGAAGCTTCTGTAACCGGCCCTTCTTCTCGAGCTTGATGCTCTTTCTAAATCACTAGAGCTCGGTACGCTGACTTAACAGTGTAGTTACCTGTCCTCTCATGTGCCCATGCCATTGTATCTGCACCCCCTCCGCGCCGTAGAGGAATATTCAGTATAGCCTCTGCATCCGGTGCGATAAAGTTCTGCCGAACAAGATCCTGTTTCCAGGACCAGTTATCTACATCAATCAGGTCACTGACTAGTGAGATAGTAGGCGCCATTGGTGTCAACAATGGTGTCCTTGTAGGAGTTGTAGGAATCCACTTGTCAGTCCATGAATTGATAGAAGTACCATCACCGACCCGCAGCACAATACCCGCAAGCAAGGCCTCACGACCTGCAATGGTGGCCCACCAAATTGCTGACGCGGCCTTGGGTACCGTAGCTTGCAAGAAGTCAGGTTCTGGGAAGTACCTGCCCTTCATGACTCTTGCACAAAGAGATGTAGGGTTTGTCATTAGATGCCACCCATGTTTGCCAAGAAGAGCGAGGTTAAACATATGTAGATCACAGAAGCCCATGCCTCCTTGACATTTAGGTTTCGTGAGCTCCTGTAACACCCCGGATGTAATTTACCTTATTTGTATTCCAACTCTTGCCGTTTCCGGCACTAAATTATTTTATTTCCTCGGTGTCGGGTTTTTGTCTCCGTGTGTTTTGTCTTTGTCATGCATCTCATATCATGTCATCATGTGCATTACATTTGCATACGTGTTCGTCTCATGCATTCGAGCATTTTCCCCGTTGTCCGTTTTGCATTCCGGCGCTCCTATGTCCTCCGGTGTCCCTTTCTACCTCTTTTCGTGTGTGGGTGTTAAACATTTTCGGATTGGACCGAGACTTGTCATGCGGCCTTGGTTTACTACCGATAGACCGCCTGTCAAGTTTCGTACCATTTGGACTTCGTTTGATACTCCAACGGTTAACTGAGGGACCAAAAAGGCCTCGTGTGTGTTGCAGCCCAACACCCCTCCCAAGTGGCGAAAAACCCACCAAAAACCCCTCCATCACCTAGAGTGTTCGATCACGATCGCGTGGCCGCAAACCGTGCTCAATTTGGAGTCTCCTAGCTCCCTCTAACTCTATAAATAGACCCCCCCACGAAAATCACGGGTCTCTACCACCCCTAACCCTAGTCCAAATCCCCTCTCCGCCGCCGAACAATGTCCACCGCGCCGGACACCGCAGCCGCCGCTGCACTGCGCCAATAGGGCGCTGCCACGTGGCTCCCCGCCACCCGCCGCCACCGAGGCCCGCGCAGCCCAGCACCGGCCCCCGAGCCCGTTCCCCACGCCGCCGCCCTTCGCCTCGTCTTCTCCGCCTGGGGAGCCGACGCCCGACCCCGCTCCTCGCCGCGCCACCTCTCCCTCCGCCGCGCCGCCACACGCGCCGGCCGAAGTTGCTCACCGGCCGAGGTGCCTAGCCGCGCCACCGCCGGCCACCACCGCGGCGCCCCTCGCCGGCGCCGCCCGAGGCCTCCCCGTCCTTCTCTCGACCCCGGCGAGCTCCTTCTCGGCAAGTCCGGTGACGTCCCGCGACGAACTCCGACAGCTACATTGTTCTCTGTCGATCCTCGGCTTCCGTGCACGATCTGGATCTCAGATCCAAAATCTCGGGTTGATTTTTTCGTCCCAAACTCTAACATTTTTGCATTCTTTAACATGCCATAACTTCCTCATGGTAGCCCTGATTCGTGCGTGGAGCATATCAAAATGTTCGTCTCGACGAGTTCATCATTTCATCTCATTGCATCATTTTCATTTGAGCTCATCTTAATACCCGAAATGCTGTTGGAAGAGGGCTATGTGATGATTATGTCAGATCTGTTTCAGCAAATGGCCTTTTGTCATTTTTGCCATGATTAATGTATGCATGCTATGATCCTGAGCTCTACATGTGTTTTGTAGAATGCCATGCCATCTTTACAGGGATGTATGCCATGTATTTTTGTGATCTATTTGGTGACTAGCACAAGCATGCAAAGTAGCTTACTCAATGATGCTGATTTCAGGGACTTAGAATTTCACTAAGTCCTTGCCCTGTCATTATTTTTATGCCATATATTCATGTTGTTTCCTAGTGATCCGTGCCTCTTTTGAGTATGATCAGTAAGGATGTTTTGTTGATAATGTTTTGCTATATCCATCCATGTCTTTGTTTGCATTTATGGAGCACCCTAGCTTGAGTGAATCGAGCTCTACTTTTGCTATAAAATGTTCCTGGCAGATTGTTAACATGTTTAGCAATTTTGCCGAGCTTGTTGAAGTTGATCCGTGCATGCTATGATGTTGTTCTTGCCATGTATAGCTTCTATTCCATGTCTATTTGCTGGGTGTATGCTTATTTTGTCATGCAATGCCCCGTACTGAGTGCATCGAGCTCGTAAACATGCCTACTCATTATCAGTTTTGCCATGCTCCAGTTTTTCACCAAGTCTGAAACTGTTTATGTTTTTGCTATGTTCACATGCTTGCAATTGTATTTTCTGATCCCTTTTGACTCATGGTCACTAAGGGACTTTTGTTATATGCTTTGAGTATCTTCATGCTTTTCTTTTCTTTGCCCTTATATGTTCATGTAGCATGTAGTTTTCATGCTCTAAACATTGCTTCCTGATGATAAATTCCTGATATGCTGTTAATTTCACTAAGTCTGAAACCTGTTATCTTTTGCACTTTTGCCATGCTTGTTTGAGCTTGCTATTGAGTGAATTAGCCGTAGCTCAGTGTTCATCTTTTATCAAGCATCATGAGTGGACCCCTGCCATGTATTTTGTTGTCATGTTGGAGTGTTGTAGCATGTTGTTCTTGATGCATTTAGATGGTCTCGTGTTGATTATCGCAGACCCGTGCCATATTTGTTTTGCTTGCCATTTCCAAACCGTGCATCCGATTCCGGTGATCTTTATATCGATTTCGACCGAAATCAACTCACCTTTCCAGTGGCACTCTTGGTTTTTTCCAAGTTGAGGCCAGGTTCATTCATTCCTTTCCAAATCATGCATATGCATCACATACCGCATCCCGCATATCATACCATGTTTGCATCTTGTTGCTTGAGCTTTACACGTGGTTGATTGTGTTCCCTTTTGCTTGTTGTCTTTCTTTGGATAGAGCCGGGAGACGAGTACGTGAATGAGGAGCCCGTTGAGTACACTTACGAGGATCAAGGCAACTCTGAGAACTTTGCACGCATGCAAGATGACCATACCCTCGAAATCACTTCTATCTTTGCTTGCTAGATGCTCGCTCTTTTGCTATGCCTACGCTACGATACCTACCACTTGCTTATCATGCCTCCCAAATTGCCATGTCAAACCCCTAACCCACCATGTCCTAGCAAACCGTTGTTTGGCTATGTTACCGCTTTGCTCAGCCCCTCTTATAGCATTGCTAGTTGCAAGTGAAGATTGGAGACTGTTCCTTGTAGGAACATTGTTTATTGTTGGGATATCACAATATTATCTGGTTTATCTTAATGCACCTATATACTTGGTAAAGGGTGGAAGGCTCGGCCTTATGCCTGGTGTTTTGTTCCACTCTTGTCGCCCTAGTTTCTGTCATATCGGTGTTATGTTCCCAGATTTTGCGTTCCTTACACGGTTGGGTTATAATGGGAACCCCTTGACAGTTCGCCTTGAATAAAACTCTTCCAGCAATGCCCAACATTGGTTTTACCATTCGCCGCCTAGCCTTTTTCCCTTGGGTTTTGCGGACTCAAGGGTCATCTTTATTTTAACCCCCCCGGGCCAGTGCTTCTCTAAGTGTTGGTCCAACTGAGCGATGTCCGGGGCTACCAGGGGCAACTCTGGGCTGGCCTACCCGACGTCTTGCTCATCCAGTGTGCCCTGAGAACGAGATATGTGCAGCTCCTATCGGGATTTGTCAGCACATCTGGGTGGTGTTGCTGGTTTTGTTTTACCATTGTCGAGGATGTCTTGTAACCGGGATGCCGAGTCTGATCGGATTGTCTTGGGAGAAGGAATATCCTTCGCTGACCGTGAGAGCTTGTGATGGGCTAAGTTGGGACTCCCCTGCAGGGATTTGAACTTTCGAAAGCCGTGCCCGCGGTTATGGGCAGATGGGAATTTGTTAATGTCCGGTTGTAGATAACATGAAACTTAACTTAATTAAAATGCACCAACCGCGTGTGTAACCGTGATGGTCTCTTCTCGGTGGAGTCCGGGAAGTGAACACGGTGTTGGAGTAATGCTTGACGTAGGTTGTTATAGGATCACTTCTTGATCATAGTTGTTCGACCGTGCCTTTCCTTCTCTTCTCGCTCTCTTTTGCGAATATGTTAGCCACCATATATGCTAGTCGCTTGCTGCAACTCCACATCATACCTTTACCTTACCTATAAGCTTAAATAGTCTTGATCTCGAGGGTGTGAGATTGCTGAGTCCCCGTGACTCACAGATTACTTCCAAAACCAGATGCAGGGACCGATGATGCCGCTCCAGATGATATGACCGAGCTCAAGTGGGAGTTCGATGAAGACTCTCGTCCTTACTATGTGTCCTTCCAAGATGATCAGTAGTGGTGCCCAGTTGGGGCGATCGGGGTCTTTGTCGCATTTGGGGGTTGATCTTTATTTTGGTTCCGTAGTCAGACCTTGAGTGTATTGGATGAATGTAATGACTTATTTATGTATTTGTGTGATGTGGCGAGTGTAAGCCAACTATGTACCTTTTTCCTTTATTTATGTACATGGGTTGTTTGCGAAGATTACCTCACTTGCGACATTGCTTTCAATGCGGTTATGCCTCTAAGTCGTGCTTCGACACGTGGGAGATATAGCCGCATCGAGGGCGTTACAAGTTGGTAATCAGAGCCTTCCCCGACCTTAGGAGCCCCCTGCTTGATCGAATCGTTGGTGTTGTTGAGTCTAGAAAAATGTTTTGAGTCATTTAGGATTATATATATCGAAGAGTTAGGAATTCTTTTTTACTCCTCAGTCCCTTCGTCGCTCTGGTGAGGCATCCTGACATAGAGTTTTGACTCTTCTCTTCTCAAATTTCACTAAAAAAAATTTAGGATCACGCAGGTATCTTGGAATCTTTCCGATGGTTTTGTGACGAGAACATTGTTCTTGGTGCCTCCTGTCATTTAGGGGTTGTGGCAGTGTCCCGGGGAGTTGAGCTCCGAGGTGTTGTCGTCACAATTTTATCGTTGAGATTCTGGAATACCTGAGTTTCGCCGACATCGAAAATCTCTTTTATATAGTTGTTGGTGAGATAACCTCGACGCCACCCAGTACTGGGGCGGGAGTTCGGGAGTATTGCCATAACTCGTATAACGGATGCTTTTCGAAGGTTGAGGTAAATGATTTCCGAAGGTTTCTTGGTTATGTGTTGAAGGATGGATACAGGTGGATGTAGGATTTGCTAGCTTTGGGTGAGATATTATGCTTCCCCTGTATCCCCAACACCTAATTGCATAACCAGAAAGGTTCGGGAGTTTCATAGGTGGGAATTCTTGTAGCTCTAGTTCTTCTTTCGCGGATATTTGGTTTGTGATTGGGTAATCCTCACCAAGTATTTTTTTCTTGTCCGTACCTTGTTGTTTTATTCTTCTACCTCTATCTAAGTGGCTTCTCAATTTATGGAAATGTGACCATTTCAATTGGAATGCATTCGTTCATTTTGTTCGGATGTTAAGACTTTATGTTGCAATTTCTATCCGTTGGATTCAGCTTCAATATATGCCTGTCAAGATGCTAATGGATGTCACCTCTTCAGGATGGCTCCTGCTAAGGGTCAAAATCAGAATCAGGATCCGCTACCACCACCTCCACCTCCAGAGGCATGGCAAGCTGTGATGGCCGCTACCAATGCAAACATGCAGCTGATCATGCAAATTATGCAAGAGCGCAACCAAGGGAATCATGGCCATGGAAACAATCAGAATTAGTTTGCTACACTCAACCAGTTCCTCGCTAATCAGCCAAAGACCTTCAGCAACTGTGTCGAGGCCTCAGACGCTGATGATTGGCTCGTGGATATATGCAAGCATTTCGAGTGCAGTAACATCAGGCCTGAGGACTTTGTCAAGTTTGCCTCCTTCCAACTCAAAGACCAAGTTGCAGAATGGTTTCAGCAGTACAAAGATTCCAGAGGAGGCCGTGCGATTACCTGGGATGAATTCCGTCAAGACTTCAGAGCTCATCACATTCCTCAGAGTGTTGTTGAAAGCAAGCGTGAGGAATTCCGCAACCTGAAGCAAGGCAGCTTGTCTGTTTACCAGTATAACATTCTGTTCCAGAGGCTCGCTCGTTTCGCCAAGCAGGACGTCCCTGGCAAGAAGAGCATGATTTACCAGTTCAGGGGTGGCCTCAGAGAAGATCTTCAACTAGCTCTCGTCCTCTTTGAGCCCAAGAAGTACGATGAGTTCTACAATATGGCAATGAAGCAAGAGACTGCTCAACTCAAGTGCGATGCTTCCAAGAAGCGAGTCATAGATGCAACTCCTTCTTCCTCAACCCAAGTGGCTTCTAAGCAGCAAAAGTATTGGCTGCCTCCTCCTCTGTTTCGTCAGCCTTATCAGCAGAAGGGCAAAGATAGCAATGGATCTTCCCACCCACCCAACCCTGGCTTTCAGAACAAGACTTCGTCTCAAGCTCCAAGATCAAGTGCTCCGTATCACCGTCCGCTCTCGGAGGTCACGTGCAACAAGTGTCAGCAGAAGGGTCACTATGCCAACAAATGCTTCAATCAGAGGCATCTCCCTCCTCCTCCTGTGAGATCTGCCAGCACCGCAGTGGTCAAGCATAAACCCAAGTCTGCTAAGATCAACATGATGAACGCAGCTCAGGCAGAGGAGTTGTCAGATGTCATCATGGGTAACCTTCCAGTTAATGATATTCCTGCAAGAGTTCTTTTTGATACTGGGGCATCTTTGTCATTTTTATCGAAGCCTTTTGCATCCATGCATGGTGTGCATACTGTTGATTTGCCTAAGCCGATAGCGGTTTCTTCTCCGGGTTTGTTCATGAACACCAAAATGATGGCTCCGGGTGTTACTATCACGTTGGGTGACTACAAGTTTCTTTCTTCTCCAATGGTCCTTGGTAACTCGGATATTGATCTTATTCTCGGAATGGACTGGCTTTCTAAGAACAAGGCTCAGCTTGATTGTGCTGCCAGGCAGATTCAATTGACTCATTCGTCTGAGGATGTTATGATCTTTGCCACTCGGGATGATACCATTCGACTGTTTTCTCTCAATGAGAAGGGCGAGCTGGATGCCATCTCTCAAATTCCAGTCGTTTGCAAATATCAAGACGTCTTTCCAGAAGAGCTTCCAGGAATGCCTCCGCATCGGCCAGTTGAATTCGTCATCGATCTTGAGCCTGGCACGGAACCTGTTTGCAAATGTCCTTACAAGCTTGGACCTGAAGAGTTGAAGGAGCTGAAGAAACAACTCGATATTCAAGAGCGAATGGGTCTCATCCGACCTAGTTCTTCTCCCTGGGGTTGTGGTGTTCTTTTTGTGAAGAAAAAGGATGGAACGGACCGACTTTGTGTCGACTACCGTCCATTGAACAAGAAGACTATAAAGAACAAGTACCCACTTCCCAACATCAACGAGCTGTTTGAACAACTCAAAGGTGCTCAAGTTTTCTCCAAGCTTGATCTCTGTATGGGCTATCATCAGATTCGCATTCATGAGCAAGATATTCCCAAGACAGCATTCAGAACAAGCTATGGTTCATATGAATACACTGTCATGTCTTTTAGCCTCGTCAACGCTCCTCTGACATTCTCTCGCATGATGAATTTCATCTTCAACACCTACACAAATGACTTTGTCTTGGTCTACCTCGATGACATTTTGGTCTTTTCCAAGAACAAGGAAGATCATGCCAAGCACTTGCTTTTGGTGCTGGATAAGCTCTGAGAACATCAGTTCTATGCCAAGTTTTCAAAGTGCGAGTTTTGGCTCGATGAGGTTCTCTACCTTGGGCATATCATCTCTGCCAAGGGCATAGCGGTTAATCCTGAGAAGGTGTCTGCAATTGTGAATTGGGAACCACCTCAGAACGTGAAGCAACTCCGCAGCTTCCTTGGGCTCGCAAGCTATTGTCGAAGGTTCGTCGAGAACTTCTCAAAGATCGCAAAGCCTCTTTCCAACCTTCTCCATAAGCATGTTAAGTACGTCTGGTCTCCTGAATGTGACATCGCTTTCAACACCCTGAAAGAGAAGTTAGTCACTGCTCCAGTTCTGACTCCTCCTGATGAATCCAAACCGTTTGAGGTCTTCTGTGATGCTTCTCTTCAAGGTCTTGGTGCAGTGTTGATGCAAGAGAAGAAAGTTGTGGCTTATACCTCTCGCCAGGTGAAGCCCAACGAAAAGAACTACCCCACTCACGACCTCGAGTTGGCGGAAGTTGTGCATGCTCTTTTAACTTGGAGACATCTCTTATTGGGAAGAAAAGTGGACATCTTCACTGACCACAAGAGTCTCAAGTACATCTTCACTCAGCCAAACCTCAACCTCAGGCAGACTCATTGGGTCAAAATGATTCAAGAGTATAATCCGAGTATCGAATATACTCCAGGCAAGGCCAATGTAATTGCTGACGCATTGAGCACAAAGGCTTACTGCAACAGTCTGATTCTCAAGCCTTACCAACCCGAGCTTTATGAAGCTTTCCGCAAACTCAATCTGCAAGTTGTTTCTCAAGGATTTATCGCCAACCTCCAAGTCTCTCCTACTTTGGAAGACCAGATTCGCGAGGCTCAACTTCTTGATGCTATGGTGAAGAAGGTGAAGATTGGGATTGCCAAGAGTCAACCCAAGTACAAGTGCTATCGCCTTGATGACAAGGATACTCTATTCTTCGAGGATCGCATTGTTGTGCCTAAAGGTGACCTTCGTAAAGTCATTATGAATGAGGCTCACAATTCACTCCTCTCTATCCACTCTGGAAGTACAAAGATGTACCATGACCTCAAGCAGTCGTATTGGTGGACTCGAATGAAGCGTGAGATTGCTCAGCTCGTGAATGAATGTGATGTCTGCAGAAGAGTGAAGGCAGAACACCAACGACCAGCTGGTCTCCTCCAACCTCTTGCCATTCCAGAATGGAATTTTGACCATATTGAGATGGACTTCGTGTAGGAGATATGCCCTAGAGGCAATAATAAATGATATTATTTATCTCCGAGTTCATAATTATGTTTATGTTCCATGCTATAACTGATATGGTTCTCGAGTCTGCAATAACCACGAGGCTCGGAGGAAGACTCATATGCACGTGTGGAATAATAAACGGTAAAAATGTATTCCTAGTCTGGCCTCTAAGACTAGCTCAAGTGTTGCATGATGGTTCTGTTTTCCTGATCATGGGCATGTCTATGCCAGCAACCTTGAGGGCACAATGTTAAGAGAACATTTGTGTTGAATCGACCCGGATTGATGTTATGCTAAGAGATTCATTCGTCACAAGTTAATGGTACATAACACAGAGATGGTTAACGTTTGCATGATTCCTTAGACCATGAGAGTATCGAGTTTCTTCATGCTTGCTTCATGAACTTTGGGGTTTGTTAAACGTCATCCGTAAATGGGTGGCTATTACGGTGGCTTACGGGTTCATGGAAAAGTGTGTCAAGTAACTTGATAGCTCAAGATTGGGATTTGCTCCTCCGACGATGGAGAGATATACTCGGGCCCTCTTGGTATTACGGTATCCATCATCGTCTGGCCAGACACAATGTGATTTGATCACTGGGATGCCGGAACACGGAAACGAGAAAAGAGAACAAAACCAGTAACGAGGTAACTTGCATGGTGGACAAATGGTTCGTCCACGGGGATGCAACAAATCTCACCTCGGGTGTTTGCGACATATCACGAAGCAACAGGAATAGCTCACTGCAATTGGAGGTTCACTCGAATATTTATTCGTGTGGGTATAGGGGTCAATATGGGTGTCCACGGCTCCGATGTTGATCATTGATCGGAAGGGGTTCCGGGTCATGTCTATACTTCACCGAACCTATAGGGTCACACGCTTAAGGGTCATCTATCTGCTGAATACTAGACAAGGAGTCTGAGAGAAAATCACCGAAAAAGTTTCGGACACCGGAAAATTTTTCGGACAGCGGAAAAGGTTCCGCGGAGAGAGGTCATCGGATGAGTTTCGATGAAACTGAAAAGTTGTTTCAGGGGATACCATTAAGTCAAATTGGTTTCGGCACATGCCTGATAATTCTTGGAGGGTGCCAGAATCATTCTGGAAGCTTTCTGGAATTTTCCGGGATAAAAACCGGATATGCTCCGGAGCTGCCGGAACCACTTCAGATGCTTTTCGTAGATGAAAATCACTAAACCGGAATTGTTTCGGAACGCGTTGAAAATCATTTTGGTGGGTACTGGAAATGTTCTTAGCCCACATAAATATTTTCAGTTCGAACGGACGCTGAAAAATGTCATCGTGAATAGTGAAAATCAGCTTTATGGTTACTTTATGGAAAGCCACCTTTTGGGGCTTTGCTCCAAAAGATCTTGGGGATGACATGGATGGATAGGAGCCATTTTTGGGCCCCTCATGGGGGTGTGGCCGGCCACATGGGGTATCCCCCCTTGGGGACCCTCTTGTTCCTTGGTTTCACTCCTAGGTCCTTGTGGAAGGACTTCATTCATGTGCATTTTGGGTTTTTGTGTCAAACTACCCTACCCCTTGGGATTTCCTATAAATAGAGGTGGAGGGGAAGCCCTCCACACTCACTCTTTCTCACATACAAGTGCCATGCATGATCTGGCTTCTCTCTCCCTCCCAGCGAAACAGTTTCATAGAGCCGAAAGGCTGTCTGGGTTCCGGCAGGAACTAGTTCTGGACGGCGAAGCCCTGCCGGATAGATGACACCGTATCTGTGCAACTCTGTAGAGAGGTCGTAGTTTCGATCTTAGTGCCCGAGGGGCTGTTCGAGAATGCCTCCCAAAGGGCTGTCCGCAACACCGTCCGGGGGACTGTTCGACCGCCTCCCGGAGGGCTGTCTGAGGAGCAGATGAGGGTATACATCCTCGCGGTTGGGAGGTTGTAAATCCTAGCTGCGGGGATCTGCACCGCCGATCGTCATCGACTCTACTTCCCGCTGCGCTACGAGTCGGTAACGAAACAGATCAAACCTTGTATGCAGTCTCCATAGTGGTCCTGGGCTGGTGCGTAGGTCGGAAATTTTTTGTTTTCTGCTGCGTTACCCAACACTTCGTGACTGGATTTCCAAAGTCCAAGCGTGGCAATGATGCTATCTTCGTTGTCATCGACAAGCTCACTAAAGTGGCTCATTTCCTTCCTATCAAAGAATCTATCACAGCAGCTCAATTGGCAGAGCTATATACCTCCCGGATTGTCTCTCTGCACGGCATTCCGCAGTTGATATCTTCAGATCGTGGCAGCATCTTCACCTCGAAGTTTTGGGATTCTTTTCAGAAGGCCATGGGCACCAACATTCGCTTCAGCACAGCTTTTCATCCTCAAACTAGTGGCCAAGTCGAGCGAGTAAATCAGATTCTTGAAGATATGCTCAGGGCTTGCGTCATCTCTTTCGGCATGAAGTGGGAAGATTGTCTTCCATATGCTGAGTTCTCCTACAACAACATCTTTCAAGCGAGTTCGGGCAAGGCCCCATTCGAAATTCTCTAGGGCAGGAAGTGTCGTACTCCTCATAACTGGTCAGAGACTGGTGAACGTCAACTTCTTGGAAATGACTTGATCACAGAGGCAGAAGAGATGTGCAAAGTCATTCGTGATAATCTCAAAGCCGCGCAATCGCGCTAGAAGAGCTACTATGATAGCAAGCATCGTGACTTGGCTTTCGAGATCGGCGACCATGTCTACCTCTGCGTCTCTCCAATGAAAGGTACTCGTCGCTTTGGTATTAAAGGGAAGCTTGCCCCTAGATACATGGGTCCTTTCAAGATCGTCAGCAAAAGAGGCGATCTCACCTATCAACTTGAGCTTCCCTCCAACTTTGCAAACGTGCACGACATGTTTCATGTCTCTCAGCTCCGCAAGTGTTTCAAGACTCCCGACCGCACCGTCAACTTCGAAGACATTGATCTCCAAGAAGACCTGTCTTATCATGAGCTCCCCGTTGCTATCCTTGAAGAAACTGAGCGCAAGACTCGCAACAAGTCTATCAAATTCTTCAAAGTCAAGTGGTCACATCATTCCGACCATGAATCCACCTGGGAACGCGAGGATTACCTCTGTTCTGAGTATCCGGAGTTTTTTCAGTCCTAGATCTCAGGACAAGATCCTTTCATAGTGGTGGAGTGTTGTAACACCCCGGATGTAATTTACCTTATTTGTATTCCAACTCTTGCTATTTCCGGCACTAAGTTATTTTATTTCCTCGGTGTTGAGTTTTTGTCTTCGTGTGTTTTGTCTTTGTCATGCATCTCATATCATGTCATCATGTGCATTGCATTTGCATACGTGTTCGTCTCATGCATTCGAGCATTTTCCCCGTTGTCCGTTTTGCATTCCGGCGCTCCTATGTCCTCCGGTGTCCCTTTCTACCTCTTTTCGTGTGTGGGTGTTAAACATTTTCGGATTGGACCGAGACTTGTCATGCGGCCTTGGTTTACTACTGGTCGAACGCATGTCAAGTTTCGTACCATTTGGACTTTGTTTGATACTCCAACGGTTAACCGAGGGACCGAAAAGGCCTCGTGTGTGTTGCAACCCAACACCCCTCCCAAGTGGCCCAAAACCCACCAAAAACCCCTCCAACACCTAGAGCGTTCGATCACGATCGCGTGGCCGCAAACCGTGCTCAATTTGGAGGCTCCTAGCTCCCTCTAACTCTATAAATAGATCCCCCCACGAAAATCCCGGGTCTCTACCACCCCTAACCCTAGTCCAAATCCCCTCTCCGCCGTCGGACAATGTCCTCCGCGCCGGACACCGCAGCCGCCGCCGCACTGCGCCAATAGGGCGCTGCCACGTGGCTCCTCGCCACCCGCCGCCGCCGAGGCCCGCGCGGCCCAGCGCTGGCCCCCGAGCCCGTTCCCCACGACGCCGCCCTTCGCCTCGTCTTCTCTGCCTGGGGAGCCGCCGCCCGACCCCGCTCCTCGCCGCGCCACCTCTCCCTCCGTCGCGCCGCCACCCGCGCCGGCCGGAGTTGCTCACCGGCTGAGGCGCCTCGCCGCGCCACCACCGGCCACCACCGCGGCGCCCCTCGCCGACGACGCCCGAGGCCTCCCCGTCCTTCTCCCGACCCCGGCGAGCTCCTTCTCGGCAAGTCCGACGACATCCCGCGACGAACTCCGGTAGCTACATTGTTCTCTGTCGATCCTCGGCTTCCGTGCACGATATGGATCTCAGATCCAAAATCTCGGGTTGATTTTTTCGTCCCAAACTCTAACATTTTTGCATTCTTTGACATGCCATAACTTTCTCATCGTAGCTCCGATTCGTGCGTGGAGCATATCAAAATGTTCGTCTCGACGAGTACATCGTTTCATCTCATTGCATCATTTTCATTTGAGCTCATCTTGATACCCGAAATGCTGTTGAAAGAGGGCTATGTGATGATTATGTCAGATCTGTTTCAGCAAATGGCCTTTTGTCATTTTTGCCATGATTAATGTGTGCATGCTATGATCCTGAGCTCTACATGTGTTTTGTAGAATGTCATGCCATCTTTGCAGGGTGTATGCCATGTATTTTTGTGATCTATGTGGTGACTAGCACAAGCATGCAAAGTAGCTTACTCAATGATGCTGATTTCAGGGACTTTGAATTTCACCAAGTCCTTACCCTGTCATTATTTTTATGCCATATGTTCATGTTGTTTCCTAG
Source organism: Triticum aestivum (assembly GCF_018294505.1). Lineage (NCBI taxonomy): Eukaryota > Viridiplantae > Streptophyta > Magnoliopsida > Poales > Poaceae > Triticum > Triticum aestivum. The sequence goes on along the minus strand of NC_057797.1, from coordinate 721,155,068 downwards.
TGATCCGTACCTCTTTTGAGTATGATCAGTAAGGATGTTTTTTTGATAATGTTTTGCTATATCCATCTATTTCTTTGTTTGCATTTATGGAGCACCCTAGCTTGAGTCAATCGAGCTCTACTTTTGCTATAAAATGTTCCTGGCAGATTGTTAACATGTTTAGCAATTTTGTCGAGCTTGTTGAAGTTGATCCATGCATGCTATGATGTTGTTCTTGCCATGTCTAGCTTTTATTCCATGTCTATTTGATGGGTGTATGCTTAGTTTGTCATGCAATGCCTCGTACTGAGTGCATCGAGCCCGTAAACATGCCTACTCGTTATCAGTTTTGCCATGCTCCAGTTTTTCACCAAGTCTGAATCTGTTTATGTTTTTGCTATGCTCACATGCTTGCAATTGTATTTTCTGATCCCTTTTGACTCATGGTCACTAAGGGACTTTTGTTATATGCTTTGAGTATCTTCATGCTTTGCTTTTCTTTGCCCTTATATGTTCCTGTAGCATGTAGTTTTCATGCTCTAAACATTGCTTCCTGATTCCTGATATGCTGCTAATTTCACTAAGTCTGAAACATGTTATCTTTTGCACTTTTGCCATGCTTGTTTGAGCTTGCTATTGAGTGAATTAGTTGTAGCTCAGTGTTCATATTTTATCAAGCATCATGAGTGGATCCCTGCCATGTATTTTGTTGTCATGTTGGAGTGATGTAGCACGTTGTTCTTGATGCATTTAGATGGTCTCATGCTGATTATCGCAGACCGGTACCATATTTGTTTTGCTTGCCATTTCCAAACCGTGCATCCGATTCCGGCGATCTTTATATCGATTTCAACCGAAATCAACTCACCTTTCCAGTGGCACTCTTGGTTTTTTCCAAGTTGAGCCCAGATTCATTCATTACTTTCCAAATCATGCATATGCATCGCATACCGCATCCCGCATATCATACCATGTTTGCATCTTGTTGCTTGAGCTTTGCACGTGGTTGATTGTGTTCCCTTTTGCTTGTTGTCTTTCTCTGGATAGAGCCAGGAGACGAGTACGTGAACGAGGAGCCCGTTGAGTACACTTACGAGGATCAAGGCAACTCTGAGAACTTTGCACGCATGCAAGATGACCATACCCTCGAAATCACTTCTATCTTTGCTTGCTAGATGCTCGCTCTTTTGCTATGCCTATGCTACGATACCTACCACTTGCTTATCATGCCTCCCAAATTGCCATGTCAAACCCCTAACCCACCATGTCCTAGCAAACCATTGTTTGGCTATGTTACCGCTTTGCTCAGCCCCTCTTATAGCGTTGCTAGTTGTAAGTGAAGATTGGAGACTGTTCCTTGTTGGAACATTGTTTATTGTTGGGATATCACAATATTATCTGGTTTATCTTAATGCACCTATATACTTGATAAAGGGTGGAAGGCTCGGCCTTATGCCTAGTGTTTTGTTCCATTCTTGCCGCCCTAGTTTCCGTCATATCGGTGTTATGTTCCCAGATTTTGTGTTCCTTACACGGTTGGGTTATAATGGGAACCCCTTGACAGTTCGCCTTGAATAAAACTCTTCCAGCAATGCCCAACATTGGTTTTACCATTCACCACCTAGCCTTTTTCCCTTGGGTTTCGCAGACTCAAGGGTCATCTTTAGTTTAACCCCCCCCCCCCCGGGCCAGTGCTTCTCTAAGTGTTGGTCCAGCTGAGCGATGTCCGGGGCTACCAGGGGCAACTCTGGGCTGGCCTACCCGACGTATTACTCATCCGGTGTGCCCTGAGAACGAGATATGTGCACCTCCTATCGGGATTTGTCGGCACATCTGGGTGGTGTTGCTGGTTTTGTTTTACCATTGTCGAGGATGTCTTGTAACCGGGATGCCGAGTCTGATCGGATTGTCTTGGGAGAAGGAATATCCTTCGTTGACCGTGAGAGCTTGTGATGGGCTAAGTTGGGACTCCCCTGCAGGGATTTGAACTTTCGAAAGCCGTGCCCGCGGTTATGGGCAGATGGGACTTTGTTAATGTCCGGTTGTAGATAACATGAAACTTAACTTAATTAAAATGCACCAACCGCGTGTGTAACCATGATGGTCTCTTCTCGGTAGAGTCCGGGAAGTGAACACGGTGTTGGAGTAATGCTTGACGTAGGTTGTTCTAGGATCACTTCTTGATCATAGTTGTTCGACCGTGCCTTTGCCTTCTCTTCTCACTCTCTTTTACGAATATGTTAGCCACCATATATGCTAGTCGCTTGCTGCAGCTCCACATCATACCTTTACCTTACCTATAAGCTTAAATAGTCTTGATCGCGAGGGTGTGAGATTGCTGAGTCCCCGTGACTCACAGATTACTTCCAAAACCAGATGCAGGGACCGATGATGCCGCTCCAGATGATATGACCGAGCTCAAGTGGGAGTTCGATGAAGACTCTCGTCGTTACTACGTGTCCTTACCAGATGATCAGTAGTGGTGCCCAGTTGGGGCGATCGGGGTCTTTGTCGCATTTGGGAGTTGATCTTTATTTTGGTTCCGTAGTCGGACCTTGAGTGTATTGGATGAATGTAATGACTTATTTATGTATTTGTGTGATGTGGCGAGTGTAAGCCAACTATATACCTTTCCCCTTTATTTATGTATATGGGTTGTTTGCGAAGATTGCCTCACTTGCGACATTGCTTTCAATGCCGTTATGCCTCTAAGTCGTGCTTCGACACGTGGGAGATATAGCCGCATCGAGGGCATTACAGCTCCTTCCAAGAGAGCCAATGGAGCGACCTCTTATCAATGGAACTACTCCACCAATACCGTTCCATGCTTGACGTCAGTTTTGCATAGACTTTCTTCGTTAGCAGGAAACAACTCATGCTATAAGTAGGGATCACCTGGATAATAGTTTTAATGAGCGTTTATCTTCCAGCGCATGCAAATAGCCTCTCAGACCATCCCTGCATTTTGCTCCTGGACCTCTCACCAATGTGCTCGAAAGTACCACTTGTGATCCGTCCTACAGCAGTAGGTAAGCCAAGGTATCAGTCGCTAAACGCTTCAACCATGACACCCAGTTTTCCTATGATAGCCTGCCTGGTGGAGCTGGGTGTGTTCGGGCTAAAATAAATAGCACTTTTATCCTTATTCACACATTGACCTGAAGCTTCACCGTAAATTCGCAGGATCTCATCCAATCTCTCCGCATTGTTTGAATTAGCATTGAGAAAAATCAAGCAATCATCCGCAAACAGTAAATGGCTCACCCACGGTGACCGGATACTCGTCCTTATACCCCTATCAATATGACCGTGATATTTGAGTAATGAGGAGAAGCCTTCTACACAGAGCAGAAATAAGTATGGTGACGCTGGATCCCCTTGCCGAAGCCCTCGAGAGGGTGTGAAGTAGGGTTGAAGCTCACCATTCACCCGAACGGAGAAGCGCACTGAAGTAACACATTTCATAATTAAGTTGATCAGGGTTCCACTGAAGCCCAACCTTGAAAGAATAGCTTCCAGGTAGTGCCACTCGACTCTGTCGTATGCTTTCATCATATCTAACTTCACTGCACATGCATGGTTCTTGCCTTTCTTTCTCCTATGTAAAGTGTGCACACTTTCGAAGGCCACCAGAACATTGTCAGTAATCAATCGCCTAGGGACAAATGCACTTTGTTCCTCGCTAATTATCTCATCCATGTAGCTCCTCAAATGGTTAGTTATAACCTTAGATGCGATCTTATATAATACAGAGCATAGCGCAATGGGGCGATACTGAGAAATTGTTTGAGGGTACCGTACCTTTGGGATTAGGGTAATGGAAGTGACATTGAAGCCACTCAGTAAGTCACCCCCATTTAAAAAACTTAACACAGCATTAGTCACATCATCCTTCAACAAATGCCAATGTCTTTGGAAGAAGCCAGCCGTAAAACCATCGACCCCCGGAGCTTTCATTGGGGCCATCTGGAAAAGAGCATCATGAACCTCTTTCGCATCGTACGGTTTTTCCAGCATGTCATTCATCGCCGGCGTCACTTTCACCGGAACGTTATTGAGCAGCTCGCTCGTATCAGTCACTCCTTGAGAGGTGTATAGTGCTTGATAAAACGACTGCACTTCCTGCTTGTCCTCAGCCTCGTCGGCACAAACCGACCCATCCACTCTCTTCAGGCCACTAATCTTGTTCGTTCTCTGTCTTTGTTTAGCTTGAGCCTGGAAGTATCCCGTGTTACAATCACCAGCCCGCAGCCATAAGACCCTGGACCGCTGCCGTAGCCATATTTCCTCCTGTCGAAGAGCCTCGTGTAACTTTGCGGCAGTAGCTTTTTCTTCGTCAGAGGGGCCGCGACCTATAGACTGTCTGCGCAGTTTGTCAAGTTTCTTTTGAAGCTGCCTGACTGTTCTAGCGAGACATCCAAATTCCTTCGCCCCCCATGGCTCAAGTTCCTTTTGTAAAGCATTAAGCGACTCTACAATCCCCTGCAAGCCGGGAGCACGCACTTGTTTCTTCCATACATCTGTTACTAGCTTCTCATAGTCAGAATGAGTTTGCCAAACGTTTTCATATCTGAATTGCTTGGTCCGAGGTGAACTTACAGACTACCTCGTCCTATGCATTTCTGCGACCACAAAACGATGATCAGATTCAGTTGCACTGATATGTAGCACGCGTATATCTTCATAACACTGATGAAAGGCTTCGTTAGCAAATGCTCGATCAAGCCTTGCTTTGACATTCTGATGACCACCTTTCCTATTATCCCAACTGTAGGCCATTCCAGACCAGCCAAGGTCTTGGAAGGAAACATCTTCAACAACCTCTCTAAAAGCCTTCATCTGCCATTCCGGCCTAGCCGTCTGACTGAAGTGTTCATCGCCAAACAGGGTCTCGTTGAAGTCGCCCATACATATCCATGAAGAATGGGGTATGGCATGCAATGTCGAAGAAAACGCCAACTATGGTGTTTATCTTCGACTCTTGGTGCACCGTAGAATCCTGTGAATCTCCACTCCGAGGAGCTTTGATCCTTATCTCTAACCAGTACATCAATGTGGTTCTTGCTATAATTCTTCAGGTTAACACTGACATCATTAGACCAGAAGAGGCCAATGCCTCCGCTTAGTCCAACACTATCCACCACAAAACAGCCCGCAAATCCAAGTTGGAATCGTAGATCTTCTACTCTTTTAGCCCTAATTTTGGTTTCCATGACGAACAGCAGGGCAGGACCTTCTTGCTTCACCAAACGGTGAAGCTCTCGAACTGCCTCGGGGTTCCCAAGCCCCCGGCAGTTCCAACTGATGCAAATCATTGGGATGGGCAGCGCTGCTCGGCAGACGCTGCCGAGTTGTCAGGCGTTGGCTTTTTCTTTCTCGGAATTCTCTCCACAACATGCTCATCCCCGTTTTTGACACTACCCGCATCTATCTCCTCTGGATCTATCTCAGTTTCCATCCTCGGGTTTAATCCATCCGTCAATGGAAGTGGTGGTGCGTTATCCACCCGCCGGTAAACTTGCTTCAGTGCCTCCTTCCTCTTGTTAGATTGTTGCTTACTCTTGACTGGAGAGTTCACCTCTGCCCCTCCTTTACCAGCGTTGCTAGAGTTCCTGGACTCCCTCTGGCTGCTAGGACCTGAATATTGTTCCTTGTTCGAGCTGTCCCCTGATGCAGCCGCCTTCCAATCCCCTGGTGCCCTCAACCTAGGTCCAAATGGCAGATCCCCATTATCATCCCGAGGGCCTGGAGTTGGGCAAAACAGGTCCGAATGACCAAGTCTGCCACAAGAGAAGCAAAAGTGAGGAACTTGCTCGTATTGTATGTCATACAAGTCTGTCTTCTTCCTCTTGGCAGAGTCAATCAACATCCACCTCCTTAGAGGTTTACTAACATCATGTGCTATTCTAGCTCTCGGACATCCTCCCACATGATCGAACTGGACCGATGTAGCATCCTTGTCGATCTGCTGTGCAATCATCCTGCCCCAATGATCATCTCGAAGATTGTAAGGGAGGTTTGGGACCCTAGCCCACAGATGGAGCCGGTCAAATTGGACCTCATCAGGTCGCATACAGTCCTCGAACTCGGCCAGCACGACCGCGTTCTTGCTAACATGCCATGGTGAACCAATCCAGATGTGATCGCGATCCCTCTGTGTTTCAAACTCTGCCACAAATGTGTTTCGCCCATCGATCTGAACTTCAACCCTCTAGGGTTTCCCCAAGCTGGGTGGAGCGCATTAGCAATGGTCTGTATGTGGAGCAATTTCCTATGCAGAACCCTCCCCGCCAGCAGCCACTTATGCGCCTCTCCATCCCCCAGGTCATCGACCACCAGCGGAGTCGCCTCCTCCTCCGTGATCCCAAGTTTCCCCAGCGCCTCCTCAAGCCGCGCCCTATCCGCTCGCGAGGCGCTAGTTTCTACCTCGTGCTACCTGCCGCCATCCGATGAAGCCATCGTTTGCCGAAATCAGTGGCTGCCCCGCCGGAGAGATCCGCCGGGCAGCGTTTGCGTCCACCAAAACCCTAATCGTCGCCAGGGGTTTTTAGGTTTTCGTGAAAACTCAAAAGTCGATGCCTTATTATGAACCCTGGCGTTCATGTATGTCACCGGTGGTGGTAAACCGAGCACCGATGAACGCCATGTATTGTACAACATACAGAGTATTTCGTTGTGACAATTGTGATTTCTGAAATTTGAATTCTGGCAAATATCACAACACATATTTATCAGGTCACGTCTGAAGGAAATATGCCCTAGAGGCAATAATAAAGTTATTATTTATTTCCTTATAATCATGATAAATGTTTATTATTCATGCTAGAATTGTATTATCCGGAAACATAATACATGTGTGAATACATAGACAAACAAAGTGTCACTAGTATGCCTCTACTTGACTAGCTCGTTAATCAAAGATGGTTATGTTTCCTAACCATGAACAATGAGTTGTTATTTGATTAACGAGGTCACATCATTAGTTGAATGATCTGATTGACATGACCCATTCCATTAGCTTAGCACCCGATCGTTTAATATGTTGCTATTGCTTTCTTCATGACTTATACATGTTCCTATAACTATGAGATTATGCAACTCCCGTTTACCGGAGGAACACTTTGGGTACTACCAAACGTCACAACGTAACTGGGTGATTATAAAGAAGTACTACAGGTGTCTCCAATGGTACATGTTGGGTTGGCGTATTTTGAGATTAGGTTTTGTCACTTCGATTGTCGGAGAGGTATCTCTGGGCCCTCTCGGTAATGCACATCACATAAGCCTTGCAAGCATTACAACTAATATGTTAGTTGTGAGATGATGTATTACGGAACGAGTAAAGAGACTTGCCGGTAACAAGATTGAACTAGGTATTGGATACCGACGATCGAATCTCGGGCAAGTAACATACCGATGACAAAGGGAACAACGTATGTTGTTATGCGGTCTGACCGATAAAGATCTTCGTAGAATATGTAGGAGCCAATATGGGCATCCAGGTCCCGCTATTGGTTATTGACCAGAGACGTGTCTCGGTCATGTCTACATTGTTCTCGAACCCGTAGGGTCCGCACGCTTAAGGTTACGATGACAGTTATATTATGAGTTTATGCATTTTGATGTACCGAAGGTTGTTCGGAGTCCCGGATGTGATCACGGACATGACGAGGAGTCTCGAAATGGTCGAGACGTAAAGATTGATATATTGGAAGCCTATGTTTGGATATCGGAAGTGTTCCGGGTGAAATCGGGATTTTACCGGATTACCGGGAGGTTACCGGAACCCCCCGGGAGCCATATGGGCCTTCATGGGCCTTTGTGGAAAGGAGAAAGGGGCAGCCCAAGGTGGCTGCGCACCTCCCCCCTCCCCTAGTCCTATTAGGACTAGGAGAGGTGGCCGGCCCCCCTCTCCCTCTTTCCCCCTCGGGGAATCCTAGTCCAACTAGGATTGGGGGGAATCCTACTCCCGGAAGGAGTAGGACTCCTCCTGCGCCCTCCTCCTGGCCGGCGCCCCCCTCCCCTTGGCTCCTTTATATACTGAGGCAGAGGCACCCCAGAAAGACACAAGTTGATCCACGTGATCTATTCCTTAGCCGTGTGCGGTGCCCCCAGCCACCATATTCCTCGATAATACTGTAGCGGAGTTTAGGTAAAGCCCTGCTGCTGTAGTGCATCAAGATCGTCACCACACCGTCGTGCTGACGGAACTCTTCCCCGACACTTTGCTGGATCAGAGTCCGGGGATCGTCATCGAGTTGAACGTGTGCTCGAACTCGGAGGTGCCGTAGTTTCGGTGCTTGATCGGTTGGATCGTGAAGACGTACGACTACTTCCTCTACGTCGTGTCAGCGCTTCCGCAGTCGGTCTGTGTTGGGTACGTAGACAACACTCTCCCCTCTCGATGCTATGCATCACATGATCTTGCGTGTGCCTATGAATTTTTTTTGAAATTACTACGAAACCCAACAGTGGCATCCGAACCTAGGTTATTTATGTTGATGTTATATGCACGAGTAGAACACAAGTGAGTTGTGGGCGATATAAGTCATACTGCCTACCAGCATGTCATACTTTGGTTCGGCGGCATTGTTGGGCGAGACGACCCGGACCAACCTTACGCGTACGCTTACGCGAGACCGGTTCCCCCGATGTGCTTTGCACACTGGTGGCTTGCGGGCGACTGTCTCTCCAACTTTAGTTGAACCAAGTATGGCTACGCCCGGTCCTTGCGAAGGTTAAAACGGAGTCTATTTGACAAACTATCGTTGTGGTTGCGTAGGTGAGATTGGTTCTTGCTTAAGCCCGTAGCAGCCACGTAAAACTTGCAACAACAAAGTAGAGGACGTCTAACTTGTTTTTGCAGGGCATGTTGTGATGTGATATGGTCAAGGCATGATGCTGAATTTTATTGTATGAGATGATCATGTTTTGTAACCGAGTTATCGGCAACTGGCAGGAGCCATATGGTTGTCGCTTTATTGTATGCAATGCAATCGCGATGTAATGCTTTACTTTATTACTAAACGGTAGTGATAGTCGTGGAAGCATAAGATTGGCGAGACGACAATGATGCTACGATGGAGATCAAGGTGTCGCGCCGGTGACGATGGTGATCATGACGGTGCTTCGGAGATTGAGACCACAAGCACAAGATGATGATGGCCATATCATATCACTTATATTGATTGCATGTGATTTTTATCTTTTTATGCATCTTATCTTGCTTTGATTGACGGTAGCATTATAAGATGATCTCTCACTAAATTATCAAGAAGTGTTCTCCCTGAGTATGCACCGTTGCCAAAGTTCGTCGTGCCCAGACACCACGTGATGATCGGGTGTGATAAGCTCTACGTCCATCTACAACGGGTGCAAGCCAGTTTTGCACACGCAGAATACTCAGGTTAAACTTGACGAGCCTAGCATATGCAGATATGGCCTCGGAACACGGAGACTGAAAGGTCGAGCGTGAATCATATAGTAGATATGATCAACATAACGATGTTCACCATTGAAAACTACTCCATCTCATGTGATGATCGGTTATGGTTTAGTTGATTTGGATCACGTAATCACTTAGAAGATTAGAGGGATGTCTATCTAAGTGGGAGTTCTTAAGTAATTTGATTAATTGAACTTAAACTTATCATGAACTTAGTACCTAATAGTATCTTGCTTGTTTATGTTGATTGTAGATAGATGGCTCGTGCTGTTGTTCCGTTGAATTTTAATGCGTTCCTTGAGAAAGCAAAGTTGAAATATGATGGTAGCAATTACACGGACTGGGTCCGTAACTTGAGGATTATCCTCATTGCTGCCTAGAAGAATTACGTCCTGGAAGCACCGCTGGGTGCCAGGCCTGCTGCTGGAGCAACACCAGATGTTATGAACATCTGGCAGAGCAAAGCTGATGACTACTCGATAGTTCAGTGTGCCATGCTTTACGGCTTAGAATCGGGACTTCAACGACGTTTTGAACGTCATGGAGCATATGAGATGTTCCAGGAGTTGAAGTTAATATTTCAAGCAAATGCCCGGATTGAGAGATATGAAGTCTCCAATAAGTTCTATAGCTGCAAGATGGAGGAGAACAGTTTTGTCAGTGAGCATATACTCAAAATGTCTGGGTATAATAATCACTTGATTCAATTGGGAGTTAATCTTCCAGATGATTGCGTCATTGACAGAATTCTCCAATCACTGCCACCAAGCTACAAGAGCTTCGTGATGAACTATAATATGCAAGGGATGAACAAGACTATTCCCGAGCTCTTCGCAATGCTGAAAGCTGCGGAGGTAGAAATCAAGAAGGAGCATCAAGTGTTGATGGTTAACAAGACCACTAGTTTCAAGAAAAAGGGCAAAGGGAAGAAGAAGGGGAACTTCAAGAAGAACAGCAAGCAAGTTGCTGCTCAGGAGAAGAAACCCAAGTCTGGACCTAAGCCTGAAACTGAGTGCTTCTACTGCAAGCAGACTGGTCACTGGAAGCGGAACTGCCCCAAGTATTTGGCGGATAAGAAGGATGGCAAGGTGAACAAAGGTATATGTGATATACATGTTATTGATGTGTACCTTACTAGAGCTCGCAGTAGCACCTGGGTATTTGATACTGGTTCTGTTGCTAATATTTGCAACTCGAAACAGGGACTACGGAATAAGCGGGCACTGGCAAAGGACGAGGTGACGATGCGCGTGGGAAACGGTTCCAAAGTCGATGTGATCGCGGTCGGCACGCTACCTCTACATCTACCTTCGGGATTAATATTAGACCTAAATAATTGTTATTTGGTGCCAGCGTTGAGCATGAACATTATATCTGGATCTTGTTTAATGCGAGACGGTTATTCATTTAAATCAGAGAATAATGGTTGTTCTATTTATATGAGTAATATCTTTTATGGTCATGCACCCTTGAAGAGTGGTCTATTCTTATTGAATCTCGATAGTAGTAATACACATATTCATAATGTTGAAGCCAAAAGATGCAGAGTTGATAATGAAAGTGCAACTTATTTGTGGCACTGTCGTTTAGGTCATATCGGTGTAAAGCGCATGAAGAAACTCCATACTGATGGACTTTTGGAACCACTTGATTATGAATCACTTGGTACTTGCGAACCGTGCCTCATGGGCAAGATGACTAAAACACCGTTCTCCGGTACTATGGAGAGAGCAACAGATTTGTTGGAAATCATACATACCGATGTATGTGGTCCGATGAATAATGAGGCTCGTGGCGGATATCGTTATTTTCTCACCTTCACAGATGATTTAAGCAGATATGGGTATATCTACTTAATGAAACATAAGTCTGAAACATTTGAAAAGTTCAAAGAATTTCAGAGTGAAGTTGAAAATCATCGTAACAAGAAAATAAAGTTTCTACAATCTGATCGTGGAGGAGAATATTTGAGTTACGAGTTTGGTGTACATTTGAAAAACTATGGAATAGTTTCACAACTCACGCCACCCGGAACACCACAGCGTAATGGTGTGTCCGAACGTCGTAATCGCACTTTACTAGATATGGTGCGATCTATGATGTCTCTTACAGATTTACCGCTATCGTTTTGGGGTTATGCTTTAGAGACGGCCGCATTCACGTTAATAGGGCACCATCAAAATCCGTTGAGACGACACCTTATGAACTATGGTTTGGCAAGAAACCAAAGTTGTCATTTCTTAAAGTTTGGGGCTGCAATGCTTATGTGAAGAAGCTTCAACCTGATAAGCTCGAACCCAAATCGGAGAAATGTGTCTTCATAGGATACCCAAAGGAGACTGTTGGTACACCTTCTATCACAGATCCGAAGGCAAGACATTCTTTGCTAAGAATGGATCCTTTCTAGAGAAGGAGTTTCTCTCGAAAGAAGTGAGTGGGAGGAAAGTAGAACTTGACGGGGTAACTGTACCTGCTCCCTTACTGGAAAGTAGTACATCACAGAAAACTGTTTCAGTGACACCTACACCAGTTAGTGAGGAAGCTAATGATAATGATCATGAAACTTCAGATCAAGATACTACTGAACCTCGTAGATCAACCAAAGTAAGATCCGCACCAGAGTGGTACGGTAATCTTGTTCTGGAAGTCATGCTACTAGATCATGATGAACCTACGAACTATGAAGAAGCGATGGTGAGCCCAGATTCCGCAAAGTGGCTTGAAGCCGTGAAATCTGAGATGGGATCCATGTATGAGAACAAAGTATGGACTTTGGTTGACTTGCCCGATGATCGGCAAGCAATTGAGAATAAATGGATCTTCAAGAAGAAGACTGACGCTGATGGTAATGTTACTGTCTACAAAGCTCGACTTGTCGCGAAAGGTTTTCGGCAAGTTCAAGGGATTGACTACGATGAGACCTTCTCACCCGTAGCGATGCTTAAGTCCGTCCGAATCATGTTAGCGATTGCCGCATTTTGTGATTATGAAATATGGCAGATGGATGTCAAAACTGCATTCCTGAATGGATTTCTGGAAGAAGAGTTGTATATGATGCAACCGGAAGGTTTTGTCGATCCAAAGGGAGCTAACAAAGTGTGCAAGCTCCAGCGATCCATTTATGGACTGGTGCAAGCCTCTCGGAGTTGGAATAAACGCTTTGATAGTGTGATCAAAGCATTTGGTTTTATACAGACTTTCGGAGAAGCCTGTATTTACAAGAAAGTGAGTGGGAGCTCTGTAGCATTTCTGATATTATATGTGGATGACATATTACTAATTGGAAATGATATAGAATTTCTGGATAGCATAAAGGGATACTTGAATAAGAGTTTTTCAATGAAAGACCTCGGTGAAGCTGCTTACATATTAGGCATTAAGATCTATAGAGATAGATCAAGACGCTTAATTGGACTTTCACAAAGCACATACCTTGACAAAGTTTTGAAGAAGTTCAAAATGGATCAAGCAAAGAAAGGGTTCTTGCCTGTGTTACAAGGTGTGAAGTTGAGTAAGACTCAATGCCCGACCACTGCAGAAGATAGAGAGAATATGAAAGATGTTCCCTATGCATCAGCCATAGGATCTATCATGTATGCAATGCTGTGTACCAGACCCGATGTGTGCCTTGCTATAAGTCTAGCAGGGAGGTACCAAAGTAATCCAGGAGTGGATCACTGGACAGCGATCAAGAACATCCTGAAATACCTGAAAAGGACTAAGGGCATGTTTCTCGTATATGGAGGTGACAAAGAGCTCATCGTAAAAGGTTACGTTGATGCAAGCTTTGACACTGATCCGGACGATTCTAAATCGCAAACCGGATACGTGTTTACATTAAACGGTGGAGCTGTCAGTTGGTGCAGTTCTAAACAAAGCGTCATAGCGGGATCTACATGTGAAGCGGAGTACATAGCTGCTTCGGAAGCAGCGAACGAAGGAGTCTGGATGAAGGAGTTCATATCCGATCTAGGTGTCATACCTAGTGCATCGGGACCAATGAAAATCTTTTGTGACAATACTGGTGCAATTGCCTTGGCAAAGGAATCCAGATTTCACAAGAGAACCAAGCACATCAAGAGACGCTTCAATTCCATCCGGGATCTAGTCCAGGTGGGAGACATAGAGATTTGCAAGATACATACGGATCTGAATGTTGCAGACCCGTTGACTAAGCCTCTTCCACGAGCAAAACATGATCAGCACCAAGGCTCCATGGGTGTTAGAATCATTACAGTGTAATCTAGATTATTGACTCTAGTGCAAGTGGGAGACTGAAGGAAATATGCCCTAGAGGCAATAATAAAGTTATTATTTATTTCCTTATAATCATGATAAATGTTTATTATTCATGCTAGAATTGTATTAACCGGAAACATAATACATGTGTGAATACATAGACAAACAAAGTGTCACTAGTATGCCTCTACTTGACTAGCTCGTTAATCAAAGATGGTTATGTTTCCTAACCATGAACAATGAGTTGTTATTTGATTAACGAGGTCACATCATTAGTTGAATGATCTGATTGACATGACCATTCCATTAGCTTAGCACCCGATCGTTTAGTATGTTGCTATTGCTTTCTTCATGACTTATACATGTTCCTATGACTATGAGATTATGCAACTCCCGTTTACCGGAGGAACACTTTGGGTACTACCAAACGTCACAACGTAACTGGGTGATTATAAAGGAGTACTACAGGTGTCTCCAATGGTACATGTTGGGTTGGCTTATTTCGAGATTAGGTTTGTCACTCCGATTGTCGGAGAGGTATCTCTGGGCCCTCTCGGTAATGCACATCACATAAGCCTTGCAAGCATTACAACTAATATGTTAGTTGTGAGATGATGTATTACGGAACGAGTAAAGAGACTTGCCGGTAACGAGATTGAACTAGGTATTGGATACCGATGATCGAATCTCGGGCAAGTAACATACCGATGACAAAGGGAACAACGTATGTTGTTATGCGGTCTGACCGATAAAGATCTTCGTAGAATATGTAGGAGCCAATATGGGCATCCAGGTCCCGCTATTGGTTATTGACCGGAGACGTGTCTCGGTCATGTCTACATTGTTCTCGAACCCGTAGGGTCCGCACGCTTAAGGTTACGATGACAGTTATATTATGAGTTTATGCATTTTGATGTACCGAAGGTTGTTCGGAGTCCCGGATGTGATCACGGACATGACGAGGAGTCTCGAAATGGTCGAGACGTAAAGATTGATATATTGGAAGCCTATGTTTGGATACCGAAAGTGTTCCGGGTGAAATCGGGATTTTACCGGATTACTGGGAGGTTACCGGAACCCCCCGGGAGCCATATGGGCCTTCATGGGCCTTTGTGGAAAGGAGAAAGGGGCAGCCCAAGGTGGCTGCGCACCTCCCCCCTCTCCTAGTCCTATTAGGACTAGGAGAGGTGGCCGGCCCCCCTCTCCCTCTTTCCCCCTCGGGGAATCCTAGTCCAACTAGGATTGGGGGGGGGAGTCCTACTCCCGGAAGGAGTAGGACTCCTCCTGCGCCCTCCTCCTGGCCGGCGCCCCCCTCCCCCTTGGCTCCTTTATATACTGAGGCAGAGGCACCCCAGAAAGACACAAGTTGATCCACGTGATGTATTCCTTAGCCGTGTGCGGTGCCCCCAGCCACCATATTCCTTGATAATACTGTAGCGGAGTTTAGGCGAAGCCCTGCTGCTGTAGTGCATCAAGATCGTCACCACGCCGTCGTGCTGACGGAACTCTTCCCCGACACTTTGCTGGATCGGAGTCCGGGGATCGTCATCGAGCTGAACGTGTGCTCGAACTCGGAGGTGTCGTAGTTTCGGTGCTTAATCGGTTGGATCGTGAAGACGTACGACTACTTCCTCTACGTCGTGTCAGCGCTTCCGCAGTCGGTCTGCGTTGGGTACGTAGACAACACTCTCCCCTCTCGTTGCTATGCATCACATGATCTTGCGTGTGCGTAGGAAATTTTTTGAAATTACTACGAAACCCAACAACGTCCTTAGAGCATCTTCAACAAGTCAACATCAGACATAAAACAGTTTTTTGGACAGCTGCCCTATTAGGGCATCTCCAGCCGCGCCCCCAACAGGCCCCCCCAGGCCACTTTTTCGGCGCCGGCACCGAAAAAACGGCCCAGTCGCGCCCCCAGGACACCGAAAATCGCCGGTTCGGACCTTTTTTCCGCCCCGCGGTCACAGGCCGAACTCGGCGCGCTGGGGAGCAGTTGGGGGCTCCGGCGCTAGGGAAAAGCACGCCTGGCCCACACCGAGAGGGGAAAAGTCAAGGTTTTCTTCCCCCGGCTCGCCTCGCACCCCCTGCGCCCTCGGCCACCACTAGCTATATCCCGGGGACGGCCGCCGCCCTACTCCGCTAGATAGCCATTCCCCGCTGGAAAATAGCAGCGCTTCACCGCAGCAGTCCCTCCCACAGCAGCTGGGCGTTTCCGGCCGTGGAGGCGCGGTTTAGCGGCGGGTACACGCCCACCGAGCGCAAGGTGTTCGGCGTTTTGCCTGACTCGGCGATGGACTCGGATGACGAGGAAGAGCTCGCCGCGCTGCTGGAGGAGGAAGCCGCGGCCGACGTCCAGGAAGAAGAGCATCTCATGGTGCCTGCCGCCCTCGCCCAGCTGCTGGCGAGCAATGAAAAGCCGCGACGAGGTGGCTCGGCGACGGGGCAGGTGAAAGCAAAGAACCGGCATCGTCTCGAAGGCTACTGCATGCTCTACTCCGACTACTTCGCCGATGCTCCACTTCATGGCGAGAAAACATTTCGGCGCCGTTATCGGATGAGCCGAAAGCTCGTCCTCGGGATTGTGAATTCCATCCGGGAGTTCGACAACTACTTCAAGTGCAAGATGGATTGCACTGGCGCTCTTGGATTCACCTCCATCCAGAAGTGCACGACAGCGATGAGGATGCTTGCATACGGAGCTCCCAGTGATTCACTCGACGACTATGGGCGCATGGCCGAGTCCACCAGCATAGAGTGTTTCTACAAGTTCTGTCGGGCAGTGGTGGCAGTGTTTGGGCCACAATACTTGAGAACACCCAATGCGGAAGACACTGCTCGGATCCTAGCCCAGAATGCAGTAAGAGGATTTCCTGGGATGCTTGGAAGCATCGACTGCATGCATTGGAAATGGAAGAATTGCCCATTTGGTTGGCAGGGGATGTACAAAGGCGCCAAAGGCGGTTGCAGTGTGGTGCTTGAGGCGGTAGCCACACAGGACCTCTGGATTTGGCACTCCTTCTTTGGTATGCCAGGAACTCACAATGACATCAACGTGCTGCAGTGCTCTCCTGTTTTTGCCAAGCTCGTTGAGGGCCATTCTCCTCCGGTGAACTTCGAGATCAATGGGCACCAATACAACAAGGGGTACTACCTAGCAGATGGCATCTATCCGAGATGGTCGACATTTGTGAAGACGATCTCAAACCCTGCGGCAGGAGGCAAGAACGCCTGGTTTGCGAAAGTTCAGGAGGCTTGTAGGAAGGATGTCGAGCTGGCATTTGGTGTGCTCCAATCTCGATTCGCTGTTGTTCGGTACCCCGCTCAGACCTGGTCCAAAGATCAAATGTGGGAGATTATGACTTGTTGTGTCATCTTGCACAACATGTTCATCGAGAGCGAGTAAGAAGACCCAGTGTTTGACACTGAACCATACTACAGGCAGGGGCCTCTAGCCGAAGTTGATCACAATCTACTGGCAACTTGGACTGCCTATCTCAGTATGCGTCAGGAGATCCGAGACCCACAGGTGCATCATCAACTGCAGAAAGATCTGATTGAGCACCTATGAAGGCTCAAGGGGGACGCCGTGTGATGAAATACGAGTTTTTATTTGTTGAACTATATAATTTATATTGAATTATTTGTTGTTGTACTATTTTGTTGAAGTATTTGATTTTTCTGTGATGAAATATGTGATAAGAAATAATTGTGTTGATAATTGAACGCCGAGACATGGCGAAACCACGCCGAATATGGGCCTATTCTCGATCACAATCTACTGGCCCACTTTGCAGCCCAATTTCGGGGTCTGAGGGCAACAACTGTACGCAAAACCGTCTCTAGCGCCGATTGTATCGCCGGCTCACCCTCAGAGGACGATTTTTATGCGTCCTGAGGGGGCCAACGGCTTGGGATGCCCTTATAGGGCTGCTATCCCAATGCAGCGCAGAAGTGACGAAAGGTGACCACCGGCGTCGCCGGCCACGATCATCAAAGTCAGACGAGCCTTTTATTAATGCCGCGCAAGCAAGCAAACATACACCGCCCGGAATTGCTGCACACACGACATCATGTGGCCGATCCATGAACGACAATAAATCCAGCGAACAGAGTATGGGCTGTGGACGAGTTTCGGTGGCTGGGATTCATCGTCGTGCACTGGTCGTCTAAATTAGTCGTCCGCACAACACGCCAACAAACAGCCATGACCGCTTCCCACCTCCGTCTGTTACTTCACCTTGGCGAGCGTCACCTTCTTCCACGTGGCCGCGGCCTGCTCCAGCGCCCGGCGCGACGACCCCTCGGGCGACCACGCGCGCGCCGCCGCCTGCTGCAGGTCCCCGGCCTGCCGCCGCACGGCGCGCCCCTTGTCCGCCCCCTCCATCAGCTCCCTCACCACGGCCGCGATCTCGCCGCGCTCCCGCGCCCGCGGGCGCAGCGCCACCCCGACGCTCCCTTCCAGGACCACGGCGTTCATCCGCTGCTCCGCGTACAGCGGCCACGCCACCATCGGCACGCCGGCCGCCACGCTCTCCAGCGCCGAGTTCCAGCCGCAGTGCGACACGAACACCGCCGTCGCCGGGTGGGACAGCACGCGCACCTGAGGCGCCCACGCCGCCACGGCCAGCCCCTTGTCCGCCGTCCTCTCCAGGAAGCTCTCCGGGAGCCACGCCAACGGGTTTTGCTTGTCTTCATGGTCATGGCCGTCCAGATTCGGCATCCTCACGACCCAAAGGAACCTGTGGCCGCTCGCCTCCAGCCCGGCGGCGAGCTCTGCCGTCTGCTCCACGGTCAGCGACCCGCCGCTCCCGAAGGAGACGTACACAACAGACCCAGTCGGCTGGCGATCTAGCCACTCTATGCACGCGGACGCGCCGGCGGCTTCGTCGGTGGTTGTGCTTGGCCGGACGAACGGACCCACGGGGAACACGGGCGGCAACGCGGCTCGCTCCGCCGCCTGCTTGAACTCTTCCACGGTGGCGGGCTCCAACTCGTAGAAGGTGTTCACAAGTAAGCCGTCCGCGCGGAGGTACCGCCGGCCCTCCTCCATCAGGTGCGCGTAGACCGGCTTGCCGCTGCTCTGGAACGAGCGCGGCAGGTCGGTGCGGCGCAGCGACACGCCACCGGGGAGCTCCAGAGGGTCAGGGAGGTCGCGGTACTCGCCGGGTGGAACGCCGTCGTGGAGCTCCACCGTGGCGCGCATGAGCGCGATGGTGGTGAGGTTGCTGGGCACGAAGACGTACCCCGGGACGCCGAGCTCGGCGGCGAGCGGCAGCGCCGAGGAGCAGAAGAAGTCGGGCACCAGCGCGGCGAGGGGGGCGCCGACGGAGCGGAGGAGGGCGCGGAGGCTCGGGAGCGAACGGTGGACGAGCTCGAAGAGCACGGTCTCCATAGGAGTGCCGGCGGGGAGGTCGTCGAGCGGGACGGACGGGAGCGCGGCGGTGGCGACGGTGGCGGGGACGCCGGAGAGGGCATCCGGGGAGGAGAGGTCGGTGAAGGTGACGAGCGTGGCCGCGAAGCCGTGGTGGTCGACGAGCCGCCGCGCCAGCTCGGCCAGCGGGATGAGGTGGCCGGCGCCGGGGCTGGCGAGCAGGACGACGTGCGGCCGCGGCGCCAGCCGCTCGGTCCCTGTCTCCTCCATCGGCTAGATCACCGGGACACTGCACGGCCGCACGACTAGGTGGGGTTGCGCGCAGAAGCTGGTAGTACGTTGTCGCGAACCTTTGACGATCTACGGGAAAGCAATGGAGGATATGTATGATATGAGAGCCATCGGGACCTAAATTATATATTAATCCGTGACCTAAATTATATATTTAATCCTAAAGTTAGCAGTCTCACCGTGATCTAAATTATATATTAATCCTAATAAAGTGACGATGCTGCGTTGATGAAGTTAGCCGTCTCCACACTAAGGATAATGGTTATTCAACATGATGGATGGAGTTAGCCGTCCTCTCACTTTAAGTACTAATAATGCACCGAATGCGAACAATGAATGCGATGATGCTCTATACCCCGATGAACTTTTGTGTGGCATCCTCAACTAGTGCGCCGAATAAACTTCGGAAGCACTGTGTGGCCAACAAACAAACATAGGGTTGTTCTAAAAAAACATAGGACAGGGTGATTTTGGATGGACGAACTACTACCACCTTTGGAGCCAAGGGCATCTCCAACACTCAACCCTAAAATGGACACGCGAATCAACCTGTAGTTGGATGGTTAGAGGGACAATGATATCCCTAACCCACCAGGGTTCAAGTCCTGATGCTCGCATTATTCTTGATGACTTTGCAAATCTCAAAATTATATGTTAGCTCAGTCTTTCGGAGGTACTCATAGAGATATGGTGTGTGTGTGCGTTCATAGGGGTGAGTGTATGCGCGTATGCATGAGCGTTTGCGTCTGTATTGTGTTAAAAAAACCAAAATGGACACGGAACCCCGAAACGACGCACAGCTGTCGGCGTTCTCGTCCGGGATCTCCTGCGCCACCTCCTCGTCCATCTACACCACGAACGCGTTGTAGCGGGATGGAGCGCGCGGCCTCGTACAAGCTCGTGGCTCGTCAATGAAGTTGGGGTTTTGCGTGGCCATGGCCTCCTCGCTCGCGCGCTCTCCATAAATTTAGCCCTCCGCCAGCCAGTGCTGCTCGAGGAGCGAGAGGTTGTAGCGCCGCTCCTCCTGCGCCTGCCAGAACGCCGACACCGCTGCAGCGTCGGCGGCACCTCCGCGATAGCGGCGTTGAAGTGCGCTCGCGCCTACTCCATGGTCAAGCCGACACGAAACGGCGTGGGCAGGACTGCATAGTCATAGTTAGAGGCCGACCCCATCTTTCGGCCATCGAAGACCTCTATGCACCTCGCACAGTGGTCCTGCCAGTCGGCCGCAAGGACGGCCAACTCGTGCTTCTACTCCGTTGAGAGGCTCCCCCACAACATGCTAAAGCTTGCCGTCATGATGAAGGTGGCACACGAAGGAGGATACAAAGCAGGGTGGTGGCTGGTGCGGTTTGTGTCGGGCGTATCCTTGTTTAAATAGTCGATGTTGGCTAGGCCCAGCGGCGGGGTGTGTCAATGCTCGTGCCTAGGTCGGCATGCATGTTTAATGCCAGTGGGAGGGCGGACATGCTGCCCTTTTGAATGTGGTAGATATTCGTCCAGTCTCGTCCACTCACGTCGCTCCAGCATTGATCAGGCGCAGAGACCGGCAGGCGGTGCGCAGGACACTCTCGGCCAGTGCACCGCTTCAGTGCTGGCACCAGAGAGAGGTCATGTCCGCTTTGCGGCGACATAAATGTGCGACAACTGCTTCACGGGGGAGGGGAGGACGCGGGCGCGGGAGATGGTTTTGTGTGGGACCGAGAAGTCGGACACGTGTGTAGCAGCGGTCTGGACGCCCGCAAAGCAAACTTTGCACACTCCGCAAACCGATGGGGGTACCACGTTGGATGGCTTGTGGCGTCCAAACGTGTGCGTGGCGGCGGTCTGAACGCCTACAAAGCCCTGAGGTTTGCGGGAAAATGGGCGCTTGGACCACTCCGCAAACCGATGGGGTGTTGCGTATGCGTAAAGTCGAACGTGCGCGTGGGAGTGATTCGGACACGGGGGTTTGTGGGTAAACAAGCATTTGGATCACTCCGTAAACTATGGGTACCGTGTTAGATGGTTTGCTGCGTTCGGGCCGCTCAGTTAGGATATAGATGCGGACGGTTTAAGTGTCAACACTGGAGATGCCTTGATAGCATAGCATGGACAATACACAAAGCTGATTCGCATGTGACCGTTTGGTACATAAACATCAAAAGTATAGCAAACAGGTATGCAAACTTGATAGAAAAAAGTCCAAAACAAACCTTAAATTTGTAGACGAAAACTAAATCAAACTCTGAAAATCAGCACTGGAAACTCTCTAATCCCGATCTATTTTAAGAGGACTTGGCTGGTATTTGCTGAATTGGGCCGGCCCAGTAGCGCAGTCGCACGTGCTGCGCACTAATCTGGTTTTTTCTTTCTCGTTTTCTTTTCTTTTTTCTTTTTTACACATGTCTAGTTTTCCTCGGTACCCAATATACATTTTTAACTCACACATTAAATATTTTTTGGTAAACTTTTGATATTTTCAAATACATTATGTACATTTTTAATTAAATGTTTTCAAAACTTTTTTGAATACATGATAATATTTTTCCAAATACATGTTTTACATTTTCTTAATGACAATAAATTTTTTATAAAACTACACGAACACTCTTTTACATGGTTCAACATTTTTAAATTTTCATACAATTTTTTGAAACACATGCCACATATATTCGATTAAGGTTATGATTTTTTTTACACCACACACATATTTTTTACATTGTACACGCTTTTTTTTTAAATGTCACAAACACACTTTCTGAAACTCGTGAACATTCTTGAAATGTTACATTTTTTGAATGTATGAAACATTTTTTTTGAATCACATGAATATTATTATACATTGTATAAACATTTGTTTGGATTCGCGCATACATTTTTTAAAACTTGTGATATTTTTTAGATGTCAAAAAATAATTTCAGGTTTTAGAAAAAATTTATGTATCAAAATGTGTTTGCACTTTAATATATTTTTTCAGGTTTAAAAAAAATATGTTTCAAAAAGTGTTTGCACTTTATTTTTTTTCAGGTTTCAAAAAATGTTTATGTTTCAAAATTCCAAACATTAAAAAACACAAAATGAAATGAATTTGTGCAACAAATAGAAAAGAAGAACATTTTTGAACTTCCGAACAATTTTAGAAATGTGCGATCATTTTTTAAACTTCATGAATTCTTCTTGTGTTTTAGTGGGCCAGCCCAAATTCTTGTCCGTGAGAGTAGCTGGTTATCCCGGCCGGGATTGTAGTATTCCCAGTGTGCCAAACAGGTCTAGGTTCTAAAATAGACCGGGATTACAAGTTCAGAGTGGCAATTTTCGGAATTCAAAGTTCATGGTTTGATTTAACTTTCGTCTACAACTTCAAAGTTTATTTTGGACTTTTTCCAACTTGGTATGATGTGGCAAAAAGGCCTACAGTGTGTCGTAACTTGTCAGTCGAGTTGCCGGGGCTCTAACCAGTCTTTCACCCTTACTAGTCCTCCCTCGGCGTTTGTGAATACCCCCTGCCTATACTTTGAAGTAACATGCACTCCCTACATGCACTTATTTTTCATGGTAATATGTGTCTCATTCATATCATACAAATCAAAGTACAAGTCACATAAGAACCACAAAATTGAAAAGATAGCAGAACATCTCTGAGCTTGACATCAAGACCCGTCACTCGCCTCCGGCACCACCACAACAAACCACCGAAGAAAATAATGACAAATCACCTCCTCAGCCGAGCTCGACGCGGCTTCATCGCTGATATGCAGTTTGCGGACCTTCAATGTGGCTGACCAAAAGTGAAGCCCTTACCATTGAACGAATCAGACCGGGGTAACACCCCGGGCACACCATCGAACTCCAGATCTGGTACCCCCCCCACCACCACTAAGACGTCGAAGGAGGAAACCATGCCTACCATCCATGAACCATGAACCCAGCACACATTCCGTCTTCTAGATGTCGTCGATACAGACCACTACATGCGTCCGCTCCTGGACTACCTCCCAAGCTCCGCGCCGACACTGGAAGAAACGTCGTCGCAACGATGGAGCCTGAGGGCACACGTCCACCACAAGGATACCGTCGCCACGTCATTCTTACTTGAACAGACTATTTTTCAAATCCATCCCCAACCATAGGACCGATGGCCTCATCAGGGAAGAATTCAAAGAATCTTTATTCAATGTCATCATCGCTGTTGCGTAAGTCAAGACGATGAATAGCCTAGAAACCTGGACTACGAGGAAATAAAAATGATCCACACGCGTGGATCCGGCGACCTCCCTCACCACCGACGACCGAGGTTGCCGGCGGAGAGGAGCCGCCGGAGGACTGCGCTAGAAGATTGGCCTGTCCTGGTGGCGGCTATGGTTCCAGCCGCCAATGTAGGATCGAAAGTATGTCTAGAGGGGGGTGATTAGACTACTTGACCAAATAAAACTTATCCTTTTCCCAATTTTAGTTCTTGGCAGATTTTAGCAACTTTGGACAAGTCAATCAATCTTAACACAATTCAAGCAAGCATGCAAAGAGTATATGAGCAGCGGAAAATAAAGCATGCAACTTGCAAGAATGTAAAGGGAAGGGTTTGGAGGAATCAAACGCAATAGGAGATACAGATGTTTTTGTCGTGGTTCCGATAGGTGGTGCTATCGTACATCCACGTTGATGGAGACTTCAACCCACGAAGGGTAACAACTGCGCGAGTCCACGGAGGGCTCCACCCACGAAGGGTCCACGAATAAGCAACCTTGTCTATCCCACCATGGTTGTCGCCCACGAAGGACTTGCCTCACTAACGGTAGATCTTCATGAAGTAGGAGATCTCCTTGCCCTTACAAACTCCTTGGTTCAACTCCACAATCTTGTCGGAGGCTCCCAAGTGACACCTAGCCAATCTAGGAGACACCACTCTCCAAGAAGTAACAAATGGTGTGTTGATGATGAACTCCTTGCTCCTGTGCTTCAAATGATAGTCTCCCCAACACTCAACTCTCTCTCACAGGATATGGATTTGGTGGAAAGAAGATTTGAGTGGAAAGCAATTTGGGGAAGGCTAGAGATCAAGATTCATATGGTAGGAATGGAATATCTTGGCCTCAACACAAGTGTAGGTGGTTCTCTCTCAGAAAAAGTAAGTTGGAAGTGTAGGTTCGTTCTGATGGCTCTCTCCACGAATGAAGAGGAGGTGGAGGGGTATATATAGCCTCCACACAATATCTAACCGTTACACACAACTTGCCAATCTTGGTGGGACCGAATTGGTAAACTCGGTCGGACTGATTCAACAAATCTAGTGACCGTTAGGATTTTCGGTGGGACCGACATGCAACTCGGTAGGACCGATATGGTTAGGGTTAGGACATAACGTAATCTCGGTGAGACCGATTACACAAACACGGTGAGACCGATTTTGGTAATAAGCTAACCAGAGAGTTGGTTAGGTAAACTCGATGGGACCGATGCCCTCATTTCGGTGAGACCGAAATGTTACGGAAAGGAAATAGAGAGTTTACATTGCAATCTCGTTGGGACCGATCGCTTATCTCGGTGGGACTGAAACGTTACGAAGGGAAACAGAGAGATTACAATCCCATCTCGGTGAGACCGAGGTCCCTATCGATGAGACCGATTTGCCTAGGGTTTGTGGCAGTGGCTATGACATCGGAACTCGGTGGCGCCAGATTGAAAGAACCGATGGGGCCGAGTTTGACCTTTGGTTTAAGTCATATGTGGATGTGAGAAAGTAGTTGAGGGCTTTGGAGCATATCACTAAGCATTTTGAGCAAGAGCCTCATTAAGCAACACCTCATCCCTCCTTGATAGTATTGGCTTTTCCTATAGACTCAATGTGATCTTGGATCACTAAAATAGAAAATGTAGAGTCTTGAGCTTTGAGCTTGAGCCAATCCTTTTGTCCTTAGCATTTTGAGGGGTCCACTTTTCTCATCCATGCCATGCCAATCATTGAGCTTTCCTAAAATATTAATTTTGGAATAGCATTAGCTCAATGAGCTATATGTTGTTAGGAATTACCAAAACCACCTAGGGGTAGTTGCACTTTCAATCTCCCCCTTTTTGGTAATTGATGACAACATATAGATCAAAGCTTCGACAAATGATAATAAGAGTGAAAAACATTGTCGCTTTGAGAAGTATGTGAAAAGCAAGAGCTCTCCCTAAATTTCTGCATAGTTTAAGATTTGCTTTGGACTGCAAATGCACAATGAGTTAGGATCATGGATTACTCTTCCATGTCACATACATCTTGGTGGAGCGCTCAAAATTATAATAATTAAATGCATGCACTCATCACCAAGCAAAGTGAATGATCATATGGGGATATAAAAGGATAATGTCATCCAACAAGCATTAAGATAGCATATGGTCAAACACATGATCATCCAAGTATCACACAAAAGCATAAAGTATCTCAAACAAGCAAATAACAAAGTTCAACCACCAAAAAACAAGAGAGAACAAAGAGCAACACTCTCTCTCGAAGCCTGTGATCTATACATTTTCTCCCCCTTTAGCAACAAGTTACCAAAAAGTTCATAAAAAATGCATAGTGCTAGATCGACTCTCAGGCTTGGTCTTCAGGTGGTGGTGTAGATAAAATTCCAAGGACGAAGGCATCAGTTGATGTAGATGGAGCTGGTGGAGTGGGTGCTGAAGCTGGTGGCACTAAAGCTGTAGCTGGTGCAGATGAAGTTGCTCTGGTGTCTGTAACTAGCACTGCAGCAGATCTCTGTCCTCTGGGCACTCTAGCAAAAGCATCAGTGGTAGACTTGCCCTTCTTCTCCTGCACTTCATCCTAAAGTTGCTCAACAACTGACTGTATCTCAGTGACCTTCACGTCTAAATCATAGAACTTCTGCTTCATGATCCTCTCCAAGCCCTCCTGGTTTTGAGTCAGGGTGGCCAATACCTTCTCAATCCTCAGAGTGGAGGCAATCAAGTAGCCAAGCTGATCTTGCTTGCTCTTCAGAAGATACTGAGATGCCTCATCAATGGTTGGCATCTTTATAGCCTTTTCAGTCCTTGCCTTTTCCCTCTTTGCTTGTGCTTGCACAGAAGATGGTTCATTCTCATCCATCACCATAGTGTTGTCCTCAAAGTCTGGGTAGATTGGCATATGTTCCTTGTCCAAGAGATATGTGCCATTGCCCATCTTGGAGTTGATTAGCTCCTGGATCTGTGGGGCATATCCACAACTTCTCTTCTGATCTGCAGATGTTCTCTTTATAGTTTCCACAATTAGGCTCATGACTTTGAACTTTTGAGGCACATCAAATATGTGAAGCAGGTTAATTGCATGGCCTCTGATCATCTTGTGATCACCTGACTTTGGCAATAGAGTGTGCCTGAGGATCCAGTTGATTGTTGGCAAACCTGACATAAGGTAATGTACTGATCCAAATTTGTGTGTCTCAAGAGCAGCATCTGGGATCTCTCTGTACATATGTGCCATGGTGTTGTGATCCTTCTTCTTCTTGGCATAGACATCCAAGTCATCTTCATTCTCCTCAGGAGCATTGATCAATTTTGCCCATTCTTCAACTATTGACTGGTACCTAGTACCTTCAGACATCCAGACAATCCTTCCATCTGGGTAGAAATGAGTTGTGGAGTAAAACTGCATAATAAGCTCATCATTCCACTTTGTGAGCTTCTGAGCCACAAACTCATCAACTCCACATGCCTTGAAGCTGTCATATACACCAGGGAAGTGATCCTCATTTTCCTTAATGAACTTCCAATCAACCCATCTCATGTCACACACTATGGGCTTCTTGTCAAGTAAAACAGTCTCATAGAAGTCCTATTGTTCCTTAGTGTGGAATCTGTAGTCCACAACAGTCCTTCTCCTGGTGGCATATGGATCAGACTCTCTCCATAGCCTCAATCCTAAATCCTTCCTGATTTTCATATTCTCTGCAACTGGGTGTGCATCATTGTTATTAGGGATCTTGGGCTTCAACTTCCTCAAAACAACAGAATCATCTTCCTCTTCTTCTTCAACAGCTTGAGGCACTGGGGCCTTGTTCTTCTCCTCAGCAGAGATGTTCCTGGTGCTCCTCTTGGGTTTTGGCTTTGGAGCTGGAGCAGCAGTCTTAGGAGCAGTTTTGGGCTTAGATGGAGCAGCCCCTGCCTTAATTGCATCTCCCATAAGCTTTTGAGCTTTGGGTGTTGGTGCTGCATCCTCTTCCTCTTCCTCTTCTTTAGAATCTCTCATCATTGAAGGTTTACCAATAACTCTGGCAATGGTCTTCTTGACCCTTTATTTCCTTTTCTTCTCTACCACAACCTGTTCTTTGGGTGCAGATCCCAAAGTTTCTTGAGTGGATGATCTAGCCTTTGACATAGGAACTCTCTTGGTAGGAATCTTTTGCTTCATTCTTGGCTTAGTGGCAGCAGCTGTGCCATATTCCTTTTTCAAAACTTTCCTCCTTGAGGTGGCCTCTTCCTATAGCCACATAGTCCTCATCCTCAGAATCTGAGGTTCTCTTATTTCTGGCCCTGGTGGCTGCCTTAGGCAAGTTGCTGGGTGTACTCCTGCTTCCCTCATCAAAGCTGCTAGAGGGACTAGTGCCCTCACTCATGTTAACTTGCTCCTCAGAATTGTTCTGACTGTCACTCTGATCTGACATGATGCAAACACTGACAGTAGACCCTGTGAATAGATTATAGATGAGGTAGAGTAGATGAGCATCACAAAGTACAGAGGTTTTTGCAAAAAAAATGAGTTAAAAACTTAGTTTTAGTTTTCCACGGAAAGCATTTCGGATCTACCGATTTGAAAACTCGGTGATACCAAAGCAGCTTTTGGAACCTAAACTAGTGAACTCGGTCAGACCGAGTCACAGTTCGGTGGCACCGAGACTGCTAGGGTTTCACAAAGAATTGAACTCGGTCACACCGATTTGCAATTCTCGGTCGGACCGAGAATCACATGTGCAATGGCCTTAGCCAAATCGGTGGAACCGATTTCAACAACTCGGTTGGTCCGAGATGATTTCAGCGGAAACCTAACCCTAAATTTTCAATCCACAACTAAACTACAGAGTGATTTCACTGGATAGAGTGATCTCAATCGTGGCAAGATACATGGCAAAACAATGTGCTAGGAATCGGAGTGAGATTAGCACAAGGATCAAGTCCATACCCTAAGTGCGGCGATGGACCTGCAACGGCGGCAACGGCGGAGATGATTTCCATTTACGGCGGCGGAGACCAACGGCGGGAGGCAGCTGGCGATGAGGAGGACAATCCGGAGACCCAGGGAGGCAGAGCAGGCTGAGCGCGAGCGAAGGGGTTCGGAGAATTTTCCAAATTTTGGCCCGGGGATATATATAGCCTGACCCTGTCGGTGTGACCGAGTGGAACAACTCGGTGGCACCGAGATGCATAACTGCAAGCAGTTACTGCAACTCGGAATGATCGAAAAGTTCAAATCGGTTGCACCGAGATTGAAAACCTAGATCGACTTAGTGATCTCGGTATGACCGAAATGGATGAATCGGTCAGACCGAAACGCACAAAGAAGTTTTGGAAGTTTAAGTCTATGACGAATCGGGGACTCCGAGTGCTCCTCACACAGGGTGGTTCAAATCTGACTTGATCAAACTTTGTGATGTAGCATGAATGGAGTTTGAGACAAGAAAAGCATAGATAGCTAGAGAAGGTTCTTAGGCATTCTTGTCCATCCACTTGGCAAAAGAAAAAGGAACCAAACAATCAAAACAACAAGTGGATGTCCTCTAATGAGTAAATTATGCAACCAACATGCTCACACACTAAAATGGAAAATGAAATATGTAGCAAAGCATGCACAACCAATTTTAGCATCTATCAAGCAATTGGCGATGACTAGGTCATCTATATATGAGTATATTGACTTAGGAGTCAAATGAGAACATTTGATCATAGATCATACTCATGGTTTAAGCACAAGTGGGGTTACCACTTTTACATAAAGTTTTGTTGTGTTCACACCATTAGAGTTGCTTTAGCTCAATTCTTAGAGTAAAGCTCCCCCTAGATGTGAGCTCCCCCTAAGAGGGATGAACTAACCTTGGGTTTTGTCGATGATGACTTCATGTAGGTGTTGAAGATGTGGATGCTCAATATTGATGTAGATCATTTGGAGCAATCCTTTGGAGTGAGTTGCACTTTCAATACCTACACGGGTTAGTCCCACAAGGAACAAACAAGGATATCCATAAACATAGAGTGATGCACACACAAGATGATGTCTATGAAAGCATTAGGTTACCTTGTCCCTTGTCTTACCAACAAGAGTGTTTGTGACTCCTTGAACTAGTGCAAGATGTGGAAGTTGATTGCACTTGTTCTTGCCAAAATGATAAGAGTGAAGTATGTTGGCGGAGTCACCCTCAGGAACTCTCTAGTTCTTCTTCTTCGGGATCCACATCATCTTGATGGGAATCCTTGGAGTTGTAGTCGTACTTGATGAAGTAGAACTTGATGTAGTCTTGGGAGCCCACTTGACCAAGGCCTTGGGTGCTTCTTCAAATGCATCAATTTCCTCTTGAAGCTTATCCTTGCCTTTTTGCTTGTGGTCTTGTGGTGGAAGATCATCTTGAGCTTGTGTCCCTTTGAAGGAAGTAGGATCATACTTATTTTGTTGAGGAACAAACTTCGTCTTGGGGTATTGATCTTCTTCCCACTCAACTCCATTGGCATTGAACTTTCGTTCAAAACCAACACCTTGGTTCTTCCGGTGCCTTCCTTGCTTGCGTACAATTTCCTCAAATTGCTTACTCCCAGCAAGGCTCTTGTAAACACCTTTCTCTATAATTCCCTTCAATAAGCTATTTTCTTTCTCAAGTGTAACTTGGCTAAGAGAATCATTAATGGAATCAAGAGAACTACTAGAAGCAACAACATTGGATTTAGCATGATTATTGTTACTACTAGAGGAAGAATCTTTCTTGTTCTTGTTACTAGACTTGACTTGAGGCATGTAAGTGGATAAGAGTAAACGGTTGGCAATGTAAGAAGGACTTTTCTTTCCAAGATTATCATTGATTGCCTTTAAGAACTCATGCTCTTGCTCAAGGTTGAGCTTTTCAAAACGTAATTTCTCATGAGTCCTTAAAAGTTCTTGATGATCTCCTAAGATAGTTTCATCAGCTAACTTAAGAGTGTTTAGTTCTTTAGTTAGAGACTCAATCTTCTCCTTATCATTGTCATTTGTTTTATCTTGATTAGCATGATTAATTGATGTTTCATCATAGTATTCATCACTAGAGTTGTCAGCAAGTAAATCATCATCACCTAACAAGTCATCTTCATCACTATTGAATCAACATACTCGGGGTGTGATACCTTTGGGCCTTTAGCCATGAAGCATCTTCCAAGTCCTTCATTTGGTGAATCAAATATGTTGTAGGAGTTGGTTGACACAAGTGCTAGACCGGCAACACCTTCATCTTGAGTATATTCGGAGTCAGAGTGATAGCTTCTCTCGGAGTGATTGTCGGAGTCGGAGCCGGATACCCATTCACCAACATGAGCTTGATATCTTCGTTTTGTGTAGCTCCTTGATGACTTGTCCTTCCTTTCTGAATCCTTGCTTCTCCGGGATATTCTTCGTTCATAACGATCATCTCTACTCCTTCTCTCTCTTGATGGTGATTCTTCTCTTCTACTTCTTCTTTTTGGAGAATCTTCTCTTCTCTTGTAGGGTGCCGTACACTCATTGGAATAGTGTTCGGGTCTTCCACAATTGTAGCAATTTCGCTCTCGACTAGAAGATCTTTTGTCATTGTAGGACTTTGACTTGGAACTTCTCTCTTTACTTCTACTCTTGTAGAATGTTGAAGTTCTTCACCATTAGGCTCAATTCTTCATTGAAGGTTTGTTTCTCACTTGATGATGTGGGAGCTTCACATGAGGCTTTGTAAGCACCACTTGACTTGTTATGGAGCTCCTCCTTATCCTTGAGTGACATCTCATGAGCAACAATTCTTCCAATGACTTCCGTTGGCTTAAGATCTTTGTAATTGGGCATCATTTGGATCAGTGTGCATACGGTATCATATTTTCCGTCCAAAGCTCTTAGGATCTTCTTGATGATGAATTTGTCAGTCATCTCTTCACTTCCTAAGCCGGCGATATCATTTGTGATAAGAGCAAGCCTAGAGTACATTTCAGCGACACCTTCACCATCCTTCATTTTGAACTTGTCAAGCTGACTTTGAAGCATATCCAACTTGGATTCCTTGACGGAGTCGGCACCTTCGTGCATATCAATCAAAGTATCCCAAATTTCCTTTGCATTCTCAAGACGGCTGATTTTGTTGAATTCTTCGGGGCACAATCCGTTGAAGAGGATATCACAAGCTTGAGCATTGTATTGCAGCATCTTCAACTCTTCCGCGGTAGCTTCACGGTTCGGTTCTCTCCCATCAAAGAATTCACCTTGCAAGCCAATACACACAATAGCCCATACAGCGGGGTTATGTCCAAGAATATGCATTTTCATCTTATGCTTCCAACTAGCAAAATTAGTACCATCAAAGTAAGGACCTATACGGTGGTAATTTCCCTCGCTAGACGCCATACTCTCCTAGGTTGTGAAACCAAGGCTATGACTACCAAAAGCTATGGAAATCAAAGCAAATGGAGACCAAAGCCCTGATACCACTTGTAGGATCGAAAGTATGTCTAGAGGGGGGGGTGATTAGACTACTTGACCAAATAAAACTTATCCTTTTCCCAATTTTAGTTCTTGGTGGATTTTAGCAACTTTGGACAAGTCAATCAATCTTGTACATCCATGGACAATTAAGGAGCAATGCTACATCCATGAAAAATTACGTACATTTACAGGGGATTTCCTAGTTGGCGTTTTTTCATTGGAGATGAGAGGGAAGAAGGGACCCACCCCCGTTGAAATAGGAGAGAGTAAAACACACTATAAAAGG
This sequence comes from Triticum aestivum, assembly GCF_018294505.1. Classification (NCBI taxonomy): domain Eukaryota; kingdom Viridiplantae; phylum Streptophyta; class Magnoliopsida; order Poales; family Poaceae; genus Triticum; species Triticum aestivum. The sequence continues at coordinate 721,122,810 of NC_057797.1, read as the reverse complement.
GAATGGAGAGAGTACCATATACGAGAGGATCTACAACTAACTAGCTTATTCCTAGCATAGCTGTTAGCTACTCCGCCTTTGGTTGTGAACCACCGGGAAGACTGCCCATAGTGGGAGTAACTTCGGTAGTAACATAGGGTCCAACTCAACAAATTTGCTTATGTGGCAACGATTTAATGAGGAGAAAGATGATTTAAGTAACATAACTAGTTACTCATACTGTGGGTAACATCACATATACCAAGAAAACTGTTGGAAATATGCCCTAGAGGCAATAATAAAAGCATTATTATTATATTTCCTTGTTCATGATAATTGTCTTTATTCATGCTATAATTGTGTTATCCGGAAATCGTAATACATGTGTGAATAATAGACACCAACATGTCCCTAGTAAGCCTCTAGTTGACTAGCTCGTTGATCAACAGATAGTCATGGTTTCCTGACTATGGACATTGGATGTCATTGATAACGAGATCACATCATTAGGAGAATGATGTGATGGACAAGACCCAATCCTAAACATAGCATAAGATCGTATAGTTCGTTTGCTAGAGTTTTCCAATGTCAAGTATCTTTTCCTTAGACCATGAGATCGTGTAACTCCCGGATACCGTAGAAGTGCTTTGGGTGTGCCAAACGTCACAACGTAACTGGGTGACTATAAAGGTATACTACGGGTATCTCTGAAAGTGTCTGTTGGGTTGACACGGATCAAGACTGGGATTTGTAACTCCGTATGACGGAGAGGTATCACTGGGCCCACTCGGTAATGCATCATCATAATGAGCTCAAAGTGACCAAGTGTCTGGTCACGGGATCATGCATTACGGTACGAGTAAAGTGACTTGCCGGTAACGAGATTGAATGAGGTATTGGGATACTGACGATCGGATCTCGGGCAAGTAACATACCGATTGACGAAGGGAATTGTATACGGGGTTGCTTGAATCCTCGACATCGTGGTTCATCCGATGAGATCATCGAGGAGCATGTGAGAGCCAACATGGGTATCCAGATCCCGCTGTTGGTTATTGACCGGAGAGTCGTCTCGGTCATGTCTACATGTCTCCCGAACCCGTAGGGTCTACACACTTAAGGTTCGGTGACGCTAGGGTTCTAGGGATATGTATATGCAGTAACCCGAATGTTGTTCGGAGTCCCGGATGAGATCCCGGACGTCACAAGGAGTTCCGGAATGGTCCGAAGGTAAAGAATTATATATAGGAAGTGCTATTTCGGGCATCGGGACAAGTTTCGGGGTCACCGGTATTGTACCGGGACCACCGGAAGGGTCTCGAGGGTCCACCGGGTGGGGCCACCTGCCCCGGGGGGCCACATGGGCTGTAGGGGGTGCGCCTTGGCCTATATGGGCCAAGGGCACCAGCCCCAAGAGGCCCATGCGCCTAGGGTTCAAGAAGGGAAGAGTCCCAAAGGGGGAAGGCGCCTCCTAGGTGCCTTGGGGAGGAGGGATTCCTCCCTTGGCCGCACCCCCCTAGGAGATTGGATCTCCTAGGGCCGGCGCCCCCCCCCCTTGGGCTCCCTATATATAGTGGGGAAAGGAGGGCCTCTCATACAACATCTTTGGTGCCTCCCTCTCCCTCTCCAACACATCCTCCTCCTCCATAGTGCTTGGCGAAGCCCTGCCGGAGTACTGCAGCTCCACCACCACCACGCCGTCGTGCTGCTGCTGGAGCCATCTTCCTCAACCTCTCCTTCCCCCTTGCTGGATCAAGAAGGAGGAGACGTTACGCTGACCGTACGTGTGTTGAACGCGGAGGTGCCGTCCGTTCGGCGCTAGGATCTCCGGTGATTTGGATCACGTCGAGTACGCCTTCCTCATCCCCGTTCTTTGAATGCTTCCGCGCGTGATCTACAAAGGTACGTAGATGCAATCCAATCACTCGTTGCTAGATGAACTCATAGATGGATCTTGGTGAAACCGTAGGAAAAAAATTTGTTTTCTGCAACGTTCCCCAACAAAAACATGAGTCTACAACCTAATAAGAAGTGTTGCATGACTCCCCATCCTTACTCCCCACTAGAGGTAATAACATACATATGCATGTTATTAGTCTATGTTACTCCCTGTTGGAAATATGCCCTAGAGGCAATAATAAAATGGTTATTATTATATTTCTTTGTTCATGATAATTGTCTATTGTTCATGCTATAATTGTGTTATCTGGAAATTGTAATACATGTGTGAATACATAGACCACAACACGTCCCTAGTGAGCCTCTAGTTGACTAGCTCGTTGATCAAAAGATAGTCATGGTTTCCTGACTATGGACACTGGATGTCATTGATAACGGGATCACATCATTAGGAGAATGATGTGATGGACAAGACCCAATCCTAAGCATAGCTCAAAGATCGTGTAGTTCGTTTGTTATAGCTTTTTCGAATGTCAAGTATCATTTCCTTAGACCATGAGATTGTGCAACTCCTGGATACTGTAGGAGTGCTTTGGGTGTGCCAAACGTCACAATGTAACTGGGTGACTATAAAGGTACACTACGGGTATCTCCGAAAGTGTCTGTTGGGTTGGCACGAATCGAGACTGGGATTTGTCACTCCGTATGACGGAGAGGTATCTCTGGGCCCACTCGGTAATGCATCATCATAATGAGCTCAATGTGACCAAGTGGTTGATCACGGGATCATGCATTACGGTACGAGTAAAGTGACTTGCCGGTAACGAGATTGAACGAGGTATTGGGATACCGACGATCGAGTCTCGGGCAAGTAACGTACCGATTGACAAAGGGAATTGTATACGGGATTGATCGAATCCTCGACATCATGGTTCATCCGATGAGATCATCGAGGAGCATGTGGGAGCCAACATGGATATCCAGATCCCGCTGTTGGTTATTGACCGGAGAGTCGTCTTGGTCATGTCTGCGTGTCTCCCGAACCCGTAGGGTCTACACACTTAAGGTTCGGTGACGCTAGGGTTGTTGAGATATTAGTATATGGTAACCTGAAAGTTGTTCGGAGTCCCGGATGAGATCCCGGACGTCACGAGGAGTTCCGTAATGGTCCGGAGGTGAAGATTTATATATAGGAAGTCAAGTTTCGGCCATCGGGAAAGTTTCGGGGGTAATCGGTATTGTACCGGGACCACCGGAAGGGTCCCGGGGGTCCACCGGGTGGGGCCACCTATCCCGGAGGGCCCCATGGGCTGAAGTGGGAGAGGAACCAGCCCCTAGTGGGCTGGTGCGCCCCCCTTGGGCCTCCCCCTACGCCTAGGGTTGGAAACGCTAGGGGTGGGGCGGCCCACTTGGCTTGGGGGGCACTCCACCCCCCTTGGCCGCCGCCCCCCTTGGAGATTCAATCTCCTAGGGCCGGCGCCCCCCCCCCTAGGGGTCCTATATATAGTGGGGGGAGGGAGGGCAGCCACACCCTAGCCCCTGGCGCCTCCCTCTCCCTCCCTTGACACTCCTCCCTCTCCCTGAGCTTGGCGAAGCCCTGCCGAGATCACTGTTGCTTCCACCACCACGCCGTCGTGCTGCTGGATCTTCATCAACCTCTCCTTCCCCCTTGCTGGATCAAGTTGGAGGAGACGTCTTCCCAACCGTACGTGTGTTGAACGCGGAGGTGCCGTCCGTTCGGTGCTAGGTCATCGGTGATTTGGATCACGACGAGTACGACTCCATCAACCCCGTTCTCTTGAACGCTTCCGCACGCGATCTACAAGGGTATGTAGATGCACTCCCCTCTCCCTCGTTGCTAGATGACTCCATAGATTGATCTTGGTGATGCGTAGAAAATTTTAAAATTCTGCTACGTTCCCCAATAGTGGCATCATGAGCTAGGTCTATGCGTAGTTTCTATGCACGAGTAGAACACAAAGCAGTTGTGGGCGTGGATATTGTCAATTTGCTTGCCGTTACTAGTCTTATCTTGATTCGGCAGCATCATGGGATGAAGCGGCCCGGATTGACCTTACACGTACGCTTACGTGAGACTGGTTCCACCGATTGATATGCACTAGTTGCATAAGGTGGCTGGCGGGTGTCTGTCTCTCCCACTTTAGCCGGATCGGATTCGATGAAAAGGGTCCTTATGAAGGGTAAATAGAAATTGGCATATCACGTTGTGGTTTTGGCGTAGGTAAGAAACGTTCTTGCTAGAAACCTATAGCAGCCACGTAAAAACTTGCAACAACAATTAGAGGATGTCTAACTTGTTTTTGCAGCATGTGCCGTGTGATGTGATATGGTCAAAAGGATGTGATGAATGATATATGTGATGTATGAGATTGATCATGTTCTTGTAATAGGAATCACGACTTGCATGTCGATGAGTATGACAACCGGCAGGAGCCATAGGAGTTGTCTTAATTTATTTATGACCTGCGTGTCAACATAAACGTCATGTATTTACTTTACTTTATTGCTAAAGCGTTAGCCATAGTAGTAGAAGTAATAGATGATGAGACAACTTCAAGAAGACACGATGATGGAGATCATGGTGTCATGCCGGTGATAACGATGATCATGAAGCCCCGAAGATGGAGATCAAAAGGAGCAAATGATATTGGCCATATCATGTCACTATTTGATTGCATGTGATGTTTATCATGTTTTGCATCTTATTTGCTTAGAACGACGGTAGCTTAAATAAGATGATCCCTCGTAATAATTTCAAGAAAGTGTTCCCCCTAACTGTGCACCATTGCGAAGGTTCGTTGTTTCGAAGCACCACGTGATGATCGGGTGTGATAGATTCTAACGTTCGAATACAACGGGTGTAAGCCAGATTTACACACGCAATACACTTAGGTTGACTTGACGAGCCTAGCATGTACAGACATGGCCTCGGAACACGGAAGACCGAAAGGTCGAGCATGAGTCGTATAGAAGATACGATCAACATGAAGATGTTCACCGATGTTGACTAGTCCGTCTCACGTGATGATCGGACACGGCCTAGTTGACTCAGATCATGTTTCACTTAAGATGACTAGAGGGATGTCTATCTGAGTGGGAGTTCATTGAATAATTTGATTAGATGAACTTAATTATCATGAACTTAGTCTAAAATCTTTACACTATGTCTTGTAGATCAAATGGCCCACGCTAATGTTGCCCTCAACTTCAACGCGTTCCTAGAGAAAACCAAGCTGAAAGATGATGGCAGCAACTATACGAACTGGGTCCGGAACCTGAGGATCATCCTCATAGCTGTCAAGAAAGATTATGTCCTAGAAGCACCGCTAGGTGATGCACCCGTCCCAGAGAACCAAGACGTTATGAACGCTTGGCAGTCACGTGCTGATGATTACTCCCTCGTTCAGTGCGGCATGCTTTATAGCTTAGAACCGGGGCTCCAAAAGTGTTTTGAGCGACACGGAGCATATGAGATGTTCGAAGAGCTGAAAGTGGTTTTCCAAGCTCATGCCCGGGTCGAGAGATATGAAGTCTCCGACAAGTTCTTCAGTTGTAAGATGGAGGAAAATAGTTCTGTCAGTGAGCACATACTCAAAATGTCTGGGTTGCATAACCGCCTGACTTAGCTGGGAGTTAATCTCCCGGATGACGCGGTCATTGACAGAATCCTTCAGTCGCTTCCACCGAGCTACAAGAGCTTTGTGATGAACTTCAATATGCAGGGGATGGAAAAGACCATTCCTGAGGTATATTCAATGCTGAAATCAGCGGAGGTGGAAATCAAAAAGGAACATCAAGTGTTGATGGTGAATAAAACCACTAAATTCAAGAAAGGCAGGGGTAAGAAGAACTTCAAGAAGGACGGCAAGGGGGTTGCCGCGCCCGGTAAGCAAGCTGCCGGGAAGAAGTCAAAGAATGGACCCAAGCCTGAGACTGAGTGTTTTTATTGCAAGGGAAGTGGTCACTGGAAGCAGAACTGCCCCAAATACTTAGCGGACAAGAAGGCCGGCAACACTAAAGGTATATGTGATATACATGTAATTGATGTGTACCTTACCAGTACTCGTAGTAGCTCCTGGGTATTTGATATCGGTGTGGTTTCTCACATTTGTAACTCAAAGCAGGAGCTGCGGAATAAGCGGAGACTGGCGAAGGACGAGGTGACGATGCGCGTCGGGAATGGTTCCAAGGTCGATGTGATCGCCGTCGGCATGCTACCTCCACATTTACCTACGGGATTAGTTTTAAACCACAATAATTGTTATTTAGTGCCAACTTTGAGCATGAACATTGTATCAGGATCTCGTTTAATTCGAGATGGCTACTCATTTAAATCCGAGAATAATGGTTGCTCTATTTATATGAGAGATGTTTTATGGTCATGCTCTACTGGTGAATGGTTTATTCTTAATAAATCTCGAGCGTAATGTTACACATATTCATAGTGTGAATACCAAAAGATGTAAGGTTGATAATGATAGTCCCACATACTTGTGGCACTGCCGCCTTGGTCACATAGGTGTCAAACGCATGAAGAAGCTCCATGCAGCTGGACTTTTGGAGTCTCTTGATTACGAATCATTTGACACGTGCGAACCATGCCTCATGGGTAAAATGACCAAGACTCCGTTCTCAGAAACAATGGAGCGAGCAACCAACTTATTGGAAATCATACATACTGATGTGTGCGGTCCAATGAGTGTTGAGGCTCGTGGTGGCTATCGTTATGTTCTCACCCTCACTGATGACTTGAGTAGATATGGGTATGTCTACTTAATGAAACACAAGTCTGAGACCTTTGAAAAGTTCAAGGAATTTCAGAGTGAGGTTGAAAATCAATGTGACAGAAAAATCAAGTTCTTGCGATCAGATCATGGGGGAGAATACTTGAGTCACGAATTTGGCACACACTTAAGGAAATATGGAATAGTTTCACAACTCACGCCGCTTGGAACACCTCAGCGTAATGGTGTGTCCGAACGTCGTAATCGCAATCTATTGGATATGGTGCGATCTATGATGTCTCTTACCGATTTACCGCTGTCATTTTGGGGCTATGCTTTAGAGACTGCCGCATTCACTTTAAATAGGGCTCCGTCGAAATCCGTTGAGACGACACTGTATGAATTATGGTTTGGTAAGAAACCTAAGCTGTCATTTCTAAAAGTTTGGGGATGCGATGCTTATGTCAAGAAACTTCAACCTGAAAAGCTCGAACCCAAGTCGGAAAAATGCGTCTTCATAGGATACCCTAAAGAAACTATTGGGTATACCTTCTATCTCAGATCCGAAGGCAAGATCTTTGTTGCCAAGAATGGATCCTTTCTAGAGAAAGAGTTTCTCTCAAAAGAAATAAGTGGGAGGAAAGTAGAACTCGATGAAGTATTACCTCTTGAACCGGTAAGTGGCGCAGCTCAAGAAAATGTTCCTGAGGTGCCTGCACCGACTAGAGAGGAAGTTAATGATGTTGATCATGAAATTTCAGATCAAGTTGCTACTGAACTTCGTAGGTCCACAAGGAGACATTCCGCACCAGAGTGGTACGGCAACCCTGTCTTGGAAATCATGTTGTTAGACAACGGTGAACCTTCGAACTATGAAGAAGCGATGGCGAGCCCAGATTCCGACAAATGGCTGGAAGCCATGAAATCCAAGATAGGATCCATGTATGAAAACGAAGTATGGACTTTGACTGACTTGCCTGATGATCGGCGAGCCATAGAAAATAAATGGATCTTTAAGAAGAAGATAGACGCGGATGGTAATGTAACCATCTATAAAGCTCGGCTTGTCGCTAAGGGTTATCGACAAGTTCAAGGGGTTGACTACAATGAGACTTTCTCACCCGTAGTGAAGCTGAAGTCCGTCCGAATCATGTTAGCAATTGCCGCATTCTATGATTATGAGATATGGCAAATGGACGTCAAAACGACATTCCTTAATGGTTTCCTTAAGGAAGAATTGTATATGATGCAGCCGGAAGGTTTTTTCAATCCTAAGAATGCTGACAAGGTGTGCAAGCTCCAACGCTCGATCTATGGGCCGGTGCAAGCATCTTAGAGTTGGAACATTCGTTTTGATGAGATGATCAAAGCGTTTGGGTTTACGCAGACTTATGGAGAATCCTGCATTTACAAGAAAGTGAGTGGGAGCTCTGTAGCATTTCTCATATTGTATGTGGATGACATACTGTTGATGGGAAATGATATAGAATTCTTGGAAAGCATAAAGGCCTACTTGAACAAGTGTTTTTCAGTGAAGGATCTTGGAGAAGCTGCTTACATATTAGGCATCAAGATCTATAGAGATAGATCGAGATGCCTCATTGGTCTTTCACAGAGTACGTACCTTTACAAGATATTGAATAAGTTCAATATGGATCAGTCAAAGAAGGGGTTCTTGCCTGTATTGCAAGGTACGAGATTGAGCACGGCTCAATGACCGACCACGGTAGAAGATAGAGAAAAGATGAGTGTCGTCCCCTATGCCTCGGCCATAGGGTCTATCATGTATGCTATGTTGTGTACCAGACCTGATGTAAACCTTGACGTAAGTTTGGTACGAAGGTACCAAAGTAATCCCGGCATGGAACACTGGACAGCGGTCAAGAATATTCTGAAGTACCTGAAGAGGACTAAGGATATGTTTCTCGTTTATGGAGGTGATGAAGAGCTCGTTGTAAAGGGTTACGTCGATGCTAGCTTCGACACAGATTTGGATGACTCTAAGTCACAAACCGGATACGTGTATATTTTGAATGGTGAGGCAGTAAGCTGGTGCAGTTGCAAGCAAAGCATTGTGGCGGGATCTACATGTGAAGTGGAGTACATGGCAGCCTCGGAGGCATCACAAGAGGCAATCTGGGTGAAGGAGTTCATTACCGACCTAGGAGTCATACCCAATGCGTCGGGCCTGATGACTCTCTTCTGTGACAACACTAGAGCTATTGCCCTTGCCAAGGAGCCCAGGTTTCACAGGAAGACCAGGCATATCAAGCGTCGCTTCAACTCCATTCGTGAAAGTGTTCAAAATGGAGACATAGATATTTGTAAAGTACATACGAACCTGAATGTGGCAGATCCGTTGACTAAACCTCTCCCTAGAGCAAAACATGATCAACACCAGAACTGCATGGGTGTTCGATTCATCACAATGTAACTAGACTATTGACTCTAGTGCAAGTGGGAGACTGTTGGAAATATGCCCTAGAGGCAATAATAAAATGGTCATTATTATATTTCTTTGTTCATGATAATTGTCTATTGTTCATGCTATAATTGTGTTATCCGGAAATCGTAATACATGTGTGAATACATAGACCACAACACGTCCCTAGTGAGCCTCTAGTTGACTAGCTCGTTGATCAAAAGATAGTCATGGTTTCCTGACTATGGACATTGGATGTCATTGATAACGGGATCACATCATTAGGAGAATGATGTGATGGACAAGACCCAATCCTAAGCATAGCTCAGAGATCGTGTAGTTCGTTTGCTATAGCTTTTCCGAATGTCAAGTATCATTTCCTTAGACCATGAGATTGTGCAACTCCCGGATACTGTAGGAGTGCTTTGGGTGTGCCAAACGTCACAACGTAACTGGGTGATTATAAAGGTACACTACGGGTATCTCCGAAAGTGTCTGTTGGGTTGGCACGAATCGAGACTGGGATTTGTCACTCCGTATGACAGAGAGGTATCTCTGGGCCCACTCGGTAATGCATCATCATAATGAGCTCAATGTGACCAAGTGGTTGATCACGGGATCATGCATTACGGTATGAGTAAAGTGACTTGCCGGTAATGAGATTGAACGAGGTATTGGGATACCGACGATTGAGTCTCGGGCAAGTAACGTACCGATTGACAAAGGGAATTGTATACGGGATTGATCGAATCCTCGACATCGTGGTTCATCTGATGAGATCATCGAGGAGCATGTGGGAGCCAACATGGGTATCCAGATCCCGCTGTTGGTTATTGACCGGAGAGTCGTCTCGGTCATGTCTGCGTGTCTCCCGAACCCGTAGGGTCTACACACTTAAGGTTCGGTGACGCTATGGTTGTTGAGATATTAGTATACGGTAACCTGAAAGTTGTTCGGAGTCCCAGATGAGATCCCGGATGTCACGAGGAGTTCCAGAATGGTCCGGAGGTGAAGATTTATATATAGGAAGTCAAGTTTCGGCCATCGGGAAAGTTTCGGGGGTAATCGGTATTGTACCGGGACCACCGGAAGGGTCCCGGGGGTCCACCGGGTGGGGCCACCTATCCCGGAGGGCCCCATGGGCTGAAGTAGGAGGGGAACCAGCCCCTAGTGGGCTGGTGCGCCCCCCTTGGGCCTCCCCCTGCGCCTAGGGTTGGAAACCCTAGGGGTGGGGGCGCCCCACTTGGCTTGGGGGGGCACTCCACCCCCCTTGGCCGCCGCCCCCCCTTGGAGATTCAATCTCCTAGGGCCGGCGCCCCCTAGGGGTCCTATATATAGTGGGGGGAGGGAGGGCAGCCGCTGATGGGGTTATGTACCTAGGGTAGGGTCATGGACCTGATCCAAATAACTTACCCCAAGACATCCTTAGAAGAGGTCGCCTTCCAGTCGACCAATGAGGACTCACTCGACTGGCCTGAAGGACTCGACCACGAAGACTCACTCGACCACCAGGAGGTCAAGAGGCACTCTGCACTGGAATGGCCTGTAATCAAGTAGTCTTTATGATAGTAAAGGCACTTTATGTGGGGCGTTACCAGTAACGCCCCAGACTTAACTCACCTTAAACCCTCTCCTACGTGGGCTGGCTGGGGTCCTGGCGCACTCTATATAAGCCACCCCCCTCCACAGGCAGAGGGGTTCGGCACCTTGTAATTCATACATTCATAATCCACTCGACCGCCTCCGGGCTCCGAGACGTAGGGCTGTTACTTCTTCCGAGAAGGGCCTGAACTCGTACATCCTTTGTGCTTACAACCTCTCCATAGCTAGGACCTTGCCTCTCCATACCTACCCCCCACTCTACTGTCAGGCTTAGAACCACGACAGTTGGCGCCCACCGTGGGGCAGGTGTTTTAGCGATTTTGTGGAGAAGTTGCGATTCTTCCGAGTACTCTCATCATGGTGTCTGCTGGAGTTTTGGTCAAGGGTCAAGAGATCCGTCTCGGCACTCTCACCTTCATCGCCGACGACTCCGCATGGCTCCAGGAGGCTCCACTCGACGTAGACGCGCTCCCCGTCCGCGGTGCGACGCATTTTCGCGCATGTGTCCGCGGCGTTCTGCTGCGGCAACCGTCGACCCAGTATCGGTCGGCTCCTCCATCGTCCACCCTCCCGGTCTCCCGCCAGCGCAAGCGCTCAGGCCGGTCGAGGCTTCAGCGATGGGTGAGTCACGCGATGGCTCGCCAATCGGCCACTACACAAGTTGCGGCAATCGAGCCCAATGAATCTCTCTACGGCTTGTTCGATCAGTCGACTGGCTCCGGAGAGACTGCATCCGAGTGCGGAAGCAGTGATCCAACGGCGGAAATCTTGATGGTCGACGGGCCCCACAGCCCTCCTGGCTTCGCCCGTGGTGGTGGAGCAGGTGACGGCGGCGACCCTGCACGAGGCTACGAAGAGTACCAGCCCGAGCCACTCGACTCTCTGCAAAGAGAAGAGCTTCGCCGCAGGAACGAGGATCCCCTGCGTATTCCCATCGCAGGAGAAACCCCCGAGGCTCGTGCCTTGGAGGAGGCGCGTCTGGCCAATTTGGCCGAGCGCACTCGACTGGAGAACCTTCAGCGAGCACTCGACGAGCGCGCGCGGCAACGAGTTCCCGACACCAGTCGACGTCAACTCTTCCCGCCGACTCAGGTATATCGAACCCCAATTCAGAATTTAGCAGCTGCGACCCGTATAGCAGAGTCCATTCAGCCTTCGCAGTCGGAAGCTGGCAGAGGTTTGCTGCAGATCAGGGATCTGCTCCGGGCAGCAGGAGATCAGAATTCAGCCGTGTCTCAGTCGCGCAACAGAATTCACAGTCGATCTGTCACTGTGAATACGGTTCAGTCGGCTCACAGCCCCCGATCGCCTCCGCGGCGCGAAGGGCGTGAGAATCGGCGAGATCAATATGGCGACAGACTCGACCGAGATGATAGGCGTCGAGTGCCCTATTCCCCTCCGAGGGGTGGGTCTTACGCTCCTCGGCAGCCAGATGATAGGCGTCAGTACAGTACAGGGCGTAGGGTTCCAGTTGACCCCAGAGAGCCAGGCTTCGACGCGCGATCCATTATCGTGCAAGGGTTGGTCGACCGGAACAGAGCCCATCGAGGCGCACTCGACAGAGATGTACCCACGAGCAGTCGAGTACATGTTTCTGGTCCTGAATGTTTCAGCAGAGCTATCAGAGCCGCAGTTATCCCCCCAATTTCAGGTTGGCAACAGGAGTCAGCAAGTTCACTGGTGAGTCTAAGCCTGAAACTTGGCTTGAAGACTACCGAGTGGCAGTTCAGATCGGTGGTGGGAACGACGAGGTGGCCATGAAGCATTTGCCCCTCATGTTGGAAGGTTCTGCCAGGGCATGGTTGACTCAATTACCTCCTAGCAGCATTTACACTTGGGAAGATCTGTCCCGAGTGTTCGTCAGAACGTTTGAAGGGACTTGCAAGCGACCAGCGGGATTGACAGAGTTGCAAGTCTGCGTGCAGAAAACTAATGAGACTCTCAGAGAGTATATTCAGAGGTGGATCACTTTGCACCACACTGTGGAAAATGTCTCTGATCATCAGGCAGTGTGCGCCTTCAAAGACGGCGTCAAGAACAGAGAACTGAGTTTGAAATTTGGTCGAACCGGTGACATGACCTTGAGTCGGATGATGGAGATTGCTACCAAGTACGCCAACGGCGAAGAAGAAGACCGACTCCAAAGCGGCAAGCACAAGCCGAGTCAGTCAGAAAAAGGAAACACCAGTCAGAAACAGAAGCGGAAGGCTGAACCGGCAGCTCCTGGAGAGGCTCTGGCCGTGACTCAAGGAAAGTTTAAGGGGAAACCAAAAGGACCCTGGAACCCCAAGAAGGTAAAGGATAAAGAAGGGAACGACGTGATGGATATGCCGTGTCACATTCACACGAAGAAAGATGAAGAGGGGAATATCATTTACCCAAAGCACACCACTCGCCAATGTCGACTCCTGATCCAGCAGTTTCAGGGAAAACAGTCTAAGGACAAGGAGAAGGAGTCGGACAAGGCCGAAGACAAAGAGGACAGTGAGGGAGGATATCCGCATATCAACTCCACTCTGATGATCTTTGCAGATGTGGAAAGCAGAAGTCGACTGAAAGTGATTAACCGAGAGGTGAACATGGTTGCCCCAGCAAAGGCAAATTATCTGAAGTGGTCTCAAACACCCATCACATTCGACCAATCTGATCACCCGACTCATATTGCCACCCCTGGGAGGCAAGCTTTGGTGGTCGATCCAGTTGTCGAAGGCACTCGACTGACAAAGGTGCTGATGGATGGTGGAAGTGGGCTGAACTTATTGTATGCAGACACATTGAAAGGTATGGGCATTCCGATGTCCCGACTGAGCACTAGTAACATGAGCTTCCATGGAGTTATACCAGGGAAGAAGGCCGAGTCACTCGGCCAGATAGCTTTGGACGTAGTGTTTGGTGATTCGAAGCATTTTTGCAAAGAAAAGTTGACGTTTGAGGTCGTGGATTTTCAAAGTGCATATCATGCCATTTTGGGGAGACCAGCCTATGCACGGTTCATGGCTCGACCATGTTACGTGTACCTCAAATTGAAGATGCCCGGTCCCAAAGGTGTGATCACTGTCACCGGTGATAGGAAAAAGGCAGAGGAGTGCTTTCAGAAGGGCTCCAAGATTGCCGATTCCCAAGTGACAGCGGTCGAGTTCGAAGAATACAAGCAAAACGCAGATCCGAGTGACTTGCTGCGATCCAAGAAGCCCGCCACAGAGTCTGCATTCCAGTCGTCCGGTGAGACGAAGCCTGTTCACATTCACCCGACCGACCCCGAAGCAGCTCCGACCCGCATCTCCACAACACTCGACCCAAAATAGGAGGAAGCGCTCATCCAGTTCCTCCGTGAGAACTGGGACATTTTTGCATGGAAGCCCGCTGACATGCCAGGTGTTCCCAGGGGACTGGCTGAGCATCGCCTAAGAGTCGACTCGTCTGCAAAACCAGTCAAAGAGCATCTTCGGCGGTCCGCCGTCCAGAAGAGAAAGGCCATCGGTGAAGAAGTGGCTCGACTGTTGGCGGCAGGATTTATCCGAGAGATCTACCACTCCGAGTGGCTCGCTAATGTCGTCATGGTTCCTAAGAAGGACAAGTCGCTCCGAATGTGCATTGATTTCAAGCACATCAACCGGGCCTGCCCGAAAGATCACTTTCCTCTCCCTAACATAGATCAAATTGTTGACTCGACCGCGGGATGCGAGAGGTTGTCTTTTTTAGATGCTTACTCCGGGTACCACCAGATCCGTCTGTACGGGCCCGATGAGGTAAAAACAGCTTTCATCACTCCATTCGGGTGCTTCTGCTATATCACCATGCCATTCGGCCTCAAGAATGCCGGATCCACATTTATGCGAATGATTCAGAAGTGTCTACTCACCCAAATCAGTCGGAATGTGGAAGCTTATATGGATGATATTGTTGTCAAGTCACGAAAAGGTTCCGACCTGCTCGCTGACCTCGCCGAAACATTTGCCAACCTCAGAAGGTATGATATCAAGCTCAATCCATCAAAGTGCACATTTGGAGTTCCTGGTGGCAAGTTACTCGGTTTTCTCGTTTCCGAACGGGGAATCGACGCTAACCCAGAGAAGATTGGCACTATTCTCCGAATGAAACGCCCTGTGCGAGTGCACGATGTCCAGAAGCTTACTGGATGCTTGGCCGCATTAAGTCGATTCATCTCACGACTCGGTGAAAAGGCACTGCCTCTTTACCGACTGATGAAGAAGGCTGACAAGTTCGAGTGGACTCCAGAAGCTGATGCAGCGTTTGCCGAGCTAAAAGCTCTGCTCTCCACCCAGCCGGTGCTTGCTGCTCCAATCAGCAAAGAGCCTCTGTTGCTCTACATCGCAGCCACAGGACAAGTCGTCAGTACTGTGCTAACGGTCGAGCGGGAAGAAGAAGGAAAAGCTCTCAAAGTTCAGCGCCCAGTGTATTATTTGTCTGAAGTCTTGACTCCATCCAAGCAGAGATATCCTCATTATCAGAAGCTTGTGTATGGAATATACATGACCACAAAGAAGGTTGCTCATTATTTCTCTGACCACTCCATCACAGTCGTCAGCGACGCTCCACTATCAGAGATTTTGCACAACAGAGATGCAACTGGTCGAGTGGCCAAATGGGCGATTGAACTTCTTCCCCTTGATATCAAGTTTGAGGCAAAGAAAGCCATTAAGTCCCAGGCGATAGCAGATTTCCTCGCCGAGTGGATTGAACAACAGCAGCCGACTGAAGTTCACTCGGAGCATTGGACCATGTTTTTCGATGGCTCTAAGATGTTGAATGGTTCCGGTGCTGGGGTTGTCCTGGTTTCCCCCAGAGGAGATAAGCTCAGATATGTGCTCCAGATTCACTTTGATTCCTCCAACAATGAGGCAGAATATGAGGCCCTCCTATATGGGTTGCACATGGCCATTTCACTCGGCGTCCGTCGCCTAATGGTCTATGGCGACTCGGATTTAGTGGTCAATCAGGTGATGAAAGAGTGGGACGTGAGAAGCCCAGCCATGACTGGATACTGCAGTGCAGTGAGGAAGCTGGAGAAGAAGTTCGAGGGGTTGGAGCTCCATCATATACCCCGACTGAAAAATCAAGCAGCTGATGATCTAGCAAAGATAGGTTCCAAGAGAGAAGCCATTCCGAGTGGTGTGTTCTTGGAGCATATACACACTCCGTCAGTCAAAGAAGATCCTTTCACTGAAGAAACTCCGCAGCCCAAGAGCGCCACAGATCCGACTGAAGTTGAAGTCCCAGCGGTGGTCGACTTGATCATGGAGGTTTTGGTGGTCATTCCCGACTGGACGATTCCGTATGTCGCATATATCTTGAGGAAAGAGCTTCCGGAGGATGAGGAAGAGGCTCGACAGATCGTCCGTCGATCTAAGGCCTTTACCGTAATCAAAGGACAATTATACAGAGAAAGCGCGACTGGAGTCGGTCAGAAGTGCATAACACCAGAAGAAGGTCGACTCATCCTCAATGATATTCACTCGGGGACCTGTGGTCATCATGCGTCCTCTCGGACCATCGTGGCCAAAGCATACCGAGCCGGATTTTACTGGCCCAAGGCGAATGAGATGGCAAAAGAGATAGTGGATAAGTGCGAGGGATGTCAGTTCTACTCGAATATGTCGCACAAGCCTGCGTCAGCTTTGAAGACCATCCCTCTCGTCTGGCCTTTTGCAGTTTGGGGGCTGGACATGATCGGTCCTTTGAGAACAGGACGAAGTGGCTTCACGCATGTACTGGTGGCAGTCGACAAGTTCACCAAGTGGATCGAGGCTAAACCAATCAAGAGCCTTGACACCGGTACTGCTGTTAGCTTCATCAGGGAACTAATATTCAGATATGGAGTCCCGCACAGCATCATTACGGATAATGGGTCGAACTTTGACTCAGAGGAATTCAGAGCTTTCTGCGACTCCCAGGGCACACGGGTCGACTACGCATCAGTCGCCCATCCGCAGTCGAATGGACAAGCAGAGCGAGCTAATGGACTGATTCTCAAGGGACTGAAGCCTCGACTGATGCGTGATCTCAAACACGCGGCTGGAGCTTGGGTCGACGAACTTCCATCTGTACTCTGGGGACTGCGGACCACGCCTAATCGGTCGACCGGAAGAACTCCATTCTTCTTGGTCTATGGAGCTGAAGCAGTCTTGCCGAGTGATCTTCTCCATAATGCTCCTCGAGTTGAAATCTACAACGAAGCAGAAGCTGAACAAGCGCGGCAGGACGCAGTCGACCTTTTAGAGGAAGAAATGGAGATGGCTCTGATCCGGTCGACCATCTACCAACAAGATTTGCGCCGTTTCCACGCCAGAAATGTGAGAGGTCGAGCCTTCCAGGAAGGGGATTTGGTTCTCCGAGTGGATCAGCACAAACCACACAAGCTTGCTCCTTCTTGGGAAGGCCCCTTCATCGTCACCAAGGTTCTCCACAACGGGGCGTACCGTCTTTACAACGTCGAGCATAATATCGACGAGCCCCGAGCTTGGAACGCGGAGCTACTCCGCCCATTTTACACTTAAGTTTTATCACTCGGATGAGTTGCAATAAAGTACTTCTGTAGCTCATGGACATCAAAATAATAGTGTCATAGTTCCTCCACACTATCTGTCACTTTTTATTTTCCAATAAAATTCCCCTCAGTGGGTGACTTAGTTGCGAATCCGTTTCGCCTAAGTTTGTAAAAATCCTACCGAGTGGTTAGCCAGACTCCCACTCGGAGGCTTAGCTGCGAATCCGTTTCGCCTAAGTTATCAAAATCCTACCGAGTGGTAAGCCAGCCTTCCACTCGGAGGCTTAGCTGCAGCCATGTGCTCGCCTAAGTTATAAAAATCCTACCGAGTGAAGAGCAACCCTCTCACTCGGGGGCTTAGCTGCAGTCCAAGCACTCGCCTAAGTTTATCAAAATCCTACCGAGTGGTAAGCCAGCCTTCCACTCGAAGGCTTAGCTGCAGTCCAAGGACTCGCCTAAGTTTATCAAAATCCTACCAAGTGATAAGCCAGACTTTCACTCGGGGGCTTAGCTGCAGTCCAAGGACTCGCCTAAGTTTATCAAAATCCTACCGAGTGAAGAGCAACCCTCTCACTCGGGGGCTTAGCTGCAGTCCAAGCACTCGCCTAAGTTATGAAAATCCTACCGAGTGAAGAGCAATCCTCTCACTCGGAGGCTTAGCTGCAGCCTCGTGCTCGCCTAAGTTATCAAAATCCTACCGAGTGGTAAGCCAGCCTTCCACTCGGAGGCTTAGCTGCAGCCTCGTGCTCGCCTAAGTTATAAAAATCCTACCGAGTGAAGAGCAAC